>NW_011494629.1:5189242-5199750 GCF_000754665.1 Bison bison bison
TCGGGAGGACGTCAGAGTCACGGTGTAGTTAACAGTGTGCTGGACACAGGGGAGATGATAGAGGGTGCTTCCTCAGGGGGACGTCAGAGTCACGGTGTAGTTAACAGTGTGCTGGACACGGGAGATGATAGACAGAGGGTGCTTCCTCGGGAGGACGTCTGAGTCACGGTGTAGTTAACAGTGTGCTGGACACAGGGGAGATGATATACAGAGGGTGCTTCCTCAGGAGGACGTCAGAGTCACGGGGTCTCTCCCCTCCCTCGAGCATCCTCAACAGCCCCGAGGTTGTGATACAGTGGTCATTGTTTATCACACACCAGTGTTGCTGATCATTGGGAGTGGGTTGTATCCCTATGGGCAGAACAATGGTTTAATACCACTATCTGGAAAAAGTATCACCCTTTGGGTGGTTTGGTTTTTGAGTCTTTTTTTAAAGGAATTCTGCATTAAAAAGGTTCATCAGCATGTAACTTGATTTTTGTCAGCCAGATTCAGGATCAAGCATCCATTTGGCCCCCTTTGACTTATGTCTCTGTCCAGATAGATAAACCAGATGATGTTTGTGGAGTTCAGTGATAACATTTTGTTCCTAAATCAGAACTATGTAAAGTGGGTAGAATCAGTCATTGGCAAAGATGAAGGCATTGTTTCCTTGTTTCAGTATCCCACTGCAATATAATTCCCCCTCTTTCAGCCCCTGTGTCAGCAGAGTGATTCAGGTTGAACCCCAGGCCTACACAGAGACTCACGATAACACCCGCTACAGCCCCCCCCCCCCCTACAGCAGCCACGGCTTCGCCCATGAAACCCAGATCACCATGCAGTCCACGGTACAGCTTCGCACAGAGTACGACCCCCACACGCACGTGTACTACACCACTGCCGAGCCACGCTCCGAGATCTCCGTGCAGCCCGTCACCATGGCTCAGGACACACTCAGCTGCCAGAGCCCCGAGAGCACCAGCTCCACAAGGGACCTGCTCTCCCAGTTCTCTGACTCCGGCCTCCACTGCCTGGAGCCCCCCTGCACCAGGTGGACACTTTCATCTTTCGCTGAGAAGCACTATGCTCCTTTCCTCTTAAAACCAAAAGCCAAGGTAATTACCAAAACAGAAGACTCTATTCTTCAAAAAATAACAAAGCAGGCGCCTTTGAAATTCATTAGATTGCTTCTTCAGATGTGATACATTTCAGGCCTCCTAAGGAGTCAGCCCATTTAGAGCTGGAGGCCATTTTAATGAGCTCATCTTCTACAGGCATGAATCTATATGTGGCAAATGTTTCTTTCAAATTTGCATCAACTCCTTGCATTTTTAACATTTTATACTTTGTGAGCTTGTTTTAAAATGCATTTACCATGATTTTCTGTTTTTATTGCTCTGGAAAAACGACCCCTACATGCTATTTCCAGGCAGTATTATGGTAAGAATGAGGTATAAACCAAACAGCTCATCTTTGTCGAGAGAGGCTCGGTTATGTTCCTCTGGGTCTGATCTCGGGCCCCTTATTCTGTTGCAGGTCGTGGTGATCTTCCTTTTCCTGGGCCTGCTGGGGGTCAGCCTTTATGGGACCACCCGAGTGCGTGATGGGCTGGATCTTACAGACATTGTGCCTCGGGAAACTAGAGAATATGACTTTATTGCTGCACAGTTCAAATACTTTTCTTTCTACAACATGTATATAGTCACTCAGAAAGCAGATTACCCGAATATCCAGCACTTACTTTATGACCTTCATAAGAGTTTCAGTAATGTGAAGTATGTCATGCTGGAAGAAAATAAACAGCTTCCCAAAATGTGGCTGCACTACTTCAGAGACTGGCTCCAAGGTAAGATGCTGCTGGAGGGCACTCATCCTTTGTGAACATTCACCGTTTGGTCTTTGGTGTGTTCGATTTCCACAGGTTCTCTTTGTTCACTTTACTCAAGTGTTAGATCATAATGTAACACTGACATGTTTCATTGAGTTCTAAGGATTGCTTAAAATTCTTATATAGGCTCTGGGACAGCTCCCAAATCTGGTTTTTACCTGTAAAACAATGCAAACAATTCAAATAGCCAATTGAGAAACTTCTGTAAGAATTTATGAGTACACAGTAGGAAATGGGAAAGTAGGTTATAAAATATGGAGCTGGATGCTTCTAGTACTCTTTTTTTTTTTTTTTTTGAATAGTGGTTAGTTTGGTGACCAAGTGAAATTCAAATGTTGATGGAATTTCTAGGCTGACTCGCTGCCAGATCATAGCTTACTATACCAGTAGTTTGCATCATTGGAGAATATAATTTAAAATTCCATATTTTGACTATCTCTTGACTTGGCATATGAAATAAACTTAAATGCTCAATCGCATCTGATAGTATATCATAAATAATCGATTCTGCTTTAAAATGTCTTTCTTCACTTCTTACCTTGTCCTTAGAAACATTTCTAGGAAATAGTAGTAAACTGGAGAGAAAGAGGGCCTAAATTTGCTCCTAATTGTTGACTGAATATGAATGTATTCAGTAATTCTAAGAACATCTGTTCATTTATTATGTGTTGACACATGCAAAGTGGAGTGGAGAATCAAGATAATTATACACACAATTCAAGCAAAAATATTCTTACCGCAATACCGAAATAATTATGGCCCCAACATTTTTTGGCTTAAGTTATCCAAATGATTGTCTTAATTTCCCACTTAATTAGGCTTGTTTAAATACAGATTTAAATGCCTTTTATGGTCTTAAGTCAGTACACTTGTATGTAAAGATTAAGCAGCCAGTTTCCCTGTGATTTTGCATGAAATGGTAAACAATGTAAATTCGATTGAAAATCGTTCAATACAGATTCTAGCTTTGACTCATGTTCCCAGAATTTTGTTCTTGCGTGTATTATCACATTTGAGCTCTTTCTCAGGAAGGCAAAGAGGACTACATGACATTAACAATATTTTTTAACATGCTTATGAGATTAACTTAAATTTGTTACAGGTCTTATTTTTTACAGTAGTATGGGAGGCTGTTTTTTTTTTTTTTTCCCCAGATAATGAATCAAAAGAGGACCCAGAAAGTTGAGAGATCCCCTGCTTTTCATTTTTTCCCCTTTGGCCAAAGACATGCAAATAACTTGCCACAAATAACAAAGAGGTCTGCAGAGCACTGCCAGTATCTGAGCGAAGAAGGGTTATTGTGGAATTGATTCCAGTGTCTTTGGCCATTCCTTTGGATGCTCAGTATGGCATGTTAGGCGGAGCTTGGGAAGGAGGCAGCAGGGCATTGTCTCCAGGCAGTGCAGAAAGCTAACCTTTTTATAGCGTATTATAAATTATCCTCATGCTTTCATCCCTTTAAAGACCTAAAACATTTGGACTTGAGAATCTTTTTAAAAGGTGTGCTTGAATCCTGTTTTCATTGCTAAGTGAACAACACCCATCTAGACCAAGTAAGATCCATTCATGGCCCCTGATCTGGGTCCCAGCCAGACCAGATCTCTGCTTCTGACTCTGCCAAGGTCCAGCAGAGCGCTGTACACAGAAGGCCAGATACTGGGACCACCAGCTGCCTAGATGCTTTTCAGGCCTTTTGTGTGGTTGATTTGGTCTTTGAACATTTATTTCTTCCAAGGAAGTAGTTGTCCTTGAATCCGCTTTCCTTAAGAACATTTTGGGTAGTTATAAGTGATGGGACCCCCATTAGAAAACCATGTCAATCCCATAGGTCTTTAGCAACATTCCAGTGGTCTTTTTAAGGGAGGAGGGGTTTACTCATAAAAATATATAATCGAAATACAGAAAGTATCTCAAATGTCACCTTTAAACATATATGCAAATGAGGTGGCCTTAGTGATAAAACCGTATTGCACAAATGGTGTTTGTTTATATTTCACACTTCATTACACAAATAAAGTTTAGATTAACATTTTCTTTTTAAGCTCTTATATCAAAGAAAAATTGGCAATAGGGATAATTAACTCAAAACTTCACACTAGAAAATAATTTCTGGTATAAAATATTTTCAATGAAAAAGTTAGCCAAAATTTCATGTTTTGCTGTAAAATAAGTGAAACATCACAATTCTTTGCTGCAGGGCATGTGTTGGAATATGAAGCGTTAGCCAAGGGAAGAAGCAAATTCCTGTTCCTTGTTTTGTGTCAAGATTCTGTAATTTGTGTGCACTTAGGCCAAAACTTATTACTTGAGTTTTTTGATAATTAGTCAGAAAATAATATACTAATTATGAAAGAACTTAGCTTTTCTATGAAGTCAGTGATTATTTCTCATTCATCCTGAAGCCCCAGTAGAGTGAATGGCGAGTAGGGGCCAGCAGCGTCAATGATGAGTTGAACTAAAATAAATAGCCAGTGGGGGGTGACCTCCCCAAATCAAATCCTTCTTTCTTTGTCTCACTCGAGGGTGTCTTCAGAGTATAAATATCCAACAACTGCACTCAGATTTTTGGGACCCCTGATTGCCACTTTGTATCATTGATGCCCATGTTAGCTCTGCTGTCTTATCCTTGAGGCTCCGACAAATGCTTCCTGGGCACTGCAGTGCATTCAGGGCAGTTCAGAGCATCTGTGGTTCAAGCCAACTCTGGAAGAGGCTGCCTCTTCAAAGGTTAACTCCAGCACTTAGCTGCTGTGTGACTTTCCTTACGTCACTTCACCATTCTAAGCCTCAGTTTTCTCATCTGTAAAAGAATACTAGCAGGCTTAAAAACTCATGAGGTTTTAAGAATTAAATGAGAGGTAGTCAGTGTAAAATGCTTAGACAGCCCCACACTCACTATAAGCCTGAGCTGCTCCTCAGGATTAGCAGGTCAAGAGGAAAGGGTTAAAGTGCCATGGAAGCCACAAAGTGATGAAAATTCTATTACGGTGAGGAAACCAGAACAGGCCTCTTTTCTGGGGGGTTGTGGGGTAGAGGTGGTTTTTTTCTCTCCTGTTTGTTTTTTTTCAAAAGCAAAAAAAAAAAAGGCTTTAGGTAATAAAATAACATCTGTTCAATACTGAGGGTTGTGTGCATGCCTCGCTATGAAAAACAGTCTGTGTGCAAGGGAAGCACAGCCGTTCCCGGTGGTCTCCCCACCCAGCGTTGCAGTCGCTCCACACTCCCCAAACAGGGCCTTCTTTCACCACGGAGCCCGCGGGCCTCATCCCCAAATTGTTCCTGTGAAAACAATGCCCACAGCAAAGGTTTAGAGAAGATCAGACAGAGAGGGACAGAGAGCATGAGAGAGGGTCTGTGCTTTCCTCTTCCCTCAACTTCAGCCCCCATTTTGAGCATGAAAAACAGAACCAGTTCTGTGTGTTGGGGGGAGTGGGGGGCAGGTGACTTTGAGGTGACTGAAGACGCTCCCTCCGTTCCTACTGATCACGGCTAACCTGTGCGTGTGCAGCTTGTTCAAAAGATGTGGCTTCTTAGGGGCTGGGACTCTGGCGTTCTACGTGGGAGGTGATTTGGGGGTGCAGGGCAACGAAAGGGGTGAGGGTGTCAGAGGAGACTGTGTGTGAGCCAGCAGTTGCTCAGCGCCTAAGGCCGGGTCACCAGGGCCCTGTTTTCTCTTCCAACACGCTTATCTCTTTACAGCTGTAGCCAAACCGTCAGGTCTGTAATGATGGTTTTGATTACAGAGGCCAAGCGCAGCTGTGTGTGGTGGGCTGGTGGGCTCGCCCATCCCCCAAGCCCACAAAGCTCTTTCCTTCCCCCTCCCCGGCCTTGCGGTTTGTCATCTGTTCTCACAGAGCCCCCTTGTATTGGCCTGTGGCTTCCTGTTCTCAATCTGATCCAAATTTACCCTGTGAGGTATTTCCCTGCACACATGCGCACACAAGATCCATCCTCCCCCTCCTTCACACCCCCTCTTCAAGGAAGGGTGGCAAAGAGGAAGAGAACAGTCGAGAGTGAATAGGTGTTGGCTGTGATCTTTACACAACCTGGCAGCCGATCCCACAGCTTGTGTTAGCTCCACAAGTCGAACAGATGGAACAAATTGACAGAATCATGTTCACTCACCCTGGGCTGGAGAAGCAACTCAGTTGCTGTTTGAAGTTGGGGGTTTGAATGTGTTTTTCCTGCTCTGAATGGAATTTCTGGTTGTATTGAAGAACCCATGGCTTAGTCCCTAATGTATAACAAAACAGTGTTTGAGCCTAGTGTGTCTTCCTCACCCAGCTTTCTCTTGCTTTCTTATGACCTGGGGGAGAAGAGGGCAGAGTTTGGGGTCAAAACATGTGTATTTGTTTCCTAGAAATGAATATTCCCTCCCTTCTGCCTTTTGAAGCAGTGATTATCAGCATCCTGAAGTTCATTCACGAAACACGAGTATAACGTGAAATCAAGAATAAGCAGAATACAGAATGCTTGGAGTTGATGGCGAACACTCCTCTGTCCTCAGTCCACCCCATTAGGACCAGGATCAATCTGGTTAAGAGTTATAATATATTACACACATTTGCCTTTTCTAGGACTTCAGGATGCATTTGACAGTGACTGGGAAACCGGGAAAATCATGCCAAACAATTACAAAAATGGATCGGATGATGGGGTCCTTGCCTACAAACTCCTGGTACAAACCGGCAGCCGTGATAAGCCCATTGACATCAGTCAGGTACTCTCACTGCCTTACACCTTGGGAGCTTCAGAGAGAGTTGTTGAGCAGGGCTTTGGGGCTTTTTATCCCACTGGATAACTGTGTGGCTGCGGGCAAACCAGGGTGCCTCACCTTGCTCATCTGTCGAATGGGGACAAGTGTGTTACTTATCTTCAGAGCAGTTGTCAGAGCAAAGTATAGTTGAGGCAGTGCAGATTCTTTCAGATGTTAGACATACTGTGTTGCATACTGTTCTCTTTTGAATTCTAGTCCTTGTTACCATGTCAGTCTTGGTTATATTCAAACTTGGAAAGGTGAGTCAGTTGGGTAGCAGAATTTGAAAGAACAGAAGTTGGGGTGATGGATGGGCTAGGAGAGATTACTAGCAGGATGGGAAGATTTGTTAGGTTTGATTCCTTTGGGTCACTGTGGCATGAGGGGTAGGGGAGGACAGACAGATTACTCTGTCATGAGTGAGGCAGACGGAAATGCAGATCTTTGGACCCTTCATGGACTCACTGTTATGCTTACCCCCGACGAAAGAAGAGCTGTTCCTGTTTGGTAATCATATTCTCCAGCTGCATTTGCCTCTTGGCTGTGACACTTGGATTCCAGCATATCCCCTCTGATTTCTTGGGCATGCTGGTGAGGGCATTTGGACCCTTCACATTTCAGAGGAGTCCAGTCCCACTCCTGGCTTCCCCAGGTCCTCCTCCCACTGTTCTTTGTAGCTTACTTGCTTCACCTTGAGGCAGAAAACCGTCATGCTAATGATCTTCCCAGCAGCTCTGTTTATTGTCTCCCCATTTTTGCTGGCATTAAAGGTGACAGATTTACAAAGTACATTGTTCAGAGTTATTATGGAGTGTGAACTTAGTGCTTTATGGCCGCATGCAGCATGCTGTCAGGTTTGACAAGGATGCAGGCAGAGAAGTCTGTCTGAGAGATGGCAGGGGGATGCTGGGGGCTGGGTTGGTTTTAGGGACCAGGGACACCGTGGAACAAATGTGATTGGGCCAGGCCGCCAGACATCATTTCCTCTGCCTGGGAGGGAGAAAAGCGTGCTGGGTGCACGGAGGCCTTGTGAGCTGTACTATGTAATTCCAGAGACGGCTTGAAGACATACAGTTGTTACATATCCTGTGGATTAATTGAATCCAGATCCCTGAAATTTAGTTCTCTCCCTCTCCTCCACTTTCTTCCTTTACTCTTTCCCTATTAACTTCTGTCACTGGTGTTTTTCATTTTGTTAAAGATGAAAAGTGTTGGAACCAGGTCTCCATCTGAAGTAAACAGGAAAAAATATATGCATATGTACATGTGTGTTTGTGTGTATTTGTCTCTGGATGTGTTTCACCTATACAAGGCCCGCAGACCAGCTCTGGAGGGAGCGTAGTATCTATTTGGCTTCCTCTTAGGATGTGGCACATATGCTAAATGTGACCACCTCGCTCAGACTAAGATTCCCAGAAAGACCAAGACTGTGCACCCGTCCCTTCTACTTTCTGGCGATGGACATCTTTTGAATACACAGGTCATAGGAGGCTAGTGTTAGCAAAATTTATACAGATGTTGTTTTATTTTTATAGCTCTCCTCCATTTACTGGGTGGCATTTCCTTCAGTGTTAACAGCAGAGGTTAACTGCACACAGACGTGTATGGGGATTCTTGCCAGGTTTTTTTTTCCCCTTTCCCCTCCTATAAATATGTTTCTCCAGATTGTTCATTCTCTGCCTTGGCTGCAGACACTCTTTTAGCGTTCAGATTTAATTGGTTCAGTCAATTCCTGGGCCATCTGCCGAACTGTGTGTGTGTGTGTGTATGTGTGTTATAAACATGCCGATTGTTGCATTCTCTGATAAGTGCATTTTAAAAGGAACCAAAGGTGTTCTCATGGGATTTTCTGCACTTGCAAACAGAGACATTCTCTTCTTTGTTGCAAATGCTGGTGCAGTCTCTGCTTCTCTGTAGGCAGGAGTGCATTGACCCCAAGCCCCCACTCTGAAAGTCTCCTGTTCTACCCATTTTGCAGCTGACTAAACGGCGCCTGGTGGATGCAGACGGCATCATTAACCCCAGTGCTTTCTACATCTACCTGACTGCTTGGGTCAGCAACGACCCTGTGGCTTATGCCGCCTCCCAAGCCAACATCCGGCCTCACCGTCCTGAGTGGGTTCATGACAAAGCCGACTACATGCCAGAAACCAGGCTGAGAAGTAAGTAGCCCTCCACTGGACCTGCAAGCTGGTGAGGGCTCCTTGCACCCTGTACTTCCAAGCTCAGTTATAGCCCTCATCCGTTGACACCAATTAGGGTTCAAAAGTGTAAACAGAACAATGTATTTCTTTTAGTTTAAAACTCTGGGAGACAGATGAGGATGTGTAATCAAATACAACTCATGCTCTATCACACTGAGAAATAAGAGTCTCTAATCTCTCTTTGTGCCTTTGACTCTAAAACATCCACCAGGCATCTCTCTTTAATGCCAGCTGTTCCATGTGAAAGTTGGGGACGCCTCCAGGTTGAGTGTTGTTTTACTATTGCAGAGTTTTATCACTGGGGATTATATGTTTATCTTAACTTTGTCAACTCTGGTGTTGAAGGGATTTTTGGCAAGTTGAGTCATTCCTATAAGCCACCAAGCACCTGTACTCTGTCAAAGCTGTTTAAACCGGAGCAGAAAAGTCTGTATACAACAGCGTCCTCTTCCTTTCACCTCTCAGCCCCAACTTTGAAAGGTGGTTCTGGATGGATTTAATTTGCATTTATGTTAGAGATATTAGTTGCTTATGCCTTGGGTATGAGGCTGAGGATGGACGTGAGAAAGAAGACAGTCCCTTTGCGAACATGGCTGGAGAGCAGGCGGGTTGTGCTTCCCTGTATCTAAACCTCAGAGCTTGGTGGCAAGCAGCCAAGGCTTGTCTTAATGAAAATTTATAGTTGAGATTATAATAGGGCAAATCATGTTTAGCAAGTCAGCTGAATGACCCCAAAGGGTCTGGAACACACAACGGCAGTAACTAAATGCTTGTTGTGTGAGGATTTCTTCCCCTGCTGCTGAAGACTTAGCATTGCATTAAAAAAGAAGCATGGAAGGTTTAAGTGTGTAAGATCACTAAAAGGATAAGAAAGTTAAGCATTTTTCTCAGTAAAGCATGACTTTCGAGTTATTTTGTTCTCATAAGTGATTAAGTAAAATGGTTTGAACTTAGTATTTTCACTTGTGTCAGTTGAACAGAAAAAAATGTTACCACAATTAAATTCTTAAGTTGTTTAGACCCATTGCAAACAAGGACTGCTTCTAGAAGATTAAAATCTAAGGGTAAATCAATATACAGATCACAGTCTCCTCCTCCACCTGCAACCCCCCTCCCCCAAAATCAAAAGTTCAGTATCATTTAAAATTTTTTAAACCGAAGACTGAAACTGTTAAGACCTTAAGACTATCAAGACTATCACTGGTATTGTTTGTCTTTCACGTTGAAAGAAGAGAAGTAAGCAGACTTTCTTGCTGAGTCCTTTCTCTCCTCATTGCACTTACGGAGAATCTGGGGACGCACGTCTGGGAGGCTAACGGTGGGACGCTTGCTGCCTTTTTTCCGCCTTCGGATGAAGCCTGTTTGCCTCTGTCAGTGTTGCCGGGAGCCCCTGACTCCTGGGCCCTCTCCCTGTTGTCTTTCCTGTGCAGTCCCCGCGGCAGAGCCCATCGAATATGCTCAGTTCCCTTTCTACCTCAACGGCCTGCGTGACACCTCGGACTTCGTTGAAGCCATCGAGAAAGTCAGAACCATCTGCAATAACTACACGAGCCTGGGGCTCTCCAGCTACCCCAATGGCTACCCCTTCCTCTTCTGGGAGCAGTACATTGGCCTCCGCCACTGGCTCCTCCTGTCCATCAGCGTGGTGCTGGCCTGCCCGGTCCTCGTGTGCGCCGTC
>NW_011494629.1:5199850-5204629 GCF_000754665.1 Bison bison bison
GGACGGCCGGGATCATTGTGAGTTGATTCTAAGGGTCTTTGTGGAAGTCAAATTCCTTTCAGCATAGCTCTTTCTGCAGCCGGGAAGTTTTGTTTATGTCTGGGCCTCGGGAGGAGGGTATAGATTGCATCATCCATACTGTATTTATTCTACTGGAGGTGGCGAGGTTCATGCTTAGGTAGAGTCTTTAATGGCCTTAATCTTATGTCTCCTCTCCTATAGCATTAAACTTTTTAGGTAAAGATGGGGGAGTTTTTGAGCACACTTTCCGTAATAGAGCTGAGTGTATATTGATACAAACACTCAAAGCATAACTAATTTTTTTTTTTATTCAAGTGTCATTTTGTTATGACACCCATACCAAATATAGAGAAGATTCTTCTAAATGGAGGGATAATTAGAGAAGTTGGGACGGTGGTATATGGATAAATCATTTTAGAGATGGTTTTGTGTGGTGTATTTGTTTTAACTCTTAGGGAGAAATGATAAAGTATTGCCAATCTATTTTTTTTACGTTCTTTCACCAAGTATAATGCTTGCAGGTTTGAAGCTAGTTTCGTGTAGAGTCTAATAAAATCATGGCAGTGTTTAAATTCCATGAACTGTGGTATAGCCTTCAAAATGCCAAAATTATAAAAACAGAGACCAGGTCTTGTTTCTGCACCATAAGTCTGTACAGCAGGTATGTTTAAAGGTAAATGTTTAGTCTGTAGGAGTTTTCATGGTACTTAAGCAATTGATGTTATCCATCTTTCATTAGCTTATTAAAAGAAAGCAAAGGGGACTTTTATTGTTCTTGTCTGCTCGCCCTTCACTGCCTGCTGTCCCCCACCCCCAGAAGGAAAGATCATTCTCTCCTTCTCTTGTAAAGTTTATTGTTTTATTTGTATTTTCTCCTCTTTGGCCCAAAAAACTCCAAAGTCCACCTCACGGATTCTTTCCATCTCCCTAGAAATTTTTACAAGGCAGATGAAAGAACGGCAAATAAAAAAAAGCTTTTCCCTGGATTTAACTGTTTGCTTTGTCCACTCCAGTGACTCCACATTTCTTCAGAGTGAAGGGGCTGTAACCTGACCCGCATCAGCTGACCATACGTCCCCTTTCTCCTAAGTCATCCTCACTCAGCCCACAGGCTCTCCAAACAAAAGCAAAGTAACTTCTACGTAAAAGAATATTTATTCAGCCTGTCCTATCAACTTGCTTTAGGATGGAGGGCAAGGCAACCAAAAAAGTTTCAGCTCAGTTACAAGTTGAAGGATGGTCTCTGATGGTTAAGATCAAAACAGAAGGAAACGCCTTGTTTTAAACTATATTAAATTTGTAGCCAGCAATAAGTACATATCTGTATAACTCTTTATAGATCACACTCATGGAATAGTTTGGAAAGAATTTTTGCAACACCCAGAGTGTGTTTGTGCCCAGCCACTCATCCTGTGTTTTTTTTAAAAGGTGACAGTCTTGGCTTTGATGACAGTTGAGCTCTTTGGCATGATGGGCCTCATTGGAATCAAGCTGAGTGCCGTGCCTGTGGTCATCTTGATTGCTTCCGTCGGCATTGGAGTGGAATTCACTGTTCATGTCGCTCTGGTATGGGAGATAGTTTCAGTGAAAGCTGTGAAAAGGCAACCTATTTCCTCAAGCTCGTTTAGTTTACAAGTTGGGAACCTTTTCATTTTCTCCACCATCAAGGAGCACATCTGACACATCACAGCAAAAGGTTGGGAGCACAGACATTCCCCAGGAGTGGCTGCAGTTCAGCTGGACTCCTTTCCCTCTGAGGGAATCTAAGAAGCAGGTCATCAAAGGTGGACGTTAGCCGGGCCATGTCAGCAGTAGACTGTGTCCTCGGTGTGTCCGAGTGGGCCCAGAAGGGTTCTGCTTATTTGGTGGTGTCAGTTGTGTCACGGGTCCTAAAGGTGTCAGCTGTTCCTAGACAGATGTTATATGAGTATGTGTGTGCACAAATACATAGTTTTTAAAACCACAGTAATGAAGCGGGAATAACATGAGACCACACTCGCAGGCATGGTGGGCGGGCATAGTTGAGAGTGAAGTGAATTGGCAGCTAAGGAAATACCCTGGGGCTAATGAACTCCCCATCTGAGCACCACCCCCCACCCCAGTTCCTTCGACCTCCCAGCCTCCAAATTCATGACAACAGAACATAAAAGAACTAGTATTGCTCTCCATAGGAATCTCTCCCCTCTCTCTGTGGGCCCAGTCTTGTGAAAAAGGAGGGTAAACTTCAAGAGGAGTCTAATCCATGAGACAAGTCCTTCGTATACATTTATCAGAGAATTATTTAAAAGCCCCACAGTGATGTGTAAATTGTGCTCCATCCACACTTGTGTTTATAGCCTAAGACCTTGGGTTTACATAGGCATTCAGTAAATACTTGTTGACTGAATAAATACTGATGTTTGGAATCCTTGGCCAGGAAACTTCGCACTGGACTTGGATCAGATTACTTTTAGCCTTGCTTTTGCAGTCTCTAGCATTGGGCTCAACACATGGCCTCTGTGTGTCTACACACTGTCTACTACTTTCTATTGTCCTCTTTCAGGGCCATATTTATGCTACTTAGGGATTATAAACTTTTGTATTTCAGAAAGAATGTTCTGTTGCAGTTAACCTGTTCTTCCCCCAGTGTATAATAAAATGGTAATAATATAGAAACAGTTCTCTAAATTTTGAGCCTACCCAAATTGCTTTCCTCAGTTGAGCTGGGAAGAAGGAGAGGGGATTTTTAGAAAGAAGAGCTTAGAACTTAGAAAACACATAATATCATTTCTTTGAAAAATGAGAAAAATTTATATATGAGCTAAAAATCCACAAATCATTTTATTCTGTTGTGAATGAAAACCACTCTTTTTGGTGGCTATCATTACAGACAAGGGTGGTCCTAGATCAGATTTTTGTGGTGGAAATGCTTAATATCTTTTCTTAAACTGTTGCAGCACCCTGGGTCTCTGAGGTAGTAGGAACATAAATATCCATACCAGTGTTGAATAAACAATGAAGGAACGCCTCTACTCCTCATGCAAGATTTAATCTTGAGAATGTAAGGAGTCTCAAGAGCCAACTTGGCTTTGTGCTGCTAGCCCAAGTCTTCATCAAGAGACTATCCACACACAGGACATGGCATTCTTACCACATCCTGTATGTGAAAGTCATCAAAGGATCAGTGGGCATCTGGCAGTTTATTGTTCCAGTAGCATAAGTTGTATGCAAGAAGATCAACTCAATTCTGGCGCTTATGGCCTCATGGCCCAAATACAGCACAGACAGCATGGTTCCAGACCATTTTAGTGCTTTCCTTTCAGGAGAAAAAGATAACTACTTTGACCCTAAAGTCTCCTCAACTCTGAAAGAGCATCACTTACGTAGACCCCACTTTAGAGAAAAGTAATACACCTTGGTACACTTGTGTGTAGTTTTATTTCTTCATCCATTAAGCAGTCCTTAATGGACATGTCTTTCCCCAAGACGCATATGCCACCTGCAAGGGCTCCAGGCCCTCTTCTCAGCATCCCAGAGCAGCCTGCACTTTCAGAGAGCAAGCTTGTGCCAGGCTCGGCCCTCCCTGTTAGGTCCTACTGAGGGGAACAGGCAGGGTGTAATAGTAACTAACCCACATTAAAATGGTCTTGGGTCATACTCTCAAGCCAATAGTGTGATATACCAAGACCTACATAAGGTTTCCATTTGGTATCAACAATGCCCTTGACCTAGAAGACCTAGAGAACACAAAAGAGTTGGACATGTCCACCCATATTTAGAACAGGCTTGATTGAATTTCTTGGGATACGTTAATAGTACTTACATGTCCTACATATTAGTCTGAACACAGTGACAGAAATTCTAACCTCAGTATAATCATGAGGAAATACGTACTTGGCACCTCGGTGCTAAGCCCATTTTAAAGTAAGATCTTGACCTTTCAAAAAATCGGGAGAAATGCTGTTGCTTTCACAACTAGAGATCTCCCATGTGAATAATGTAAGATCGCTCACATGGGGAGTGAACTCAAGGGTGAGTGACAGTGAAAAGAAGGGAACATTTTGCTCATTTTTATATAGTTTTGGCATCGTTTTTAAATTTAAAGTAAATACGCTTTCCATCTTTTTTGTTGTTGTTCAAGATTTACATCAACACCAAATACAATCCATTATTATTAACAGGTCAATTTAGTGTAAGCCTAGATTTAGCCAAGATGAGCAACCCCAATTAAACATTCCAATAGCTAGACAGTAAGATCTGAGGGGTACAGTGGAGTCAGATGAAACCGGCTTATAGCATTTAAGACGAAGCTGGCCACTGACTAAATGAAACCCAGGAATCTGATCACCTGAACTCTCATTGTGCAGGCCTTTCTAACAGCCATTGGTGACAAGAACCGCAGGGCCGTGCTCGCCCTGGAGCACATGTTCGCGCCTGTTCTCGATGGTGCCGTTTCCACTCTACTGGGAGTGCTGATGCTTGCAGGATCTGAATTTGATTTCATTGTCAGGTAAGCCTTGTTTTCTAATGTGTTCTCTGTAACTTATTTCCTTTTGTCTCTGAGCGATTGCAGCTTGTCTTCATTGTGACTCTACTTCCTACTGAGCCTGCCCCCGCCACAGCTTTACTGAGGAATAATTGACAAAAATTGTATGTATTTACGGAGTGCAACATGGTGTTTTGATATACATATATATTGTAAAGTGATGATTGTCACAATCTATGACTCCACTTGCTTTTGAGTTTATTAACTCCAAGGTGGCACAGTGGTAAAGGATC
>NW_011494629.1:5204729-5222037 GCF_000754665.1 Bison bison bison
ACCCCCCTGCCAGTGCAGACGCTGCAAGAGACTTGGGTTTGATCCTCGGGTCGGGAAGATCCCCGGGAGTAGGAAATGGCAACCCACTCCAGTATTCCTTGCCTGGAACATTCCATGGACAGAGGAGCCTGGCAGGCTGCAGTGTGTGGGATTGCAAAGAGTCGGATGCGACTGAACACGCATGAACACGCTGAGAGGCATAAGAACAGGCTCTCTTCTAGAGCTGTTTTGGGGAATATCCTGAGGACAAAAGATGGAGGGTTTGGGGCAGCTCTGCAGCTTGACACCACATCCCAGCTCTTGGTATTAAGGTTAGACATATCAACAGAAGGAAATGACCTGGTGCCCTTTGACTGACTAAATTTGACCTTCCATTGGCCTTCAAAACTGCAGAGAGGAAAACACGCAGATACCTAAAATTTTCAGAAATTTTATTCTTTTAAGAAGTGAAGACAGCATACCTTGATTTCATGTTCAAGTTCCTTACAGTAAGATTTAAGAAACATTTACTGTGTGACTTTGGTGTCAAATTTTTAAAATCCAAGCCTCATTTGGATACATCTTTCTATTTGGATTTCATGGCAAGCAGTTTCTGATGAATTTATTTAAGGACTTGACTTTGTGAAGTATGAAAGGAGAGCAAGTTTTCCTTTTGAAAAGAATTTGAGAACTACAGGGAGAGACCATTTTCTTCTCTGAAGAGCCTCCACAGCTTTTTTAAACAGCTGCTCTTAGATGTAACCCTGCTGCTCTGTGGAGGGTCGAGGCCAGAATCATCAATAAGTAAAAGATAGTCCAGAATTAGGACCATAGTAAAGCAGAATGAAATGTGAGAAATGACTGGATTGTTAGGCACACTTTGGTAATCTGGAGAGAGAATCTAAACCGGCTTTCCTAGTGTGTATGTTGTAATAGGACTTTCAATTCCAAGTGAAAAAAAGAGGATTTTAAGGATTTTAAATTGTAGCCAAAGTTTCTTTATTACGAAAGACGATAGGTCCTTGGCATCATTATGGAGATGTAGCCTTCCTAGAATGAGTGCCAGGGTTGGCTCACTGTCGTTTGAATGGAGAGTGAGTGGAGAGGTGTAAACCAGTACTTCTCAAACTATAATGTGCTCATGAATCTCTGTAAATGCAGATCAGACTTCATCGGGGGTGGGGAGCGGGATCTGAGTTATTAGCCAGCTCCCAGGTGATGGCCCTGTTGCTGATCTCTCAGCACAGAGGATTGATCCATTAGCAAGCCAATTAGTACACCTCGTTGCCTAGCATCAGGTAGATATATATGCCTAAACTAGAAGAAGGTTTTGGTCTGGGTTTTGTTGGTTTTTTTTTTTTTTTGGGGGGGGGGGGGTTTTGTTTTGAGCTCTTAATTTGATGTTGACTTTTCCTTTATTTGAGCATTAGTAGTTGTTTCTCTATGATGTACAAACGCTACATCCAGGAAAGATTCTTTTGTGTAATTTCTCATTCAACACTATGGTGAACACCTCATAAGTGCCATTTCACACACCAGCACAGCAGTAACGTTGTCCTTGTCCCCCTCTACATAGCTATGGTCTATGGCGGAGAGAGACAAGGTCACAAGCAATTCAAAACCATGGGAAACAGAGTGTGATGGGATCTCAAAGGATCTAACTCAGCCTTGTTGGGGGATGCCAGGGGAGCAACAGAGAAGAAACTTAGCCTGATTAGAGCAACCATCTGGGACCTGGGTGGAGGGCAGGATCCCAACTCTCTCATCTAACCCATGGCTTCTTGTTCTCTCCCAGAGATAGCAGGGCTCTTATTTCAAGCACTTAAAAGGGCTTCCCATTTTCTAGAACTGGATGGATTAACCTGATAAAGCCCTCACTGAGGTCGACTAAATGAGCAGACATTGTATACACTAAGCCGTCAGAAATCTAATTGGTCTGTTTATTCTACCGTTAGATGGATGGGATGCAAATGTCTTAATGCCTGCTGCTGATATATGCCTAAACCTAAAGTTCCAGGAGTTTACATTAGTGCAAGACATCGGCTGCTTGGTTTTACTAATGCAGCTCAGAAGTTTCTAGTGTTTACAATAGCTGCGAGGTATTTGTATTTTTATAGAGATTCTCTTTCCTTTCATCTAAGGGCGAAACATATATAGGCACAGTGAAGCTTGGAGCCTGTTCCGTTTTATGATCAAGAGGACCATTAACATATAGATATCTTGCCCTCCCTCTTCCCAGAACATCCTGAGCTCTCCCCCACCCCAGCCCCCTTCCAGCAAAACTGCCCTAGAAACCGATAGTTAGAGAAACACATGCTTGCGTGTAGCCTTCTGCCTCCAGCTGTGTGGAACATCCGCCAGCCACCCTCCCTGGCTGACAGGTTCACCTTGGTATTCGTGAAGGATCCCAGACCTTAGCCCTCAATGGTGGGAAAGCAGGGCCACTTGTGCACTCTCCTCTTCTTCATGGTGCTGCGGCCTTTATGTCTGAATTGGCTGACGCAAAACAAGAGTATTCAGAGATGCTAAATTGTTCAACAAAAGATTGGCCAGCAGAGCAACCCGTCATTGTGGACCGCCCTCCCCCGAAAATGCCCCAGCAACCACAGAATGGGCAGTGTTTTCTTTGCGGAAAGCTGGTTCCAGTGTTCTAAAAAGGTCGCAGTTGGAGCTATTTGGTAAAACTGGAACTCACAGAATTCTAGGCAGAAAGTTGTGGTTAATGAAAGCCCAGGGAAAGCCTTACCTGATACACTGGAGACTTAATTAGAGATTCTGCTCTAAGATGCAGAAGCATTTCACAGTGGATTAGCTGCCTGCAGAAGTGGGCTGCTTTTCCTCCTGGGCTAAATTGTTTAAATTCTACACCCTTCACTTCATTTGTTTGCTTCTGCTGGGTTTTCGTGAACGGGGCCCCTCTGCATTGTATTTGTGCTTTCAGTCTGCTCAGCCATTCAGTTCACATTCCATATTTTTGTGTTTGTGTAACACATTCATAAATAACATTACATGCCATGAGATTTCAGCAAATTAACAACCTAATTTTTTTTTTTCTTCCCTTCATGAACTAACACTTTGGGTTGTGGAATGCAGTCCTCAAAGTCAGAAGGTTAAAAGAAAAACGAAAGTAATCCTGTGCTGGGTTTGAACTGAAGTTTTGTAACAGCCTTTTCACTGGTGTGGGTTTTGTTCATTTTTGGCTCTGACATTTGGGCACATGAAGGGTACCTTAATTCACTTGCCATGGTAAATGTTCCTGTTTCCCTTTTATGTTTAAGGTACTTCTTTGCTGTCCTGGCAATCCTAACAATCCTGGGTGTTCTCAATGGACTAGTTTTGCTGCCAGTCCTTTTGTCCTTCTTCGGACCGTATCCTGAGGTCAGTAATCGTTGCTGGCGTCATGTGCAGCCCACAGGCCATCTGTATGCTGTTTTTCCTGGTGTCGGTCTTAATTTAGATATTTACGCTTTATCCCCATTTTCTGGTTGTTTACTTTTTCAGCAAACAACTCAATAACTATAGCCTTTTTTCTCTTCAGTTTATTAGTGTTGGAGGATGTTGTGTTGGTTTGGTTTGGTTTGGTTTAGGTTGCTTTTATTTTGGTTTTTTGAAACCTGGTGATTGGCAACCTAAGTGTTATAGGTCTCTATCAATAAAGCATTTTCCACTCAAGATGAATATCTGGGTTTGAACAGGAGTGAAAAGGGCATAACCTGCCTTTCCAGTGTGTGAAAGCAGAGGGCAGTCCTTTTGCTCCATCTGTCATGCCCAAGGGTCCTCTAAGTGGCAAGGATTGGGCTAAGTGAATACAGAGTAGTGTGGGAGGCCAGGAGGGGGAGTGAGGGAGGGCAGCGACCCCTGAACAGTACTGTGTTTTGAACCTTGAGTGTAGCTCCCAGGTTAAATGGATGATAACATACCTGACATACGGAATCCCCTTAAATAGGTGTCTCCAGCCAATGGGCTGAACCGGCTGCCCACACCTTCTCCTGAGCCACCCCCCAGCGTGGTCCGGTTTGCTGTGCCCGCCGGTCACACAAACAACGGGTCTGATTCCTCTGACTCGGAGTACAGTTCTCAGACGACCGTGTCAGGCATCAGTGAGGAGCTGCGGCACTACGAGGCCCAGCAGGGTGCTGGGGGCCCTGCCCACCAAGTGATCGTGGAAGCCACAGAAAACCCTGTCTTCGCCCGCTCCACTGTAAGTCACAAGTCACCCCAGGAGGCAGCCCCTGCCTGCTCTGAACAGCAAAACACAGGATGCCAAAAAAAAAAAAAGTATAGGTTAGGTAGAATCATACTATAGAAATGTCAATTTCATATGGTTGTATCTCATATGGATTGAAAAGGGCAGGGGCCAGTATTGGAAACTACACAAAGTATCCATCAGCATATATCTTGTTTAAGAACCAGAGGTAAAGCATACCTTGCTTCCCTACCCACCCTCCCACCCTTATTTTAAAGTTACATAAATTTTAGGATGATACTTATTTTAAAATATAATGGTATTTTTATTGCCAGCAGAAGTTATTTTTTTCCCTTCCACCTCTGTTACCTTTAATTGCCCTTAGTATAAAATTACTTCAATCACTATTGTCTGAGACTTCACCAGAAGCTTTTATGGCTCCAAGCTCGCATTCTGTGTGGCTGGAAGGAGCGGAGAAGCTGAGAACCAGCCTTCAGTAATTCAGGAAAACCACGAGCGGCCCAGGAGCCTCTCCTCAGAGGCTCGGAGAGCCCCAGCTACATTCTCCCCTCTCTGTACTCCCTAGGATGTTCTCAGCCCCCCAGGCCTGGAGCACAGCACACAAAACCCAAGGAAGGTTCTAAGGCTAATGTTGCTCCAACTGGGGGCCTCCTGCTGTCCCTCCAGGAAATGGGTATTCCAGTCCCAGGCCGGAGCTGCCCTTCCATGAAAGAGAGAGAGGCCAACCAAATAACCTAAATTTTCCTCCTCTTACCCCCCGTGACGATGCCTGCTGAGCTGCAGTGTGAATCTGGTTTTGTTCAGCGGGAGCCTAAAAATAGGTACAAGCTGAACGACTTTGAAGTTGGTCACGGTCCTTTTGATTGATGTGGCCACTGTGTTGCTCCGTGCTTTGTATAGAGACCCAGAAACCAGATTCCTAACAACAGGACAGAGCAGTGCTGCCCCATAGAACTTTCTGTGACAATGCAAATGCTCTCTCTGCCTGCACTCTCCCGTGCAGCAGCCACTGCCCACATGTGGCTGTTGAGCACTTGAAATGTGGCTACTGTGACTAAGGGGCTGAAATTTTAATTTTAGTTAACTTAAATGTAAATAGCCATATTCAACAGTGTAGGTATAGACAGTCCTGGCAACGTCCTGCGTGTGGGTGAGCCAGGGCCAGGCACTTGGCAGTTTTAGAAGAAGAGGAACTCCAGATCTGACTACCCAGCAGGGTGGGGTGGCAGACTATGGGAGGGAGGCAGCTGGATGCTTAGACCACAGCCCTGCATTTATGGGCTGCAGCCCTATGCATCCAGCCAGCTGTGCCGGAGAAAGCCTACACGCAGGGTCCAAGTAGGGCGCTCCTCTGGCCCGTTGTTGAGGTTCAAAGAGAATGGGTTTTTCGTCTGTGGGTAGAAGGCCCTTGTTAGCTCCCCAGGGCACTCCCAGCCACTTGTGGGGTTGACTGAGCTCTAGTTCAGAAAGAGCTGTGTGTGGGTGGCCAGGCAGGAGCCAGAGCCAAGAAAGAAGAGGGGGCTGGAACAGCAGGGGGTGGCGCCCAGCCTGGGGTTAGCACTGGGCCTGTTTCAACCTGCCCTTGCCCTCTGTAGGTGGTCCATCCTGAACCGAGGCATCACCCACCCTCAAATCCTCGACAGCAGTCCCACCTGGACTCAAGGACCCTGCCACCTGGACAGCCAGGACAGCAGCCCAGAAGAGAAACCCCCAGAGAATGCTTGAGGGCGCCTCCATATAAACCGCGCAGAGACGCTTTCGAAATTTCTACTGAAGGGCATTCTGGCCCTAGCAATAGGGACCGCACGGGCCCCCGGGGAGCCCGTTCTCACAACCCTCGGCATCACAACCCAGCGTTCACTGCCATGGGCAGCTCCATGCCCAGCTACTGCCAGCCCATTACCACCGTGACGGCCTCGGCGTCCGTGACTGTTGCCGTGCATCCTCCGCCCGCCCCTGGGCCTGGGCCCAGTAGGAACCCCCGAAGCGGGCTTTGCCCAGGCTACGAGGACTACCCCGAGACTGACCACGGGCTGTTTGAGGACCCCCATGTGCCTTTTAATGTCCGGTGTGAGAGGAGGGAACCCAAGGTGGAGGTCATTGAGCTGCAGGACGTGGAATGTGAGGAGAGACGCCACGGCAGCAGCTCCAACTGAGGTGGGCGGGGTCGGCGGGAAGGTGGGCGGGGCTCTTCAGTGGTCCCTCAGCTTCCATGGAGACGTGGGTTTGATCTCTGGGTGGGGAAGACCCTGTGAAATAGGAAATGGCAACCCACTACAGTTTTCCTGCTTGGAAAATTCCATAAGCAGAGGAGCCTGGCGGGCTACAGACCATAGCGTCCCGAAGTTGGACACAACTGAGCACGCATGCTCTCCGGGACTAGAGGGCTGCAGACAGAGTAACCTCTTAACCTACAGACAGGGCTTCCTGTTCAAGCTTAGTCATCCTTGGAGAATCAGTGGAATTCTAAATCGGGTCTGTCCCTTACTGGGCTTCCCTGATGGCTCAGAGGATAAAGTGTCTGTCTGCAATGCGGGAGACCTGGGTTCGAACCCCCGGTCGAGAAGATCCCCTGGAGAAGGAAATGGCAACCCACTCCAGTACTCTTGCCCGGAAAACTCCACGGAGGAGCCTGGTAGGCTGCAGTCCATGGGATCATAGAGAGTCGCACGTGACTGAGCACCTTCACTTCTCACTTCACTTACTGTAAGCTTACAGAGGGGGAAGGTGTTGGTGCATCTCAACAATAATATTGATCGCTGCCCCTTCACCTCTTTTTCCGTCTTCTAATGCCATATAGCAGCTGTGTCTGATGAACACACATCACAAAATGACCACATCCCTGTCCCCAGCCCCAGATCGAGGAAGGGATCATAATCTGCCCCTGGAAGCCCCTCATGCCCTCACCCCAGCCCCCACCATCCTGATTTCTATACCTCAGACTTATTTTGCCTGTGTTTGTGTTTTATAAATATGAACTCATAGACCTGTTACTTTATTTGACTTCCTTTTTTCTTTAAAGGGTGAGTAAAATCTGAAGCAAAGAGGCCAAAGATTGGAAGCCCCTCCCTACCCCTACCCCACCCCACCAGAACTGCTTGAAGAGAAACGTGGAATTAGAAAGGTGTGCTGTGCCAGAGAGCAGTTCATCGTTACTGTAACCGATTGTATTATTTTGTGAAATATTTCTATAAATATTTAAGAGGTGTACACATATGTAACATACGAAGGAATGGATGTAAAGTAGTGTGATTTACTGGGGTTTCCCCACTCCTGCCTCCAGAGTGGGCAGTGGGGGGATCACAGAGGGGCCCTCCCTGTGTGTACATTGGTCTCTGTGCCACAGCCAAGCTTAACTTAGTCTTAAATTTCAGCATATTGTTGCTGCTGCTTAAATATTGTATAATTTACCTGTATAATTCTATGCAAATATTGCTTATGTAATAGGATTATTTTGTAAAGGTTTCTGTTTAAAATATTTTAAATTTGCATATCACAACCCTGTGGTAGTATGAAATGTTACTGTTAACTTCCAAACACGCTATGCGTGATAATTTTGTTGTTGTTTAATGAGCAGATATGAAGAAAGCACGTTAACCCCGATGGCTTCTCTAGGTGTAGTTGGGTGCGATTCTCCTGTTTGGCTGTGTGTGTGAACACGTGTGTGATTTCCTAATGTACTGTACTGTGATTTTTTTTTTCTTTTTTTTGTTTCTTTTTACTATCTGTAACCTTTGGTGGGCTCTACCTTAGGCCGAAGAGTCAGGATATTTCTAGTGCTAGTGGTGGTGGAGGGCTAGCCCTAAACATCGCCTTATCCTTTTGCCAGATTTGCTTCAAGTTCAGGGCATCTCTTAAGATCATCGGCTGCCATCCAGACACCCCAGCTCATGCTTCAGAGGAGATGAGTTCCTTTGCATGGACCATTGTGGTGTATGTTGGAACCTCAGGGTACAGAGTTCACACCTCTTCATCTTCATTGGTATTAAAACCTAGAAAAATTGCCTCGTGGGAGCCTCAGCTGGGCTGTGAGCATATCCTCTAAGTATGCAGCCTTCATTATACCTCTCTTGGAACCAACACACAGCGCACACACACACACACACGCGCGCGCGCACACACACACACCCCACCACCACCACCACCACCACCCAAGTTTAAGAGTGGATTATAAGTCTTTTGGAGACAACGACCTCTTAATTCTGGGTCTACAATTAGCCCAGAAGTGATGTTTTGAGTCCCTACAATTTAAACTCCCTCTTTTGCTAAATTGCACAGTTGGTTGGGGCTTTCTGGATTTGTTTGCATCCTCTATATAGTGAGCATCCAATATGGTGGTACAGAGTCAGAAATTCTACAGGATATGAGCTTCAGAAGGATGATTCTCCACTTGTTAATACTAACATTATAGGTGCACGCTTCCTAAAGTAACTCATCTCCCTCCTCTCACCATCATTAGTACATTTATTGAAGACTAGGAAGATGCTAATTGCATACCACCCTCCCCCTCAATGAAGAATGTATATAGGGATATGTCTCTCAACCAGGCATTATTTTAAAAGATTTGCTTCCATATCAATTCTGTTGCCTTGCTCTGAGGTTTGGTCTTCCCGGGCTCTAAGCCAGAGACCAGCAAGTGTTGGGAAGCACTTGGTACCCAGACTAAGCTACTGTAGGAGTGCACACATGGCAGCTCCCATTATGCCTCCTGTTTTACATGGAAAATGTTCATCGAAAGGCAACAGCCCCCAGTAGTACCAGCAGTGTAGTGACCTCAGACTCTCAAACTCGCCACTAGACCGTGGCTGCCAGATGTATGTGTTACTATGCCAGGGGCCCCATGGCCCCACTGCTACTGTTGGTGCCTCTGTCAGCTACACTGTCTGTCTACCTAACACTAGGCTCTGCTCAGAAAACATATATCCTGCGTTCAGGAGAGAGATGATGCAGAATGCAGAGGTCTGCTTCCCTCTGGCTCGAGGCATGCCTCGCTCCTTTCCTGAGCCCAGCTTGTGTGGTGCGTGACTGCTTGCCTGGCCCCTGCTTTCTGCACAGCATAGAACTTTCTCCGATAGTCACATTGGCAAAGGGAGAACTTGGGGGCTGGCAGACAACCAGAATTTCTCTCTCTCTTTTATAAAATAGTTTTATTTTGTCTGTCTTGTTTGTTCATTTGGATGTTTTAATTTTTTTTTAAATCTTTGCTGATATTTATAATTTTGTATCATAAGAATGTTTTCCTACAGTATTTGTCATGCCAGTTTATAACAGAAAAATGCAGGGATTTTATTTCTATTGGAAACACTATTACAGCTATGTTTTACTTTTGAACAGAATTTTTATTTGTATAGAGTGCTTACTAATGTTAAATAGTTCAGAGTATATAACATTTTCATTAAGGACTCATGGTAGGTTTTAGTGTAAGGAGTTTAAAGGAAATATTCAAACTGGGTCTCATTGTCTGCCAATTTTGGCAGGAATGGGTTTGTGTCATTTCAATTACAAAGATAAAAGTATGCCATATAATTTATTTATATGAAAATTTATTTTTGTAGTGTACATAGTAGTCATCAAGTCTTTTGACAGAAGTATATTTTTAAAGAATTTATATGTGATGAATCCATAATGTCTGGAACTTTGCTGAGACATGAGTGGGGCACACTTTTCATTGTAAAGTACAGCAAGGAAAAGAAAATGTCTTAACAGTGTTAAGAGAGTGAGATTGAGTGAATATTCATGCAGTTGTGGAATGTGTTGTATTAGTTACAATTTGTGACCTAGTGTGGTTCTCATTTTAAACCTCGGAAGGCAAAAATGTACAAACTCTCTAAATATTAATGTTCAAACACTGATAGAAATTCTAACATGAATAAAAAATAATATAACTTGTTGGTTATGTCTTTGTTTGTGGAATGTTTTTTAATTAGAATATCTTACAAAGGCAGCATGTCAGGTCATCATAAACTTTGTTGTTTTTGTCTGACTAACCTCGTTAAATACTCATTTTTGTTCTTCATGGAGGAATTATTGACATAGGAGGAGTTCTACATTTTTATTTTCTGTCACCAGGAAACCTCCTAAATTACTCTTCAAAATGATCCCTACTGTCATCTCTTAGCCTTTTTAAAGTTTTGTGTGTGTGTGTGATATCAGCCTAATAATTAGAGGGAATATTTATAAATCCAATTTAATGATTATTAAAGGAAGATATCATATTTAAAAACAGTATAGCTAACAATATGGGACTGATTGAACATGATACAAAGTATTTTTTCTGAGTATTTATCAGATGATTATACTCTGTCTTCATCATGTTCTTGTTCAATTACTAAGTCATACCCAACTCTTTGCAACCCATTTTTCTTCATCATAGGGCTGGAGAAAAGTAAGACTAGAAATAGCATCCTCATTTTACAGCCGAAAGCAGGGAGTGGTGGGAAGAACTCAAATTACTATCAGCGTATGGTGAGGGGTCAGCAGACTACAGCCTGTGGGCCACCTGTTTATATAAAGATTTATCAGAAGACACACACACCCACGCATGTAGAGATTGTCCACTTCCACTTACCAGCTACATCAGCAGAGTCGAATAGTTGCAGCACAGACCATACGGCCTGCTAAGCCTAAAATATTTACTAACTGGCCCTTAAGAAAGCATTTGCTGACCTATCTTAAGGTTACCATAGCCCAGTGTTGCTCACATGGGGTGCCTGGATCGGCAGCACTCACATGCTTTGGAAGTTTACTAGAAAAGCAGATCTTCAGGGCCACCCCAGACCTACTGAGTCAGAATCTTGGGACTGAAGCCCAGGAATCTGTGCTTTCATAAGCTGTCCTGGTGGTTCTGATGCACCAGCGAAGGCGATCTCTAAATTCCTTCCAGCTGAATGTGGCCTTGGTTCTATAATTTGACTCGGGCTGCATGGCCAATGCAGGCCAGATCTGGAAGCAGCGTAGGGATCCTGACTCTGTGTGGTCTTTCCACAAAAACACATGTTCGTCTGTGGGAGAGTGGAGGCCTGTGAACTCTGCGTTTGTGCCTGAGAGTCAAGAGACGAATTCGCTTTTCAGTGCTCTGCCGCAGCCGTGGGGCAGTGGAGGGCTGGGGAAGGGAGAGGTCCGCGCCAGGCCAGACCCTCTCCCACCCTTCCCACTAAGAGGGCTCCAGCTGACCCACTGACTTGGGCAAGTCATTTGAAACTTCAGGGCCTCTGTGGCCTTGTCTGTATATAAATGCATGTCCCTCATAGACTTCTGAAGGTTGAAAACAATGTTGTGAAGAGGTCTGGACCAGAGGGGACAGGAAGAGTCAACTGAAAGAATCAGAAACAACCTCTGGACCTCACACTGAGTTTGGTTCAATCACCACCTTTTGGCCTCCAGGGCAACACGGGCCTTCTCATGTATACAGTGTGAGAGCAGCTAGGGAAAGGTTTTCAGGTGAACAGTAAACTGACCAGGGAATAATACAATGTCCTCTTTAATGGATACTTTACCTGGGGAGGGGGGAGAGGGGGTGGATCATAAAATATTAAGCAGCATTTTATATCTTATATAATCTCATCTTCTACCTCAGGGGTAAAGTTCATACAAAATGCTCGCTTGGTTCATTCAGAAGTCATGGGGAATCTGTACTCCCTGAAACCGAGCATGTAAAAGACTAATTACATTAATTGGGATTCAAATTGAGAGACACTTTCTTTTCAATGTGTTTTTTTATACCACTAAAATGACCGTTCACTGCCATCTAATTTTATATTCTTTATAAATTACATATACCTAAGTCAGCTAACTTAGTTTTTCATATTGGCCTAATATTTAATCAGATTTGTGTCCCCAAATCCACCGTATTTATTCAGGACTTAGGTAAACATAAGGCCCCATTTTTTTTGGCACGACAGACATATTTAACAGCTTCAGGAATGCTGCATGCTGCTAAATTTCGGGCAGCAGCCACATTGATGTAAAGGCAGGTGTTTCATTTTTGGTAACTGGTAATTGACCTCCCAAAACGAGAAGTGGAGATGGCCTATTAATCATCCAAAAAGAATATTTGCCAAGTTTTAATTACTTTTAATGAAGGCTGCACCTAATGAAAACATGCCTTGAACACAAATCTGTTAAATTGTTCACGTTGTCAATATGGAAGGCATGTTTGACATCTTTTCTGCATAGGTTCCCTGCTAAGAAATTACAATAACTGCCATAATAAGGATCTTGAAAGGACATTCTGGTCTGTTGGGAACATGGCGGACCTCAGGAAAACAGAGGGACCCAGGGAACTCTGCTACAAAAAGAAGTGACCAATAGAGATATCCCCAACTCAGCTTGATGTGGCCAAAGCAATAAATTCTACATGGCAGTGTTACTATCATTGGTTTATGCCTTCTCCTTAGGGGTTTCCTTTCTTTGGACAAAAGTAATGAGACCTTTCAGCCAAGATGCTGTGAAGGGAACCACATTGTAGAGGCAGCATTTGCCTGAGAATGAGACACCCCAGCAAGCAGATCAAGAAGAAGCAACCACAGCCAGATCTTTCTCAAAGTCAGTTAAATCCCTTTACATCCTTTTTTTTCCCTGGAAAATGTTCTCTTCATTCATTTCCTTCCTATCCACAGGATTGACGGTATAGAAGTGTGATATAAGCTACCAACAGGGCAAAAAACAAAGCCAAATAAGAGTTCACACACTGAAGTAAGCCCATGAAATACCTCTGTCAACAGCACCATCTCTGTACACAATGTACAACAGCTTGTATTTTGTGGAAAGAGGGGTGGTAGAAAAAAAAAGAAAAGCTTTTTTTTTATATAAAAAAATATAGAAGGAAGAGAAATTGATGAGCAAGTCCTGACTGGTGAGTTGTTATATAATAATGAGGGTTGCAGCATTTAGCCTGAGATGCCAAAAGAATAATCTTTCTAATTACAAAGTTAAATCAGCAGCATGGGTAGGTGGACTCCTGTTGAGAGTCTCCTTTGAGCAAGAGAAGGAGCAACATGAGGCAGAAACAGAGAAAAGCAGGAGGCCCCCTGCCCTGCATTGAGAGAGAAAAGAGCTACCTCCGTAATTAGAAGAGAGAGAAGAGGCACCCACTCAGATGTCCAGAAAGTAAGGCCAACCCTATAGGAAAAACCATGAAAATAAGGGAGGGGTATGAAAAAGTTTGGGTGGAAGAAATTGTCAAGAGATGGTCAGAACACCCATAGGCTACAAGAGCAGTTGCCAGACCATAACACTCATATTCTGACTGCTGCAGTGTTGATAAGCTCACTTGGCCCTTCTACCAGTGGATGCTTTACCTTTTCCTGTACAGATCCCACCTTCCGTGGAATCATGACAGGTTATCATGAATCTTGGGAGCTGGACATGAATCATGGAAGACCAGGGCTTCCCCTGTGGCTCAGTGGTAAAGAATCCACCTGCAATGCAGGAGACTCAGGTTCAATCTCTGGGTCAGGAATATCCCCTGGAAGAGGGCACAGCAACCACTCCAGAATTCCTGCCTGGAAAATCCCATGGACAGAGGAGCCTGGCAGGCTACAGTCCATAGGGTTGCAAAGAGTTGGATGCAAATGAAGCAACTGAGCACACACGCAAGCACACACAGAAGACTAAAGCTATATGAGTCCATTGTCATCTTGTATCCAAGAAATCTGGAGACATCATGACACGCCTAACACAAACCAACACCTTCAGCCATCAAGTCAGATTTAGAACATCTAACATTCTTATTCTCTCTTATTGCCCTCATTCCACCTGCATTTCTTTCACATGATAATTTCAAAAGGATGGGTGACTGCTGTCCACACAACTGTAACAGAAGAGTTCCGGGACTCTCAGTCACTAACAGATCAGATCAGTCATTCAGTCGTGTCCGACTCTTTGCAACCCCATGAATCGAAGCATGCCAGGCCTCCCTGTCCATCACCAACTCCCAGAGTTCACTGAGACTCACGTCCATCGAGTCAGTGATGCCATCCAGCTATCTCATCCTCTGTCGTCCCCTTCTCCTCCTGCCCCCAATCCCTCCCAGCATCAATGAGTCTTTTCCAATGAGTCAGCTCTTCATATGAGGTGGCCAAAGTACTGGAGTTTCAGCTTCAGCATCAGTCCTTCCAATGAACACCCAGGACTGATCTCCTTTAGAATGGACTGGTTGGACCTCCTTGCAGTCCAAGGGACTCTCAAGAGTCTTCTCCAACACCATAGTTCAAAAGCATCAATTCTTCGGCGCTCAGCTTTCTTCACAGTCCAACTCTCACATCCATACATGACCACAGGAAAAACCATAGCCTTGACTAGACGAACCTTTGTTGGCAAAGTAATGTCTCTGCTTTTGAATATGCTATCTAGGTTGGTCATAACTTTCCTTCCAAGGAGTAAGCGTCTTTTAATTTCATGGCTGCAGTCACCATCTGTGGGCACATGCATGACCATGCACACAGAGTTTTGTCTGCACTAAATGTAAGCAGCTGCAATTGGGGAAGCAATTAGCAAATCTTTGAATTATCCTTCTGATTACACTTAAATTCCAAAAGCTAATTGGCTAAAATGTTCCTCCGTAATTAGAAGCAATTAATATGTGAAACTAGGTTTGCATTTCACAAGAGAGTTTGCATTTCATGATTGAAATCTCATAGTTCATTTACTAATGGTCTCTAATGGCCTGTAATCATAAGGCATACTCAATTACGGTAGACTTTTCAAAGTGTAAGTAAGGGAGGATGCCTGTATTCTTCCACTGCTGAGGGCATAGCCTGCATCCACCCTGGACTGCAAAGCACAGATCATGTTTCCATGTACTTGCCCAAACATATGCACATGCATAGGAAGTCCTGGCCCATCAACTTGGCTCATGCTTATGCTCAGTCGCTAAGTCCAGCTCTTTGTAACCCTATGGACTGTAGCTGACTAGCCTCCTCTGTCCATGGTATTTTTTCCAGTTAAGAATAATGGAGTGGGTTGCCATTTCTTCCTCCAGGGGATCTTCCCAACTGAGGGATCAAACCGGCATCTCCTGTGGCTCCTGCACTACAGGAGGATTTTTTACCACTGAGCCATTGGGTAAGCCCTGACCTGTCAACTTTGACCCCTTCCAAATTTACTCCTCTCTACTCTCATTCTCCCTCCCATAAGAAGGCTTGTTCCCTCAAACACTCAGTGGAGTCAGACTCTCAGCATCAAGGGCAACAGAAGTCTATCCAAAGTACAGATGCTAACAGTGGAGCTCCACCCTGGGTAGCAGTGACATTAGCAATAAAACCACGGTTTCTTGCTCAATATGTTTCAGGTCCTAATTTATTTCACCGAACAAACCCATTAAATATGACACTAAGAAGGACTGAAAATGAACAGGAAAGAGTGCTAAACTGCAAATAAAAACAGAAAACATGAGGAAGAGAGAAGGCTAGGGCAGTGAGGAAGGGAGTGAAGCAGCAGAGAAATTAGAAATTATGAAGGTGAATTAAAAGAGGAGGAAAAGGCAAAGCCTGAATTAGAAGATATAAACAGAGCTGAGGCCCCATGAAAGGAATTCCACACCATACACCAAAGGAATTTTTTGACAGAGGTGGTGGTGCTCTAAAACCAAAGTGAGAAGATGAATTATAAAGAAACAGTACTTTTGTTTTATGTGTTTCTTTTTTCATCTTCCTTTCATTTTCCAAAATCTTAGAGTGAAAGATGCATTTAGAGCAAGAGTCAGCAAACCACCGCCTGCAGACCCAATCCAGACACCACTTGTTTTGTAAATAAAGTTTTATTGAACTCAGACATGTTCATTCATTTGTGTATTGTCTATGCCTGCTTTCATGCTGCAATGGCAGAGTTGAGTAATTGTGATAGAAACCACGTGGCCCACAAATCCAACACTATTTGCTATATGACCATTTACAGAAAAAGTGCGCTGCCTCTGATTTGGGGTATGATGCCTCCACACCAAAGCCACTGTGCAGACAAGTAATGCTGCTACTTGCTAGCTCTCAAACACCCCAGGCAGTATTCTGCCTCAAGACACTTGCACTTACTCTCCCTTCCGCCTGGACTGGACTTTCATCTCCCAGATAGACACATTACTATCTCCCTATCAAATCCGGGTCTTTGTTGAAATGTCACCTATTCAGGGACCCTGCCCAAGAATCCAGGATAAAATTGCAAATACAATCCCCATCCCTACCCCAGCACACCCCATTTCCCTTTTCTGCCTAATTTCTTCACAGCATTTAGCATTTTCTAACATCCTCTATGGGCTTCCCTGGTAGCTCAGTTGGTAAAGAATCTGCCTGCAATGTGGGAGACCTGGGTTCGATCCCTGAGTTGGGAAGATGCCCTAGAGAAGGGCATGGCAAACCACTCCAGTATTCTTGCCTGGAGGATCCCAATGGACAGAGGAGCCTGGCAGGCTACAGGCTATGGGGTCACAAAGAGTCAGACCCCACTGAGTGATTAAGCACAACACAGCAACATCTTGTATATTTTGCCAACTGTTACCTCTTTGAAGAAAGGAATTTTTGGCTATGATATTCACTACGGTATTCCTGGGCTTCCCTGATGACTCAGCGCTAAAGAATCTACCTGCCAATGTAGGAGATGCGAGTTCGATCCCTAGGTCAGGAAGATCTCCTGGAGAAGAAAATGGCAACCCACTCCAGTATTCTTGCCTGAAGAATTTCATGGACAGAGGAGCCTGGTGGGCTACAGTCTATGGGGTTGCAAAGAGTTGGACACGACTTAGTGCCCAAACAACAACTGTACCTCTAACAGCTACAAGGGTGCCTAGAACACAGTTCTTCCTTAAGCAAAGTATTTGTTAAACAAATGAACTCTACAAAGTAACTACTCTAATTACTTCTGTTTTACAGATGAGAACCCTAAGACCCCTATGAGGTTAAAAGACTTGCCAGGGACAGTACTCTTGCCTGGAAAATCCCATGGACGGAGGAGCCTGGTAGGCTGCATTCCATGGTGTTGCTAAGAGTCGGGCACGACAGAGCGACTTCACTTTCACTTTTCACTTTCATGCATTGGAGAAAGAAATGGTAACCCACTCCAGTGTTCTTGCCTGGAGAATCCCAGGGACGGGGGAGCCTGGTGGGCTGCCGTCTATGGGGTCGCACAGAGTCG
>NW_011494629.1:5222137-5222722 GCF_000754665.1 Bison bison bison
CCTTCCGCCTGGACTGGACTTTCATCTCCCAGATAGACACATTACTATCTCCCTATCAAATCCGGGTCTTTGTTGAAATGTCACCTATTCAGGGACCCTGCCCAAGAATCCAGGATAAAATTGCAAATACAATCCCCATCCCTACCCCAGCACACCCCATTTCCCTTTTCTGCCTAATTTCTTCACAGCATTTAGCATTTTCTAACATCCTCTATGGGCTTCCCTGGTAGCTCAGTTGGTAAAGAATCTGCCTGCAATACAGGAGACCCTGGTTCAATTCCTAGGCCTGGATGATCCCCTAGAGAAGGGATAGGCTAACCACTCCAGTATTCTTGGGCTTCCCTGGTGGTCTGACTGTAAAGAATCTGCCTGCAATGTGGGAGACCTGGGTTCGATCCCTGAGTTGGGAAGATGCCCTAGAGAAGGGCATGGCAAACCACTCCAGTATTCTTGCCTGGAGGATCCCAATGGACAGAGGAGCCTGGCAGGCTACAGGCTATGGGGTCACAAAGAGTCAGACCCCACTGAGTGATTAAGCACAACACAGCAACATCTTGTATATTTTGCCAACTGTTACCTCTTTGA
>NW_011494629.1:5222917-5224271 GCF_000754665.1 Bison bison bison
AGAATCCCAGGGACGGGGGAGCCTGGTGGGCTGCCGTCTATGGGGTCGCACAGAGTCGGACACGACTGAAGCGACTTAGCAGCAGCAGCAGCAGCAATGCAAGGAAGAAGGAGAATTAGTAATGGACTTCTGAGCCTCAAGGCTTAAGCATTACTTACGGAAACTGTTTCCATTGCTGCTGTTTGCCTCTACTGTTCTTTACACAGCTAGTTATTAGGTATAGCACCCTATCTAGATCCAGGCACTGTTCTATATCCTGTGCAGTACTGAAAAAAAATATGACCACAATCCCTGAACTGAAGAACCTTAAAATTGATTTCTCTCTATATATATGTGTGTATGTGTGTAAATGTTAAGACACATATATGTGCTTATTTGTTTTTGCTTTACTATGGAAAAATTTCCAACACACAAATATAGCATAAAATGATCTCTATTCCAACAATTCATTCATCTATTTCCCCAATTAGCTTTTGTCTATCCTCCTCCAATTTTTGGTTGTTTACTGGAGTATTTAAACACAAAGCTCGGACAATACGCCATTTCACATGCAGATATTTTCATAAGCATCTCTAACCAAGAATTTTTAAAATCTAACAACTCTGGCTATTATTACATCAAACAGAATTAACAATAATTCGCTCATATCATGTAATACCTAATTCATATTCAAATTCCCCTGATTGTCCTCAAAATGACTTTGTGTTTTTATTTTCTCCTATTTTTTGAGGCAAACATTTCTATAATTATCCAGAATAAAATTAAAAAGGAACAAACTTTTTTTATATTTTAAAGACAAATGTTAGATAAATTAAGAGATATAAACAATTGAATATTATATAATACAAAGACTCATTTTTCTAAAAGGAACAAATTAAGCAAAATGGGGCATAAAGGGATAGATCAGGAAAGAGGTCCTAGAGAAGAAGGCATTTGAATATGGCCTGGAAGGATAGAATTTCAGCAGACAGAGATTATGGGAAGGGCATTATCAACAGAAGGAAGAGACTAAGTCCCAGAGGATAAGAAAATTGGAGTGGGGCAGGGCGCCCTGGAATGGGTTCGCCCTGAGAGAGGGGTCTGTGCCTTGGAAAGCATCACGGTTCCGGCAGCGTCCGGTGAGCTCTTGCTGGCCCTTGAAAATCCAGGGGAGAGGGTGTAAATCTCGCCCCGGCCGTACCCATATCCACAGCAGTTCTCCAAGGTGAACAGCCTCTGGCATGTTGGAACAATGTAGGTAAGGGAAGTCGGCAAGCCGGATCCGTAACTTCGGGATAAGGATTGGCTCTAAGGGCTGGGTCGGTCGGGCTGGGGCGCGAAGCGGGGCTGGGCGCGCGCCGCGGCTGGACGAGGC
>NW_011494629.1:5224371-5224695 GCF_000754665.1 Bison bison bison
GTAGATGCAGAGAAAGCCTTTGACAAAATTAACATCCATTTGATAAAAACTCTCTAGAAAGCAGGAATAGAAGGAACATACCTCAACATAATAAAAGCTATATATGACAAACCCACAGCAAACATTATCCTCAATGGTGAAAATTTGAAAGCTTTTCCTCTAAAGTCAGGAACAAGACAAGGATGCCCACTTTCACCATTACTATTCAACACAGTATTGGAAGTTTTGGCCACAGCAATCAGAGCAGAAAAAGAAAGAAAAGGCATCCAAATTGGAAAAGAAGAAGTAAAACTCTCACTGTTTGCAGATGACATGAACCTCTAT
>NW_011494629.1:5225157-5225961 GCF_000754665.1 Bison bison bison
TAATATAATAGAAAAACTATAAAAACAACTAGGTGAAGAAAATCAAAGAGGACACTAATAGATGGAGAAATATACCATGTTCATGGATTGGAAGAATCAATATAGTGAAAATGAGTATACTACCCAAAGCAATTTATAGATTCAATGCAATCCCTATCAAGTTACCAATGGTATTCTTCACAGAGCTAGAACAAAAAATTTCACAATTTGTATGGAAATACGAAAAACCTCGAATAGCCAAAGCAATCTTGAGAAAGAAAAATGGAACTGGAGGAATCAACCTGCCTGACTTCAGGCTCTACTACAAAGCCACAGTCATCAAGACAGTATGGTACTGGCACAAAGACAGAAATATAGATCAATGGAACAAAATAGAAAGCCCAGAGATAGATCCATGTACCTATGGATACCTTATCTTTGACAAAGGAGGCAAGAATATACAATGGATTAAAGACAATCTCTTTAACAAGTGGTGCTGGGAAAACTGGTCAACCACTTGTAAAAGAATGAAACTAGAACACTTTCTAACACCATACACAAAAATAAACTCAAAATGGATTAAAGATCTAAATGTAAGACCAGAAACTATAAAACTCCTAGAGGAGAACATAAGCAAAACACTCTCTGACATACATCACAGCAGGATCCTCTATGACCCACCTCCCAGAATATTGGAAATAAAAGCAAAAATAAACAAATGGGACCTAATTAAATTTAAAAGCTTCTGCACAACAAAGGAAACTATAAGCAAGGTGAAAAGACAGCCTTCAGAATGGGAGAAAATAATAGCAAATGAAGCAACTG
>NW_011494629.1:5226061-5254561 GCF_000754665.1 Bison bison bison
CAACTGACAAACAACTAATCTCAAAAATATACAAGCAACTCCTACAGCTCAATTCCAGAAAAATAAATGACCCAATCAAAAAATGGGCCAAAGAACTAAATAGACATTTCTCCAAAGAAGACATACAGATGGCTAACAAACACATGAAAAGATGCTCAACATCACTCATTATCAGAGAAATGCAAACCAAAACCACTATGAGGTACCATTTCACGCCAGTCAGAATGGCTGCGATCCAAAAGTTTATAAGCAATAAATGCTGGAGAGGGTGTGGAGAAAAGGGAACCCTCTTACACTGTTGGTAGGAATGCAAACTAGTACAGCCACTATGGAGAAGAGTATGGAGATTCCTTAAAAAACTGGAACTAGAACTGCCTTATGATCCAGCAATCCCACTGCTGGGCATACACACTGAGGAAACCAGAATTGAAAGAGACGTGTACCTCAATGTTCATCACAGCACTGTTTATAATAGCCAGGACATGGAAGCAACCTAGATGTCCATCAGCAGATGAATGGATAAGAAAGCTGTGGTACATATACACAATGGAGTATTACTCAGCCATCAAAAAGAATACATTTGAATCAGTTCTAATGAGGTGGATGAAACTGGAGCCTATTATACAGAGTGAAGTAAGCCAGAAAGAAAAATACCAGTACAGTATACTAACGCATATATATGGAATTTAGAAAGATGGTAACAATAACCCTGTATACGAGACAGCAAAAGAGACACTGATGTATAGAACTGTCTTTTGGACTCTGTGGGAGAGGGAAAGGGAGAGGGTGGGATGATTCGGGAGAATGGCATTGAAACATGTATAATATCATATATGAAACGCGTCGCCAGTCCAGGTTCGATGCACGATACTGGATGCTTGGGGCTGGTGCACTGAGACGACCCAGAGGGATGGTTATGGGGAGGGAGGAGGGAGGAGGGTTCAGGATGGGAAACATATGTATACCTGTGGTGGATTCATTTTGATATATGGCAAAACCAATACAATATTGTAAAGTTAAAAAGTAAAATAAAGTTGGAGTGTATCTGAAGACGAGGGGCTCGTTTCATTGGAGCAAATGCTACCCATGAGCCATGGTTCTCAAACTCTGGTCCCAGGACTAGCAGCTTCAGCATAACCTTAGAAATTGCTAGTCATGTAAACTCACAGACCTCAGCTCAACATAACTGAATCAGAATCTCTGAAATAGAGGCCCAGAAACCTATATTTTAATAAGCTCTCCAGGTGATTGTTAAGTTACTGAAGGTTGAAGAAGCACTGCATGTAAGGCACGTTGGGAGAAGATGACCCTGAAATCTAGCTTAAAGAAAACGGTCTTACCTGTTTACCAAAATAGGGACACCCCCCTGAAGACTGTTGAACAGAGAGCTGATCATGTCTGTGTTTTCAAGCTCTGAAGGAAGGATGAACCATGCTAAAAGAGAATCTTGAAGCAGGAAAGCCACAGGAAACTTTTGCAGTGGCTGTGAAGTAGAACTATAGAGACAACCTATGGTTTATGTTCTCCAACATCCAAACATTCTGTGGATAACCAAGTTTCTTCCAGAGGAAGCATCCCATTCCCCATCTCTATTTGCTTCAAGTAGAGTTGCCTTCATCCCAGGATTCAGGATCAGTGACTCAGGCTGTCTGACAAGAGCATCATCTCCTGGCCATGGTGCCTGGTCCAAGGATCGGAGCATGAACCAGTTAGAACCTGTTAGGTGTTATGAAGCTTTCTCTGAAACTTCTAAGAGCAGATGTAAGATGTGTCTATCCATAGAAATGTGGGAGGGGTAGAGAGTTTTTCTGGGAGAGGAGTCAATATGGCAGAAGGCAGAGCCAAGGAAGGAAGAAAATGAAGTCAAGGCTGGCTACATCATTTCAAACCTGGATCAAGTTGTATCTAAAACTATGCCTGAAACTTTCAGTTCTGAAAAGGCTTTTTATGCTCAGGCCTAATGAAATCGGGTTTTTTGTCCCAAATGATGTAGGCTCAGCCATGACATTGGACTTGATCTGGGAGCCACAGATTCACAGGCCACTGTGACAGGCTTTGGATTGTCATTGAAAAGGGAAGAGACTGGGGATGTCAAAAGTGACAGACCATGTTGAAGGTTGAATTGCAGGAGAAGCAGACTCAGAGAAGGAGATTTGTGTACAGAGTTTTCCTGGGGAGTGCTCTCAGGGTCACAACCTGGGAAAGCGAAGCAGCGCCAGCAGAGGCAGAAGTCAAGCTGCCATGCAGCTGTTCCCATGGGAGCTGATGCAGCCTTTCAAAGTTGGCTCAAATTATGGCAAAGAGGCCAGAGCTTGACATCTCACGTTGACCAGTCACTGGGTGCAGGCTGCCGCCAGGAAAAGGGCACAGTTGAGGGCCAGTTGTCTTTCTTCCATCAAGTGCAACTCCCAGTGAGGGATGAGCCCAGACATCAGCCAACCATGGACCCACAGCTGGGGAAGGAGTGCAGAGTCTGGTGTGGCCGGAGCAGTCCAGCATGACCAGCAGCTAAGTGTGCTACCTAGGTGAGCCGCTGTGAGGACATGGATGTCTGCAAGTGAAATGAGGGAGTGAGGGGGAGCAGACAGAGTCGGGGAGGACATGGATTTACTTTTCAACCAGTGGTATTTAAACACTTGAAAAGATGTTATTCCCAGAGGTCCAGAAAGATGTCAATCCAAGAACCACTGGAATAGAAACCATAGTTGATGAGTACCTGCCAAGAAAGAGGTTAGATAGAGAGAAACCAGGGAGGGTGGAGCCCAGGGAGTGCCCCAAAGAGGGAGCAGAGGAAGCAAAGGAACCCACGAAGTGAGAAATGAAGAACAGTTAAAGAAGAAACGTAACTAGGAAGAGCTACAAATTCCATGATAACAGTTGTATTAACTCATTTCTGGATATGGAATTTTAAAATGGTGATGGCCAATGAATCAGGCAGGAGTTCATCAGTTGATGAACATTTAATTAGGGAAAGACTCTGGAATCTGGGCTTAAGACAGGTATACTTGAAGCATGTGTATTTGCTGGCTAAAATGTAAAAGTCATAGCATGTGTCTGTTGAATAAATTTTATCTTTACTTTTTGGGTTCCTTTACTGTTAATAGCTTTATTGAGCTATAATTCACATATCATACAGTTCACCCACTGAAAGTATACATCAGTTCAGTTCAATCACTCAGTCACATCTGACTCTTTGCAACCCCATGGACTGCAGCACCTCAGGCTTCCCTGTCTTTCACCAACTCCCGGAGCTTGCTCAAACTCATGTCCATCAAGTTGGTGATGTCATCCAACCATCTCCTCCTCTGTCGCCCCCTTCTCCCACCTACAACCTTTCCCAGCATCGGGGTCTTTTCCAGTGAGTCAGTTCTTCACATCAGGTGGTCATAGTATTGGAGTTTCAGCTTCAGCATCAGTCCTTCCAATGAATATTCAGAACTGATCTCTTTTAGGATGGACTTGTTGGATCTCCTTGCAGTCCAAGGGACTCTCAAGAGTCTTCTCCAACACCACAGTTCAAAAGCACCAATTCTTTGGCACTCAGCTTTCTTTATGGTCCAACTCTCACATCCATACATGACTACTGGAAAAACCATAGCTTTGACTATGCTGACCTTTGTCGTCAAAGTAAATATCTCTGCCTTTTAATATGCTGTCCAGGTTGGTCATAGCTTTTCTTCCAAGAAGCAAGCATCTTTTAATTTCATGGCTGCAGTCACCATCTGCAGTGATTTTGGAGCCCAAGAAAATAAAATCTGTCACTGTTTCAATTATTTCCCTATTTGCCATGAAGTGATGGGACCAGATACCATGATCTTTGTTTTTTGAATGTTGAGTTTTAAGCCAGCTTTTAGTGAACATACCAATCATTTTTGGCATAGTTACTATTATGCAACCATCACCAGTCAATGTTAGGACATTTTCATCTCCCTTTAGCTTTCACTCCTCTATCTACCCCATTGCCCCTACCCCCAGTCCTAAGCAACAACTAATCTGCCTTCCGCTCTATTTAAGATGTTTCAGATAAGTGGAATCATGTAGTATGTGGTCTTTTGCAACTGGGTATTTTACTCAACATAATGTTTCAAGGTTCATCCATGTTGTAGCCAGTATCAGTACTTCATTCCTTTTATGGTTAAATAAGATTTCACTGTATGGCTAGTCAATGTTTTGTTTATCATTGTTCAGCTGAGGAACATTTTGGTTGTTTCTGGCTTTTGGTGATTAGGAATAATGTTGTTATAAACATTCTTACACCAACTTTTGTGTGGACTTATTTTTTCATTTCTCTTGGGTATGTCGTAGTAGAATTGCTATGTCACATGGTAACCTTATGTCTCATCATTTGAGGAGAGAGATATACAGGATGAATGTGAGTGCGTCCCATCTGAAAATATGTGGGGCTTTACAGGTGGCACTAGTGGTAAAGAATCCACCCACCAATGCAAAAACACAAGAGATATGGGTTCAATCCCTGGGTTGGGAAGATGCCCTGGCGTAGAGAATGGCATCCCACTCCAGTATTCTTGCCTGGAAAATTTCATGAACAGAGGAGCCTGGCAGGCCACAGTCCATGGGGCTGCAAAGAGTTGGACACAACTGAGCAATTGAGTACAAGCGGTAATAATAAAACCAAACAAATGACCATCCTAAGGAGTTACTTAACCTCTGAGATTTTAATTCTTTAGTACAAAAGAGGTGCCCCATTGGGTTCTCAGAGTAGCCATAAATTTAGCCATATACTCATCTTTTCCCATCACTGCTTGGTGGTGGAGTGAGAAAGGAGGACTAGGTTGAGTCCATTGATCCCAATAACACACATATTTTGCTTGCAAAGAGTATTATGCAGCTTATGAAAAAGTTTAAGATGGATTCAATTTAACCAGTATCTACCCCAATCTTTTTGGGTACTTTAGTGGGAGCTAGAGAGGGAACAAATGATGCATAATGTAGTATATCAGATGATGGTGGTGGTGATGGTTTAGTTGCTAAGTCCTGTCCGACTCATGTGACTCCATGGACTGTAGCCTTCCTCGCTTCTCTGTCTGTGGGATTTTCTAGGCACAAATACTGGAATGCGTTGCCATTTCCTTCTCCAGGAGATCTTCCCAACCCAGGGATCAAACTAACTTCTTCTGCAATGCAGGCAGTCTCTTGCATTGCAGGCGAATTCTTTACCACTGAGCCACCAGGAAAGCCCATATCAGATGATATAAGGACACTAGAAGGAACATAGGGGTTAAGCTTCAGGAAGAGGTAAACAAAACCTAGAAATTCAGAGGCAGGAAGCATCATTTTGAACTGGCAGTCATTTGTGGAGAGAGGACTGGCTTTTTGAGGTTACATATCTGGTAAAGCTATAGTCACCCTATGAATCAATGTCCAGAATTAGGTGGGAGCAAAATAGTTGACATCTTCGCCAGGTACTGTGCTTTGCATCCACTCTCTCATGTAATCCTTAGACAGCAAGCCTAGTGTGAGACAGTAAGTCCTAAGATGCAATCAAACTGAGGTTCAGAGTATGTATCAGTTAGGGTTCAACCAGAGAAGCAGAGGCAGTAAAAGAGAGAAATAAATGACAGATGGACAGATCGATAGATTTATTACAGGAAATTGACTTATGAAATTATGAATCTGGCTAAGCAAATCCAAGGTCCTTCTTTGTGCAGACAGGAAAAAAAGATCATGAGCAGGCTAGATAGAACCCCACAGGCATGAGCAGAAACTTGTTCACAGGAGAGAACCTCTAAAGTTGAGGAAGGCCTAAACCTTCTAACTGATTGGGCCAGGCCCACCCATAATAACCTTTTTAATGAACTTAAAGGTGACTGAGTAGGGATTTTAACCACATCTGCAAAATTCCTTCACAGTAGCACCTGTGTTGGTGTTTAATTGAACACCTGGGAGAAGGTGGGTGTTGGTGTTGTTTTTCAGTTGCCAAGTCATGTCCAACTCTTTGCCACCTCGTGGACTGCAGCACACCAGGCCTCCCTGTCCCTCACCATCTCCCAAAGTTTGCCCAAGTTCATGTCCATTGAATTGGTGATGTCACCCACCCATCTCATTCTGTTGCCCTCTTCTCCTTCTGCCTTCAATCTTTCCCAGCACCAGGGTCTTTTCCAATGAGTCAGCTGTGTGTACAAGCTACAAAATGGCCACTGCTTCCCTTCCATGCTCCGAGTCTGGAAGAGAACAAACCTAATCAGGAACACACTGGAAATAGAACGCTGGGGGACTGCAGTTAAGCCTAGTCAAGGAAACACACCAAAACCACCACAGAGAGGTTAAGCAGCTCTGTTGGCTCCATTACAAAGAGAAGAATCCATTCTTTGCAGGTTTAAGCAAAAAGAGATGTGTTACAAGGTAATGAATGATTGAGAATAACAGAATTATTGAGAATACCAGAGAGGAAAGCTGTGGGCTGAGTTTTGAAAAGCAGTGTCAGTACCACAGAAACATACTACCAAGAGGGTTTCTGCTTCTTAAAATCAAGAAGCCACCAGTCACACTGGAAAGTTCTTGGCACCATGCCACCACAACCATGCTTTCCAGGAGAAACACCAGAAACCACAAAAATATGGCCCTGAAATTCACTTCTGCTTCCTCTGACTGCCCTGAAGGGGTGGGATGAAACCACATCCTAACCACTAGCTGCAAAGGAGTCTGGAAAGTGTTTTTATTTCTTCACCTTGGAATGGATGCAGGGCACTGGTCCACCACAATTATATGTACCACCATCTCAGCCATTGAGGAGCAAAGACAGGATTCAAACTCAGGTCATGCTCTTAATCCCCACAGTGTACTTCTTCCCAAGATCCAGAATGGTCTTTCTTACTTTTTCAGATTTGGGTTCACTGTTGTCTAGGACTTGCCTACAAATATTTCTGATCTCTAAATTTGCATTTACCTATTACATCCACACTTTTTTGTCATCAGCTGCAGACTTTTCTGACACAGCCTATACCAGGGAAAATAAAAGCAATCAACCCTGTTTCTAGCCTGTCCTTATCGCCTCAGGCTTGGGAAGGCTGTCATATGTATAGCACTCTCTTCTTCCTGAGCCAGTCACTTCAAAACACTTCTGTTTATGAAAGCCAGCAAAGCAGTTACTGGGCAATCAAGCCCAGTGGTCTTAGTGGTGCTTGGAATTATAAAAAGCATTAACAAAAAAAAAAAAAAAAAAAAACTTCTGACAATGATAATAAGAAATATCTGCAATGAGAAGCAAACATTGCTCAGTCTTTGTGTCTTAACTACATCAGTCCGACCTGTCAAAATTTGTAAATAAATCCAAGTGAACACACCTGGGCAGGCACATTGATGTAGCAACACAGAGTTGTCAAAGGACCATCACCATCTACTTCAGCAGTTACTGAATGAAGAAAGATTTGCACATGGTCAGTATGACTCATCGGAGAAGGCAATGGCACCCCACTCCAGTACTCTTGCCTGGAAAATCCGAGGGATGGTGGAGCCTGGTGGGCTGCCGTCTATGGGGTCACAGAGTCAGACACGGCTGAAGCGACTTAGCAGCAGCAGCAGCAGTATGACTCATATCCATTAGGAAGTTGTAAATAGACATTTTAAAGTCTCTAAAGGAAACCAAATCAGCATTTCTAACAAACATTCCCAGTATCAAATTTCTAGGTAAATGATACATAACTTCAAAATATGTAAATCTGAAAAAATGTACAGTTCTTCGTAGGGAAGAATCCATATAGTAAGCCCTTCTTTAAGAGATATAACCTTTTTCCCCGTGACCTGTTCAGTAAATACCACACATATAGTATATTTGTCTGTATATGCATAAGAGGGCTGATAAATGATATAGCAAAACTTATATACATATTTATTAGGGACAGTTTGATTATCTGAGAATTCAGAAAAATGCTTGAGGGTGTACAGAGACCAATAGCTACCGACACTGAAAAAGTTCATGATCTATCAATCAATTAAAAAACAGGTTACAAAAAGTTGGTATATTATAATTTTGTTTCTGAAAAAAAGTATCTTTGTATGAGAACAGAGGCAAAGTTGGAGGAAGGTGAACATTTTCATTATATTATTTAATATGCAAATAGTATTCAATATTGCCTGTCAATATTAATGTAATATTATTTGATAGTTATATATTATTAATTAATGTTTCATTATTATTATATTATTTCATCATATTATTGTTTGAGTGACATATTTTGTATGTATCTATATTTTTTAATTTGTCTACAAAGAAATCATCTTTCTGTTACAAAGCACTTTTTTGAAAAAGATTTTATCATCTTCCTTCCTCATTTGCTTTTCCCCCTCTTTCCCTCTTTCTCCACACTTCTTTCCTCTTTTCTTTTTCAAACTAACATTTTGAAAACTGATGTTTTTCAAGGATTTCTCACAGCAGCTGTGATTCATCATGGAAGCAAGGAGCCTCCTAGAATATCATGTAACTTTGTGAAGGATGCAGACGTGCTTTGGGAGAAATGAAGGCAGCTTGGGCCCTGGGAGATGCTGCAAAGCAGGCAAGACTGGGCTGGAGTCTGCCATCAGACAAAGGGACCACTGCGCATGGGAGGCGAGCAGATGCCAACAGACAGCTTTTGTGAGTCCCTTCATGTTAATTAACTTTTGTGAGAACCTTCATGTTAATTAACTTTGCTTGAGCTTTCCCTGGACTTGAAAGCTTTGGAGTGGTTTGTTTTTGTAAAATGCTTTGACTCCAGAGAGAGCCGCTTCAAGAGGGAAAAAAGAAGAAACAAAAAGAAAGAACGGGAAAATTTTTAAGTGGGGCTTTGCTTACCAGGAAATTTCTTCCCTTGTCTCCATCCCTCCCCTCCCCCTACAAGGACTGACTCAACCATCAGAGAGAATTTTAATGGCTTTTTTCTTACCCTAAAAAATAAACCAGAACCAGACTTCCACAGCAGTGGGAACTGGCTCTGCCTCACCCAGGGAAGACAGGTGTGTGTGTGTGTGTGTGTGTGTGTGTGTGTGATGCATGTGCACCCACAAAGGAAATAAATTCAAAGTATGTTTTAAAGGAAGTAAATTCAAAGTATGAGGAACTTTGGCCTAATTGATTCTAGGTTAGAGAAAAAGGAAATTGGAGTTTGATTTGTGAGGTCTGGTTCTATTAATGAACAAATTTGCCCATCCATGGAGCATTAGGACTCAAGTAAGACACAAGTAGTGGCTCCCTTGTTTCCAAGACTGATGTGACTGGACCAGATGTTAGATTCTAAAAGAGGGCAAGTAAAAAGAAAGTGCTGAAAAGTGGAAAATCTAACTGGTCCTCTAGTTATTTGTAAAACCTCCATAGCACCAAACTACCGATTTACCTTTCTCTTCTATCATTTTATTATGAAAATTTTCAAACATATAGAAAGAGTTGAAAAAACTATACAATTAATACCCATACCCACCACCTGCATTCTGTAATTAACATTTTGCTGTATTGCTTTTTTCACATTAGTCATCATCTATCTTTTGCTCTTGCTTTCCTTGTGGCTCAACTGGTAAAGAATCCACCTGCAATACGGGAGACCTGGGTTCGATCCCTGGGTTGAAAAGATCCCCTGGAGAAGGGAAAGGGTACCCACTCCAGTATTCTGGCTTGGAGAATTCCATGGACTGTATGGTCTATGGGGTTGCAAAGAGTCCAACACGACTGAGCGGCTTTCACTTTCCATCAAGTCATCTTATTTTCTAAGAGTTTTAAGATTGCTGACATCACCCTTAAACACCTAAACATACATCTATTAATTTGAGTTCAACATTCATTTATGATTTGTGGAATTTTTAAAACAAAATTTACATGTGATAAAATGTGCAAATTTGAAGTGGACCTCTTTTGATGTGTTTTAACAAATGCATACAATTCACTTTCTTAAAAAATAATTCCGAATTTAGCGAAAAACAATACAGAGATCTCTCATTTACCCTCTACCCAGATTTACTACATTTACCATTTACTAGTAAGTTGTATACATCATGTACCTTTTCATCTTAATAATTCTGAATGTATTTCCTAAGAACTGACTTTGATATGACACTTGGATCTAAAATACAGTCCCACAGTCCAACATATTGCAGTTTGGACAATTGCTCCAATAATTGTCTTTATAGCATTTTCCTTTCCAATATAGGTTCCAGTCCTTTGTGAATTATGGTTTTAACTTCAGTAATTGTCTTTCTTTATCTTGTTTAATGCTTTTTGATTTAAATTCCACTTTGTCTTGTATCACAATAACAATCCTTGAATTCTTATTGTTTCCACTAGCCTGGTAAATCTTTGTCCATTTCTTTATTTTTACTCTGAATCACTGTGCTTTAGGTGTGTATTTTGATCACAGCAGAGAATTAGTTATATTATAAGCCAATTTGAAGATCTTTTCATATTTATAGACAAATTAGAGCACCTTCACAATATGACATATGTTTGGTCTGAATTTTGTCACACTATTTTATAATTAGAGTGTATATTATATTTTATTTACTATTTAGAAAATCATCTATATTCATTTTAAAGTTTCTTTCTGTATTTAAGAATTTTTTTGTTCTAGTTATTCCTTTTGTGATATGTGTGTGTGTGTGTGTGTATCTATATATAGATAGATAGATAGATAGATACACATTGTAGTTCCCTAACTCCTTTTTTCCTATTGAACCTTTTATTATCCAACCCATCAATGGTATCATTTGACTCCCAGTTATCACAACAAGCAATGGTCTTATTCTGCTTTCCCCTACATTTGTCCTGTGTACTCCATTTTTCAGTTGTATTCTCTCTACTTTATCAGAATATATAATTTTTATATGCTTTCCTCTCACTTTCCCTCCCCCTTTTTACTCCTAACTCTACAATTAGCTACATAAAGGGCTCAGTTCAGTTCAGTCGCTCAGTCGTGTCCGACTCTTTGCGACCCCATGAACTGCAGCACGCCAGGCCTCCCTGTCCATCACTAAACTCTGACTCATCATTGGTTATTTTGCTGAATGAAGCTCATTTTCTAGTCTATTCTTCAGAAAGAAAATATGTACAGTATCCCATGCATGGTTTAAATGGCACAGATGGATATAAAATTCTTGACTAGCACTTTCGTTGAGTTTCATGAACATGCCGCTTCACTGCTGTCTTAATTTGTGTGAGTCTCAGGGGAAGCTGATGACGTGCCTGACTTTTCTCCTGTGAGTAACTGAATCTTTTTGCCTGGAGGCTCTAAGAATTTCTTTCCTTTATCCTAAAGTCTAATAGTTTAACAAGGATATGTCTTGGAAATCATTGTCTTACATCGACTTTCAGAGTTACACAGTAGGCTACTCTATATATTGATGGAATTTTTCTTTTATTTCCAGAAAGTTATCTTGGAATATACCTTTAAATACTAGTCCCATTCCAATATTTTGCTTGCTTCTTCAGAGACTAAAATTCTTCGTGTCTGGACCTTTTTGTCCGCCTTCCGTGTCAGCCACTTTCTCATAGATGCTTTTAACTTACTTATTTCACTTTCTCTTGTTTGTTTTGCTTTCCTCAGTGTCCCTTGTTGAAATTTGTAATTTATTCTTAATTTCTGAGGTAAGTGAGTCTTTTTCTCAATATCTCTCTTGAATTTAATCAGTTTATACTGCATTTATTCCTGTCTTACATCCATTTATGTTCTTAGTTTTTTAATTTATGATTTCTAGGATTAATAAAATTCTATCTCCATATATTTGCTTTGGGATACTTAATTCAGTTTGCAGGGTTGTGCTGTTTCGTTCTGCTTTATGAATGGTTTTGGCGGTGGGTGGGGGGAGGATTTTTATCAACTCAAATCTTATGATGTACATTTGCTGTTTTCTTTTTGTAATTGTTTCATAGGAAACAATTTTCTAATTTATAAGCATTTGTGGGCAGGGTTCCTGCAGTACCTTCTCATGTCAGTTTATTGAAATGCATTTTCTTTAGTGGATAATGTTGTTGGCAGTTGTGATGGTGGTGATAGAGAAAGGGGATAACTTGGTGCAACAGTGTGCTGATAAATGTTTCACAATCAGATCCCCAGAAGGATCAGCAGCCTGATTTGTAGCATTTGTTAGTTATTGAGGTGTGCATACTCCCTCCATGCTCCACAGTGCTTTTCAAGCTACTACCGGGATGTCATTGAATACAGGATCATGAGCCATTGTATCTCCTAAACATTCTGTTTCTCTTTTGGTTTTTTCATGATCTTTAATTTTCTCTATTTTCTTCTGGTTCTTCATGGCAACATCTTCCAGGCCACAATCACTTCTCTGTCTGATTTTTTCACTGAAGCAGCAGTGCTTCTTCAAGGCTTCCACTTCCAGGGCTGCTCAGTTGAAACCCCTCTGCAGCAGCTGGCACTTTGAACTACCAAGTCCAGACATGGGTTCAGTATTTTTGACACTTACTGTTGGGCTTTTCTGGGGTGATTTTGCCTATATTTCATGTACTTTTACTTTTGTCTCTTATTTTTTTGTGGGTCACTTAAGTCTCCATCTCTCTACTCTCAGCATTCACAAGCTTGAGGTGATGGTGGGATTCACCTGAAATTTGGTGTTTATTTCTCTATTTTCAGGTTATATGAAGGTCATGGTATTCTCGGTATACTAGTAATGTTGAAGGTGTGGGCTATGTGTGGAATTTTTGGTGTGTGCTACTTGGTGATTTTATGTTTGAGAATTAGATGTATAGTATATGTAGAGAGAAATCTAGATTCAGGTTCCCATCATTAACCCAGATATGAAGATCTTTTTGGCTTGACTTTTTACTATCATTTGTTGTTGTTCAGTCACTAAGTCATGTCCAACTCTTTGCAACCACATGAACTGCAGCATGCCAGACTCCTCTCTGTTCACTACTATCTCCCCAAGTTTGCTCAAACTCATATCCATTGAGTCAGTGATACCATCCAATCATCTCATCCCCTGTCACCCCCTTCTGCTTTTGCCCTCAATCTTTTCCAGCATCAGGGTCTTTTCCAGTGAGTCTACTCTTTGCAGCAGGTGGCCAAAGTATTAGAGCTTCAACTTCAGTAACAGTCCTTCCAATGAATATTCAGGGTTAATTTCCTTTAGGATTGACTGGTCTTGTCTTCTTGCGTCCAAGGGACTCTCAAGAGTCTTCTCCAGCCCCACAGTTTGAAAGCATCAATTCTTTAGCGTTCAGCCTTCTTCATGGTCTAACTCTCACATCCATACATGACTGCTGGAAAAACCATCGCTTTGACTACATAGACCTCTGTCAGCAAAGTGATATCTCTGCTTTTTAATACATTTCAATGTCACATTGATATAGGATGTGAAACTTTCACTTTGCCACACTTCAGGCGAGAAGTACAATATTAATATTAGTCAGAATGATTAATACAGTGAATAGTACATGTCATCTCCACAATTCTGGGTCAGTGAGGCTGATTAATTGATCCAACCAAAACTTTAGGCTAAGTCTCATCTACCTGTTCATGTCAGCCTGACCTCAATGTATGGCAATTAGGCAGAAATACTTGGTTTATTAAATGCATTTGTGAATACTGAGAGCCAGAGGAGCATTGAACAACTTTTAACTGAAAACCTGCCCCATGGTACCACACACCAAAATTAAAACTAGCTTCAAATTGCTATTATTTTGACATATTCACCCCACTTTCCCTCTAACACAGCTACCAAAAGCCAAATATTTCTGCCTAACTGCTATAGGTAGTTAGCACAGACTACAATTCCATATGCTCACACACACATTCATTCAGTCAGCTGATCACTCAATCATAAACGTATTTTGAGCACAAGCTCCAGGGACTGGTCTAAAAATTATGGAAAGAAGAAGTGAATCTGACATAGATTCTGCCTGGAAGTAGTTGGACCCTCATTTCCTTGCTGCCTTCTACCTCCAGTTTCAGTTCTGGGCATCTACTGTGTCTGTATAATACTAAAAAAAATTAATGGAAAGTCCAGTGTACTGTCTGTGTCTGTATTTTTTGTCTATACCTTTAGATTTTTTATTCAAACATTGAAATAACTCACCATTTTTATGTATCTGTTATTGAGATGGTAAATGTCAAATCTGACTTAATTTTCACTTTTCATTTCTCTGTTTTGATGTGTCATAGGCTCAACCACAGTTTTACGGGCCTGGAAAAAAACTCAATTTTCTGACTGGCTTAGAATGGAGTATCTGTCAACTAGTACATAAACACTTGTAGAATTTTGAATTTCATCTGAAAGAATTTGTTGTAAACCCTAGTATGTTGTTTTGATGGAAAGAGATAAATATGTCTACAGAAAGATTATAATGTTTTTGAAGATCTTATTCCAAGATTGCCTTCTGGTAATGGGAAAAAATTAATTAGGCTTCAAACTCACTGGCCCTGCAGTATTTGGTTTAGTGAGGTAAAATTCCAGATGGAAACCCTGAAATTGAAAGACAGTAACAGAAATCATATGTCCATCCAAGGGATTTAAATAATACACATACACACATACATGTAAGTACACCCTTTGGATCCTCAACAATATGATTTTCTTTGCAGTGATTCTCTTGTATATCATGATACAGGCCCCACTTGGCAAGCAGCCTGCTTTGAAGCAATCCATCATGCTTGACTCCTTAGATCTTGTAACCTTTCTTTGCTTGTAATACATTTACCAACATACCCCTCCTAATTATACATGCCACTGTGGACCCTTATTGTGCGGCTCCAGCTTACTTCAATGACTGAGTGAGGGAGACCCTGTTTGATTTCCTAGCTTCACTGATGTGGAGAAATGTTTCACTACCTCTCATCTTAAATGGAGAGCTAAAATGCTCCCTTGCTTGGGTTGTATTGAAGGGTTTATAAAGAAACAAGATGATTAAAGCTGGAAGGGTTTCACTGGCTGTTGAGATTATGGATGATTTTTTTTTTCACTATTTCTCTTTATTTTCCAAATTTTTTTCAATGCCTGTGTATTACTTTTCTCAAAACCACATAATCAAAATTTATTTTAAACACACACATGTTAAAAATTGAATGGAAACACACCAAAAGTATACACCCTGATGCTAGGAAAGATTGAAGGTGGGAGGAGAAGGGGACAACAGAGGATGAGATGGTTGGATGGCATCACCAACTCAATGGACGAGATGAGTTTGAGTAATCTCCGGGAGTTGGTGATGGACAGGGAGGCCTGGTGTGCTACAGTCCACGGGGTCGCAAAGAGTCAGACACAACTGAGTGACTGGACTAAACTGAACTGATACCATTATAGAGGAGATGGAGTGTCCTTCATCCTTTTCAGTTCAGTTCAGTTCAGTTCAGTTGCTCAGTCGTGTCCAACTCTTCGCAACCCTATGAATTGCAGCACACCAGTCCTCCCTGTCCATCACCAACTCCCGGAGTTTACTCAAACTCATGTGCATCGAGTTGGTGATGCCATCCAGCCATCTCATCCTCTGTCGTCCCCTTCTCCTCCTGCCCCCAATCCCTCCCAGCATCAGGGTCTTTTCCAATGAGTCAACTCTTCACATGAGGTGGCCAAAGTACTGGAGTTTCAGCTTCAGCATCAGTCCTTCCAATGAACACCCAGGACTGGTCTCTTTTAGGATGGACTGGTTGGATGTCCTTGCAGTTCAAGGGACTCACAAGAGTCTTCTCCAGCACCACAGTTCAAAAGCATCAATTCTTCACCCTTTTAGTGTTTACTAAATATTATTTTTAAATGAGAACAATAACACAAAAATATCCATGAACTACCAACATAAAAATGATCCTTTTTATGGCAGTCAATAAGCATTATCAAGCAGTCTTAAAAATTCTAGATGTCGATTCTTATTGTGTTCATACTAGATTCCCGTTGTGTTCATACTATACTTCAGATAACCCTTCTTGATAAATGTTAACATTTAAAACCTTTCAACTTTATTGACTGTTTTAATGTTTCACTGCATGTGACTATTTACCACATCTCTGAGGCATCTGAAAAGCAAGTTTGCACTTCTTGGATATTAACAAGGCAGCCATTGGTGTATTTGTCTAGCTCTGCACAAAATCTACACTGTCCTGATTACTACATTGTTAAAAAATAAAATAAAATATTGGTATCTGGTAGAGCAGTTTCTCTAACTTTGGCCTAAATCTGCAGTGTCCTATATAGTAGCCACTAGCTATATATATTTGTTGAGCCCTTGAAATGTAGCTAGTTTAATCTGAGATATACTACAAGTATAAAATACATACCAAAGTGTTAATACCAAAAAAGAATGAAAAGGACTTCCCTGGTGGTCCAGTAGTTAAGAATTTGCCTTGCAACACAGAGGACACAGGTTCGATCTGTGGTCAGGGAACTAAGATCCCACATGCCCCAGAGCAACTAAGCCTGCATGCCACAACTAGAGTTTCCATTGCCGCAATGAAGGATCCCACAAGATGTAATGAAGATTCCATGTGCTGCAACTAAGACACAACATAGGCAAACAAATAAGTAATTTTTGAAAAGGAATGAAAAATATTTGTTAATAATTGCTGTATAGATCACATGTTAAAATGATAATATTTTTAATATATTGGATTAAATAAAATTCATTATGACTAAAATTTATCACACCTGCTTTTATCCTGAGTCATGTCCAACTCTTTTGATACCCCATGGACTGTAGTGTGACAACTAGAAAAATTTTAATTACACACATGGCTTATATTTTTGGCTCACGTTATATTTCTTTTGGACAAGCAGTGTTCTAGAACTGTCTGGTTTTTCTACTTTCTCTTAATTCAAAATTGGTAGTTTTTTCCCTAGAAATTTTTTCCATTTTGTCTAATTTTCAAATTAACTAGCATAAAATTGTTTGTAATATTCTCTTTTAATCTTTCTAATGTCTACAACATCTGTAATGATGTCTCTATCTTGATAAAATTTCTGATTTGAGTTTTTTATGCCTTCTCTTTTTTCTTGATCAGTCATGACAAGAATATATCAATCATCGATCTTTTTAAAGAACCAACTTTTGACCTTACTGGTCCTCATTTTACACATTTGTTTTGTATTTCACCAACTTCTAATCCTATATTTATTGCTTCCTTTTTAAAATCCTCTATTTATTTTGCTGTTCTCTTTCTAATTTTTGAGATGTATGCTTCAGTTGTTAATTTTTAGACTTTACTCTATTTTAAGATGTTTTCTGTCCCATATGTTTTAATATGTATTATGTAATTTTGGTTCAAATGTTATCTAATTTCGATTGTGACTTCTTTGACCAATAATATTTTAGGAGTGTCTTTATTATTTCCAACCAAATGGAAAAGTTTTATTTTAATTTTGGTTTAACTTTCAATGCATGCATGCTAAGTCACTTCAGTTATGTTCAACTCTTTGCAACCCCATGGACTGTAGTCCACCAGGCTCCTCCGTCCACGGAATTCTCCAGGCAAGAAGCCTGGAGTCAGTTGCCATGCTCCTCTCCAGGGATCTCTTCCCGACCCAAGGATCAAACTTGTATCTCTCATGTCTCACGCATTGCCAGAAGGGTTCCTTATCATTAGCACCATAGTCTTTTTAAGCATAACAAATTATAATTATGTTAGAATCATAATTTCATTGTGGTCAGAGAACATTCTTCAGTAAAATTTATTGAGACTCATTTTTATGGCTCATTAGGTTGTAAATTTTTATATGTTCCCTGTTTGCTTGAAAAGTGTGTATTTGTAATTGTTGGACATGGGTTCTACATATAATTTAGGCTGAGTTTGTCAACAATGTGCAAATCTATGTTGTGAATTTTTCTTTCAACAACTGAGAGAAATGTCGTTAAATTTTGTCCTGTAATCATAAGCATACCTATTTCTTATTTTAGTTGTCAATTTTTAATTTAAATATATTCAGTTCAGTTCAGTGGCACAGTCATGTCCAAATCTTTGTGACCCCATGGACTGCAGCACTCCAGGCTTCCCTATCCTTAACTAACTCTCAGAGTTTACTCAAACTCAAGTTCATTGAGTTGGTAATGCCATCCAACCATCTCATCCTCTGTCATCCCCTTCTCCTCCAGCCTTCAATCTTCCCCAGCATCAGGGTCTTTTCCAGTGAGTCAGTTCTTCGCATCAGGTGGCCAAAGTTTTGGAATTTCAGCTTCACCATCAGTCCTTCCAATGAATATTCAGGACTGATTTCCTTTAGGATGGACTGGTTGAATCTCCTTGCTGTTAAAGGGAATCTCAAGAATCTTCTCCAACACCACAGTTCAAAAGCATCAATTCTTCGGTGCTCAGCTTTCTTTATAGTCCAACTCTCACCTCCATACATGACTACTAGAAAAACCATAGCTTTTACTAGATGGACCTTTGTTGGCAAAGGAATGTCTCTGCTTTTTAATATGCTGTCTCGGTTGGTCATAGCTTTTCTTCCAAGGAGCAAGTGCCTTTTAATTTCACGGCTGCAGTCACCATCTGCAGTGATTTTAGAGCCCCCAAAAATAAAGTCTCTCACTGTTTCCATTGTTTCTCCATCTACTTGCCATGAAGTGAAGGGACAAGATATCATGATCTTAGTTTTCTGAATGTTGAGCTTTAAGCCAACTTTTTTTCACTCTCCTCTTTCACTTTCATCAAGAGGCTCTTTAGTTCTTCTCACTTTCTGCCATAAGTGTGGTGTCATCTGCATATCTGAGGTTATTGATATTTTTCCCAGCAGTCTTGATTCCAGCTTGTGCTTCATCCAGTCCAGGATTTCTCATGATGTACTCTGCACATAAGTTAAATAAGCAGATGACAAAATACAGCCTTGACGTACTCCTTTCCCAATTTGGAACCGGTCTGTTGTTCCATGTCTAGTTCTGTTGCTTCTTGACCTGCATACAGATTTCTCAAGAGGTAAGTAAGGTGGTCTGCTATTCCCATCTCTTTCAGAATTTTCCACAGTTTGTTGTGATCCACACAGTCAAAGGCTTTGGCACAGTCAATAAAGCAGAAATAGATGTTCTTCTGGAATTCTCTTGCTTTTTTTGATGATCCAGCAGATGTTGGCAATTTGATCTCTAGTTCCTCTGCCTTTTCTAAATCCACCTTGAATATCTGGAAGTTCATCGTTCATGTACTGTTGGAGCCTGGATTGGAGAATTTTGAGCATTACTTTGCTAGCATGTGAGATGAGCACAATTATGTAGTAGTTTGAGCATTCTTTGGCATGACCTTTCTTTGGGATTGGAATGAAAACTGACCTTTTCCAGTCCTGTGGCCACTGCTGAGTTTTCCAAATTTGCTGGCATATTGAGTGCAGCACTTTCAAAGCATTATCTTTCAGGATTGGAAATAGCTCAACTGGAATTCCATCACCTCCACTAGCTTTATTCACAATGATGCTTCCTCAGGCCCACTTGACTTCACATTCCAGGATGTCTGGCTCTAGTTGAGTGATCACACCATCGTGATTATCTGGGTCATGAAGATCTTTTTTGTATAGTTCTTCTGTGTATTCTTGCCACCTCTTCTTAATATCTTCTGCTTCTGTTAGGTCCATACCATTTCGGTCCTTTATTGTGCCCATCTTTGTATGAAATGTTCCCTTGGTATCTCTAATTTTCTTGAAGAGATCTCTAGTCTTTCCCATTCTATTGTTTTCCTCTATTTCTTTGCCATGATCACTGAGGAAGGCTTTCTTATCTCTCCTTGCTATTCTTTGGAACTCTGCATTCAAATGGGTGTATCTTTCCTTTTCTCCTTTTCTTTTTGCTTCTCTTCTTTTCACAGTTCTTTGCAAAGCCTCCTCAGATAACCATTTGGCCTTTTTGCATTTCTTTTTTGGGGAATGGTCTTGATCCCTGCCTCCTGTATAATGTCAGGAACCTCCGTCCATATGTCTTCAGGTAGTCTGTCTATCAGATCTAATCCCTTGAATCTATTTCTCACTTCCACTGTATAATCATAAAAAAAAAACAGTGAAAAATTGAAGTCGCTCAGTTGTGTCCGACTCTTTGCGACCCCATGGACTGTAGCCCACCAGGCTCCTCTGTCCATGGGATTCTGCAGGCAAGAGTACTGGAGTGGATTGCCATTTCCTTCTCCAGGGGATCTTCCCAACCCAGGGATCGAACCCGAGTCTCCCGCATGGCAGGCAGATGCTTTATCCTCTGAGTCACCAGGGAACACATATAATCATAAGAGATTTGATTTAGGTCATATCTGAATGGTCCAGTGGTTTTCCCTACTTTCTTCAATTTAAGTCTGAATTTGACAATAAGGAGTTCATGGTCTGAGCCACAGTCAGCTCCTGGTCTTGTTTTTGTTGACTGTATAGAGCTTCTCCATCTTTGGCTGCAAAGAATATAATCAATCTGATTTCAGTATTGAACATCTGGTGAGGTCCATGTGTAGAGTCTCCTCTTGTGTTGTTGGAAGAGGGTGTTTGTTATGACCAGTGCATTTTCTTGGCAAAACTCTATTAGCCTTTGCCCTGCTTCATTCTGTACTCCAAGGTCAAATTTGCCTGTTACTGCAGGTATCTCTTCACTTCCTACTTTTGCATTCAAGTCCCCTATAATGAAAAGGACATCTTTTGGGGGTGTTAGTTCTAGAAGGTCTTGTAGGTCTTCATAGAACCATTCAACTTCAGTTTCTTCACGTTTATTGGTCAGGGCATAGACTTGAATTACTGTGATATTGGATGGTTTGCCTGGGAAACAAACAGAGATCATTCTGTCATTTTTGAGATTGTATCCAAGTACTGCATTTCGGACTCTTTTGTTGACTATGATGGCTACACCATTTCTCGTAAAGAATTCTTGCCCACAATAGTAAATATAATGGTCATTTTAGGAATTAGTTCACTAATTCCTAAAATGTTGATATTCACTCTTGCCATCTCCTATTTGACCACTTCCAATTTGCCTTGATTCTTGGACCTAACATTCCTGGTTCCTATGCAATATTCCTCTTTACAGCATTGGACTTTACTTCCATCACCAATCAAATCCACAGCTGGGTGTTGTTTTTGCTTTGACTCCATCTCTTCATTCTTTCTGGAGTTATTTCTCCACTGATCTCCAGTAGCATCTTGGGCACCTACCGACCTGGGGAGTTCATCTTTCAGTGTCCTATCTTTTTTACTTTTCATACTGTTCATGGGGTTCTCAGGGCAAGAATACTGAAATGGTTTGACATTCCTTTCTCCAGGGGACCACGTTTTGTCAGAACTCTCCACCATGACCTGTCTGTCTTGGGTGGCCCTACTCAGCATGGCTGATAGTCTCACTGAGTTAGACAAGGCTGTGATCCACATGATCAGATTGGTTAGTTTCCTGTGATTGTGGTTTTCAGTCTGTCTGCCCTCTGATGGAGAAGGATATGAGGCTTATGAAGAGACTGACTGAGGGGGAAACTGAGTCTTATTCTGATGGGTGAGGCCATAGTAATAAATCTTTAATCCAGTTTTCTGATGGGCCAGGCTGTGTTCCCTCCCTGTTATTTGACCTGAGGCCAAACTATGGTGGAGGTAATGAAGAAAATGGTTACTGCCTTCAAAATGTCCCATGCCGGCACTGCTACACTCAGTGCTCCCAACCCTGCAGCAGGCCACCACCGACCCACACCTCTGTTGGAGACTCCTGGACACTCACAGGCAAGTCTGGGTCAGTCTCTGGTGGGGTCACTGCTCCTTTCTCCTGGGTTCTGGTGCACACAAGGTCCTGTTTGTGTCCTCTAAGAGTCTGTTTCCCCAGTCCTGTTTAAGTCCTGGCAGCTCTATGGTGGGGCTAATGGTGACCTCCTCCAAGAGGGCTTACACCATACCCAGGTCTACTGCACCCAAAGCCCCTGCCCCTGTGGCAGTCCACTGCTGACCCGTACCTCCTCAGGAGGAGACACTCAAACACAGGTCTGTCTCAGTCACTGTGGGGTCTCTGGGTCCTGGTGTGCACAAGGTATTTTTGAGCCCTCTGAGCATCTCTGGCAGGTATGGGGCTTGATTCTAAAGATGATTTTGCTCCTCCTACCATCTTGTTGGGGCTTCTCCTTTGCCCTTGGATGTGGGGTATCTCCTCAAAGTTGCTCCAGCACCGTGCAGCCACAGCTCCAGAGCTAACTGTCTTGCTGGGGCTTCTCTGCCCTTGAATGTGGGTATCTCCTCATAGCCACTCCAACGCTGCTTCACTTCTTGTCCTGAAGATCTTAGATGAGCCCCCAAGATGATGGCCTATGGTGAACGAAGTTAGATTCATGATCTCTAAAGAAGAAGATTTAGCTTTGGGACCAAAGATCAAGCTTTGGGCCAGGCTTGATCACTCAAGAGCTTTTGTATAGCAGAGTTTTATTAAAGTATAAAAAAGGAAAGAGAAAGCTTCTGACATAGACATCAGAAGAGGGATGGAGAGTGCCCCCCCTTGCTAGTGTTAGCAGGGGAGTAACATACTTTTTTCTTTTTTAATATATTAAGGCTATACAATAGTATTGATATACATATATACAAATTTAAAATTATTATTCTTGTAAATCTATCATGTGTCATTATGAACTAGCTCTCCTTAACTCTCATATTGCCTTTTGCCTCAAAGTCCATTTTATCTAATATTCATACAGGTATAGAAGTTTTCTTTGGTTAATATTTCCAGATATTTTTTCCATCCCTTATATATGTCTCTCTTAAACACCATGTAGTTGAGTGATTTTTAAATATATATGAAATATTGACAATCTTTTGTCTCTTATCTGAAATTAGTCCATTTATATTTAATATGATTCTTGGCTTATATTTTCATTTAAATAAAGCACCTTATTGTGTGCCTTCTATTTATCCTATCTGTTCTGTGTATATTCTTAAACTTTCTTCCTTTTGTCTCATTGACTATTTTTATATCAATCCCATTTGACTATTCTTATATCAATCCCATTAACTTAGAAGTTATACATATTGTTTCTATATTGTGGTTAATTTTAAAATTACAGTATGCATATTTAATTGATAAAAGGTATAGTTAATACCTTTCTAATCATTTCTCCAGTGTTCACAGTATCAGTTAATGATACTTCTATTTTTCCAGTTGCTCAGGCCTAAAATCTTGATCAGGGTAGGCTTCAAGGACTTGTAACCTGTATGGTCACACAGCCTCCCACACACAAAAGGCCTTCAATTTGACTTAATGCCCGTTAGCAGCTGTCTTGAAATTCTTCACAAATTTTGAGCAGGGAGACGAGATTTCATTTTGTGCTGAGCTCTGCAAGTTGTATAACCATTCCTGACCTTGATGCATACTTCACTCCTTTTTTCTCTCATACCTCGCATCTATTACATTAGCAAATTATTTTGGCTTCCTTCCTAAATATATCCAGAATTTGACAATTTCTCACCATCCTCCCCCCGACCTCCATCCTAGTCCAAGTCACAATTATCCTTTGCTTGAATTTAGAGCCCAGTGATCCTGCTCAAACTCAAGTCAGATCATGTCAGTCTGCTCAAACTTTCTGAAGGTGTCCCATATTCCTCATGGTGAGACTTACTGAGTCCATACCATGACATAAAAGTCCCAAAGGATCTGGCCCCATTCCTTTTCTGATTGCATTTCCTTCTATTCTCTCCTTTTATTCAAATCTAGCCACACTAGCATTCTTCTTGTTTTTTGAGCACTCTAGGCTTGTTCCCACCTGAGAGCCTTTGCAGCCTTCTTTCTACCTAGAATGTTCTATTTCTCCATCTGTCCCCCCCCATCCCACCTGACACACACTCGAGGTATCCAGTTGGCTAGCTTCCTCAGTCCTTTCAGACTGACTCAACAGTCACTTCTCTGTGCAGTCTTCCCTAACAAGGCCACATAAAATGTAAAAGCCAGCACCCAATATTTTACATTCCTCTGACTTGTTTTAATTATTTCTGTACTTACCACTTTATACAATACTTTAAAAAATATTTTATGGTGTTGTTTATTTTCTCTGTTCATTGTAGAATATAAATAAGCTCTAAAAACCAGGATTTTTGCCTGTTCATCATTGCATTCCCAGTACCTAGAACAGTGTTAGGTACATAATAAAAGCTCAAATACTTTTGTTGAATGAATTAATTAATGATTTATAATATATAGTCTTTAGAATTAAAATCAGTAAGTATCTGCTGGTTACAAACTGTCTTAATTCTTTTCTCTGAGAATGTTTTTATCTCTTTTTCTCTTTTGGAAGATGGTTTTCCTGGGTATGAAATTTTAGATGATAGTTACCTTCTTGCAACACATTGCAATGTTATTTCTCTGACTTTGGACTTCCATTATTGCTAATGAGCCTTCAGTCTAACTGCTAATCCACTGAAGAGAAATTATATTTATTCTGTGGTTACTCTTTTTTTAAAATTTGTTTTTCTGCACTTTCATTTCAATGTGACTATATGTGAGCTTTTTTATTACATTTAATGTGTGTGGTAGGTTGAAAACTGGCCCCTAAAAAAATACATCCATGTCAATCTCTGGAACATCTGAATTTATTGGAAAAAAGAATATTTGCATATGCAGTTAAATTATTTTGAGATGAGAAGGTTATATACACAGGCCCTAAATGCCACCACAAATTTCCTCATAAGAAGAGGCAAAGACAGATGTGACACAAATAGAGTAGGACTCACTGTGACTACAGAGGCAAAGGTCGAAGTGATATATCCGCAAGCCAAAGCTGCCAGAGGCTAGAGGACGGAAGAAATCGATTCTTTTCAGAGTTTTCTGAGGCAGTACAGCCCTGCAATAGCTTGAGTTCAGACTTGCGCAGAAATGACAAACCTAGACGATGTATTAAAAAGCAGAGACATTACTTTACCGACAAAGGTCCATAGAGTCAAAGCTATGGTTTTTCCAGTAGTCATGTACAGATGTGAGAGTTGGACCATAAAGAAGAACTGTGGTTTTGGAGAAGACTCGTGGAAGTCCCTTGGACTGCAAGGAGATCAAACCAGTCAATCCTAAAGGAAATCAGTCCTGAATATTCATTGGAAGGACTCTTATCGAAGCTGAAACTCCAATACTTTGAACACCTGATGAGAAGAGCTGACTCACTGGAAGAAAAGACCCTGATGCTGGGAAAAATTGAAGGCAGGAGGAAAAGGGGATAACAGAGGATGAGATGGTTGGATGGCATCACTGACTCAAAGGACATGAGTTTGAGCAAACTGCAGAAGATGGTGAAGGACAGGGAAGCCAGGTGTGCTGCAGTCCATGGGGTTGCAAAGAATTGGACACAGCTGAGTAACTGAACTGAACTGTGAAAGAATATATTTCTGTTGTTGTTTTAAGCCACATTTGTGGTAATTTTTTACAGCAGCCACAGACAACTAAAACAGCATGCCTGGGGCTTACTGTACATCTCAAATGTATATACAGATGTCTTTAGTCAGTTCTAGAAAATTCCTAGCCATTACCTTTTCAAATATTGCCTTTGCTATTTCTTTCTCTCTTCTCCTTTTGGAAATCAAGTATTTGTTATATTTATCAAACTACATTATAGCTCTTACCTTCTCTTCTCTATTGTCCATATTTATTGTCTCTTTGTGCTACACTCTGGGTTATTTCTTCTGATTTGTATTGCAATTCATGGATTCTATCTTCTTCTGCTAAACAGTCTTTTTTTTAAAATTATTTTATTATTTGTTCCTTCTGCAAATTTTGTTTGACTCATCTTCATATGTATACATGTTTGTCATGTTTTATAATTTTTTATTCCACGTACATAAATAAGTTGGCATATAGGAGACATTTAAGTTGGATAACAGCTCCTAGGAGCTAAGGGTTATGTGGTCCCACAACAGCCCAATGTGCCTCAATTAGCAGTAATTAAGTCTGGATAGAATGGCGTAAGAATCGTGGTATGGTTTTTGCAATTGTTGGACTGGACTCAAATACTTAAAAGCCTATAAAGTTTTTTTTTTTTTTTTTTAATATTTATACTGGCTACAGTGCTACTAGCCCAGACTAAAAGGGGAGATATAAGAATGCTTATGTCTATAAGTGGTTATAAGATTTTAACTGATATTTATGATCCCCCCCATTATGCATTCCATGTTCTGTTTCAATTTGGGTTTTACTTTTCAGGGTCATTTATCCAATGGAGTAATCCCAAATGGATCTGAGCACTTGGTCTCACTGCACAGGGTTGCTGTGGTCTCTCATTAATTTTTAATCACTGAACATGGTGAAACCAGTAAGTGGATCCTCTGGATTCCCCTCATACTCCTCCTAGATTTTGCTAGGTGGCACAAACCCGCTTTCTCTGGAAAATTAGTATAAATCAACCTAATTAACAATTCAACTTTTGTCTGATCACTTAATAATATGAAGAACCTCAAACAATCAATGTGGAAGTCACAGCTTCCAATTCAGTGGCTGTGTGCCCAGGAGAAGCACTCCTCTTTTGGGGTCTAAGATCTCTAAATCAATAGAGCCCAGAATCATTAAGGCAATAAACAAAATTTTGCAAGGGCAATAAGGGGAAATTTTCTAAGTAGGTGTTTGAATGTAATAATAAGAGTTGCCATACCTTCTTCAACTCATTAATTCTGTCAGTGGGGAAAAGCCACACCATTGGTCACTGATTCTAAGTATTTGCATATCTCATGAAACAACATGCCATTGTCACAAGGTGGTGTTGGCAATATACCTGTCTTCTATAGGCTATTTTGTTATGAAGTGAGATGCTTCTGGATATGTAGGAAGTGAAACTCATTTTTTATTTTTCAATTGCCTTACTTCTTTATGAAGTGAGCTTTTTTGTCAAAAACACAGAGATATATAGATATTCAGAAAGTCCATAAATGACATTGCTGGGAGAAGCATGGTGGGTAGGGAAAGCAAATCCAAACCCGAAGTAAGTATCTATGTAGGTTCATCAGCTGCACTAAGTGTACCACTCTGGGGAGGCATATTGATTATAGAGAAATTAGGCATATGTGGGCTCACAGGGTATATGGGAAGTCTCTGTACTTCTGGTGAATTTTGCTGTGGACCTAAAACTGCTCTACAAAATAAAGCTTACTTTAAAAAAAAAAAATTACATGCACTCTCCACCTGCCACAGGCAACTAGCTTGTCTTAACAGGCATGATACCTTGGCAGGGTTTCAGGCATGGTCACTACTTCTGGCAAGTTAGGCACTCCAGAATGAGGTGATCAGTCTTGGTGAAGGGAAGTGACATGGTTTTGTTCATTGCCAGCCTCCTTTCTTACTTCTATAGCCACTTTTTAAAGAAGCCCATAGAGTAAGCAACAGGTAGACTACAGAAAGAGGACAATTAATATCCTCAGGGTAGGTCATTTGTCCACCTGCATATTTGTAGCCACCTCTGTGGTACAGGCTTTAGTGTGGCCAATCACATGGAATACAAATATTCTTATACATTGCAACAAAGAAGTCTATTCACAATCTTCTGCAAGCCTCCTTGTTACCAGTCATCCGATCTTGGGCCTTCTAAGTCTCTGATCATTTTTCCAAATGATAGCCACTGCCTATGAAACAATAAAGATCCTTACTTCAGGCAATCTCACCTTTCAGGAAATGTAAACAATGGGGCTTCCCAGGTGGTAAAGAACCACCTAGTGGTAAAGAACCCATCTGCCAATGCAGGAGACATGGGTTTGATCCCTGGGTCGGGAAGATCCCCTGGAGGAGGGCATGACAACCCACTCCAGTGTTCTTGACTGGGGAATCCCATGGACAGAGGAGCCTGGTGGGCTATGGTCCATAGGGTTGCAAAGAGTCAGACACAACTGAAGCAACTTCAGATCAGATCAGTTGCTCAGTTGTGTCTGGCTCTTTGTGACCCCATGAATCGCAGCACGCCAAGACCTCCCTGTCCATCATCAACTCCCAGAGTTCACTCAGACTCACGTCCATTGAGTCAGTGATGCCATCTAGCCATCTCATCCTCTGTCATCCCCTTCTCCTCCTGCCCCCAATCCCTCCCCGCATCAGAGTCTTTTCCAATGAGTCAATTCTTTGCATGAGGTGGCCAAAGTACTGGAGTTTCAGCTTTAGCATCATTCCTTCCAAAGAAATCCCAGGGCTGATCTCCTTCAGAATGGACTGGTTGGATCTCCTTGCAGTCCAAGGGACTCTCAAGAGTCTTCTCCAACACCACAGTTCAAAAGCATCAATTCTTTGGCACTCAGCCTTCACAGTCCAACTCTCACATCCGTACATGACCACAGGAAAACCATAGCCTTGACTAGACGAACCTTTGTTGGCAAAGTCATGTCTCTGCTTTTGAACATGCTATCTAGGTTGGACATAACTTTCCTTCCAAGGAGTAAGCGTCTTTTAATTTCATGGCTGCAATCACCATCTGCAATGATTTTGGAGCCCCAAAAAATAAAGTCTGACACTGTTTCCACTGTTCCCCATCCATTTCCCATGAAGTGGTGGGACTGGATGCCATGATCTTCGTTTTCTGAATGTTGAGCTTTAAGCCAACTTTTTCACTCTCCTCTTTCACTTTCATCAAGAGGCTTTTGAGTTCCTCTTCACTTTCTGCCATAAGGGTGGTGTCATCTGCATATCTGAGGTTATTGATATTTCTCCTGTCT
>NW_011494629.1:5254661-5256847 GCF_000754665.1 Bison bison bison
ATGAACTCCTTTTCCTATTTGGAACCAGTCTATTGTTCCATGTCCAGTTCTAACTGTTGCTTCCTGACCTGCATACAAATTTCTCAAGAGGCAGATCAGGTGTTCTGGTATTCCCATCTCTTTCAGACTTTTCCATAGTTTATTGTGATCCACACAGTCAAAGGCTTTGGCATTGTCAATAAAGCAGAAATAGATGTTTTTCTGGAACTCTCTTGCTTTTTCCATGATCCAGCGGATATTGGCAATTTGATCTCTGGTTCCTCTGCATTTTCTAAAACGATCTTGAACATCAGGAAGTTCACAGTTCACATATTGCTGAAGCCTGGCTTGGAGAATTTTGAGCATTACTTTACTAGCATGTGAGATGAGTGCAATTGTGTGGTAGTTTGAGCATTCTTTGGCATTGCCTTTCTTTGGGATTGGAATGAAAACTGACCTTTTCCAGTCCTGTGGCCACTGCTGAGTTTTCCAAATTTGCTGGCATATTGAGTGCAGCACTTTCACAGCATCATCTTTCCGGATTTGGAATAGCTCAACTGGAATTCCATCACCTCCACTAGCTTTGTTCGTAGTGATGCTTTCTAAGGCCCACTTGACTTCACATTCCAGGATGTCTGGCTCTAGGTCAGTGATCACACCATCATGATTATCTGGGTCGTGAAGATCTTTTTTGTACAGTTCTTCTGTGTATTCTTGCCACCTCTTCTTAATATCTTCTGCTTCTGTTAGGTCCATACCATTTCTGTCCTTTATCGAGCTCATCTTTGCATGAAATGTTCCTTTGGTATCTCTGATTTTCTTGAATAGATCCCTAGTCTTTCCCATTCTGTTGTTTTCCTCTATTTCTTTGCATTGATCGCTGAGGAAGGCTTTCTTATCTCTCCTTGTTATTCTTTGGAATTCCGCATTCAGATGTTTATATCTTTCCTTTTCTCCTTTGCTTTTCACTTCTCTTCTTTTCACAGCTATTTGTAAGGCCTCCTCAGACAGCCATTTTGCTTTTTTGCATTGTTTTTCTATGGGAATGGTCTTGATCCCTGTCTCCTGTACAATGTCACGAACCTCATTCCATAGTTCATCAGGCACTATCTATCAGATCTAGGCCCTTAAATCTATTTCTCACTTCCACTGTATAATCATAAGGGATTTGATTTAGGTCATACTTGAACGGTCTAGTGGTTTTCTCTACTTTCTTCAATTTCAGTCTGAATTTGGCAATAAGGAGTTCATGGTCTGAGCCACAGTCAGCTCCTGGTCTTGTTTTTGCTGACTGTATAGAGCTTCTCCATGTTTGGCTGCAAAGAATATAATCAATCTGATTTCGGTGTTGACCATCTGGTGATGTCCATGTGTAGAGTCTTCTCTTGTGTTGTTGGAAGAGGGTGTTTGCTATGACCAGTGCATTTTCTTGGCAAAACTCTATTAGTCTTTGCCCTGCTTCATTTCGTATTCCAAGGCCAAATTTGCCTGTTACTCCAGGTGTTTCTTGACTTCCTACTTTTGCATTCCAGTCCCCTATAATGAAAAGGACATCTTTTTTTGGTGTTAGTTCTAAAAGGTCTTGTAGAATGAATGGAACCATTCAACTTCAGCTTCTTCAGCGTTACTGGTTGGGGCATAGACTTGGATTACTGTGATATGGAATGGTTTGCCTTGGAAACGAACAGAGATCATTCTGTCGTTTTTGAGATTGCATCCAAGTACTGCATTTCGGACTCTTTTATTGACCATGATGGCCACTCCATTTCTTCTGAGGGATTCCTGCCCGCAGTAGTAGATACAATGGTCATCTGAGTTAAATTCACCCATTCTAGTCCATTTCAGTTCGCTGATTCCTAGAATGTTGACATTCACTCTCGCCATCTCTTGTTTGACCACTTCCAATTTGCCTTGATTCATGGACCTGACATTCCAGGTTCCTATGCAATATTGCTCTTTACAGCATCGGACCTTGCTTCTATCACCAGTCACATCCACAGCTGGGTATTGTTTTTGCTTGGCTCCATCCCTTCATTCTTTCTGGAGTTGTTTCTCCACTGATCTCCAGTAGCATATTGGGTACCTGCTGACCTGGGGAGTTTCTCTTTCAGTATCCTATCATTTTGCCTTTTCATACTGTTCATGGGGTTCTCAAGGCAAGAATACTGAAGCGGTTTGCCATTCCCTTCTCCAGTGGACCACATTCT
>NW_011494629.1:5257000-5261451 GCF_000754665.1 Bison bison bison
CCTCCCCACCGCCGCCCTTAGCCTCGGGCTTAGGGGCGTGGGGTAGCTCCTCCCGCCCGTCGCCCCTGGCCTCGGCCTTGGGGTGTGGGGTAGCTCCTCCCGGCTGCCGCCCCTGACCTCAGAAGCGCGGTAGCTCCTCTCGGCCGTTCCTGTGCCGTCACAGTCTGGTACTCTCGGCCGCTGCCCTTGACCTCTGACGTGGGGTAACTCCTCTTGGCCGCCGCCCTTCGGGCATGGGCTCCTTCCGGCTTCTGCCCCTGACCCCAGACGTGGGGTGGCTCCTCTCGCCTGCGCTTTGGCACACCCATCGCAGCACTGCACAATTAAATTTCAGAAAACTGGGATGATTTTCCTCACCAATGTTCTGCTGACCCATTGAATTCACGTTTCAATAAATCACCCGAGAAGGCCATCAAGACCACTTCCAATTGTGCAGGCTATCCTAATGAGTCTAGATTCTTTGGTAGGAGATCTTGAAAAGTTCAGGTTTTCCATTATTCAGATAATTGTTATTCTAGAGAGTAGGAATAGAGGAAACAGAGGGAAAGAAATTAACAATGACATAATGTAAGAAATCTTCCTATAACCAAGGATACAGGTTTCTAGATGGAAATGGCTTAGCCCTACAGATGAAAATTAATCCATACCATGCCACTGTGAAATTCAGAACCTCCAATGTTTCAGAGACTATTTTATAAGGTCACAATCTGATAAGACATAAAAACGCTCTTAGACGTCTCAGCAAAAACACTGGAAACTAAGAGTAATGTAGCAATACCTCAAAAAAAATGGAAAGAAAAATTATTTCCTATCTAGGTTCTATATACAACAAACTATCAATTAGATATGACAGTAAAATAAAGACCAGTTCAGGCATTCTAGTTTCCAAAAAATGTATCTCCTACACATCATTTCTCAAGAGGCTACTAGAGGATACTTTCACAAAAATGAGGAAGTAAACCAAGGAAGAGGAAGATATGGGCTATGGAAAACAGGGCATTCTACATAGCGTAGAATCAAAGGGAGTCTAGGAGGCTTGTGAAGAGAAACCCCAACATACAAGTACAGCCAGTCCTGACAGAGACAGCAGGGCACAGGGAACATGCTCATCTCCACGTCCTCCACCACTGTACACCTGTTTGTCATCCTCAAACTAACACATGCTTATAGCTTCAAAAGCCAAATAGTACCTAAACACATTCATAAAATAAAGTTGATCTGGCAATCAAAGTTACATGCAACAACATAGATAATCTCAAAAATATTTTTATATAAAGTTCTAGAATTGGCAAAACAAATCTAATTTATTGTGATGGATATCAGACCAATGGTTATTTGGGGAGTGTGGGGTGGCACTAACTGGGAAATGGCACAAAGCAACTTTTGGGGGTATAGAAATGGTATATATCTTACTTAGGAATATTCATTTATCAACTCCCCTGAACTATACAATTAATCTCCATGCCTTTTACTGAGTGTAATGATATTGTGTAATGATATCACTGTAAACTTAACATACACTATACGTGTGGGTATACAGATATATGGGAGAAGGCAACCCACTCCAGTACTCTTGCCTGGGAAATCCCATGGACGGAGGAGCCTGGTGGGTTACCGTCCATGGGGTTGTGAAGAGTCTGACACGACTGAGCAACTTCACTTTCACTTTTCACTTTCATGCAGTGGAGAAGGAAATGGCAACCCACTCCAGTATTCTTGCCTGGAGAATCCCAGGGACAGGAGCCTGGTGGGCCGCTGTCTATGGGGTCACACAGAGTCAGACACGACTGACGTGACTTAGCATACAGATATATGTGTATATGTATGTATCTGTGCTTTGTCCATTCCATTCCTCCCCTGAGAAGATGTAAGATCTAGGAACTAGGGAATATAATCCCTAGTCAAGGCAGCTACAAGGATGACAGAAAAGAAGTTTCAGGTGACATCTACACCATTGGCCCAGATAGAAGGAGAAGGGAGGTCTGTAGGATCTCCAAGAAAATAAATGGAATGGATGGATTCCTTCATGAGGAAGCCTGAGGACTTTCCCTGTAGAAAGTTGTACCAGGAGGTTATTAAATGGTGTTGGAAAGAAGAAGAAAGGCAATCATTAACTTCAGGAGGGAAAAGGTTAAGGAAGAATAAAATGCTCAGCTAAGAATATCTGTACAGCCATAGTAATGGAAACACTAAGTATTGACTAATTCTAAACTTTGTGACATAATTATATTGGGGGAACAAAGGAAAGAAGGCTGAGGGGATGGCTCCCCTTCGTAGTAGTATGAAGTCAGTAGATAAAACAGATGAGTCAAAATAATTCACTCAGTTACATACATTACTTAGACATGGACATGTAAATGGCAGGAAAAACTAGCTTAAAAAACTGTTGTCTCTAGGACAGGAATGGAGGGATGAGGAGAGCAGAAACCACAGTTTTGGGACAAGCTGTTGAATACTGTTTCACTTTATAAATATTGTGCATGTACTGCATTGATAAAATAAAAATTACCTAAAAATACTTGTGGACTTAACATTCTATTTACAAGGCAACATCATTCTTTTCCCACAATGGAGTTCAACTTTCTAGGGAGATTTTCTGAGCAATTTGAAGGTTTACTAATTCTGAAGGCTTATTAATTCAAGAGGACCTACAGATACATAGGACAGATTACTCATTTGTTTTCTTATTTTTAAAGGTTCAGACTGAAAACAAGTAAACAAACAAAATTTGAAAGTAGCTCTGAAGCAAAGAAGAGATCGGAGCTCATACCTCTTGGTTGTGAACGGGAGCCAGAGTCCCTCTTAAGCAATTTGCAGACCTGAGATCCCTTTGCCCCTAGGGTCTTATTTATCCACCAGGCAATTCATTATAGCATTTCCTCAGTTCTAAGATTGTCTACTCTAGTATCCACCATCAATTTAATAACAGCTTTGGGGTAGGCAGAATGGGGAAGGGTTGGCAAGCCTACTTTAGCATGAACTGCAAAATGCAGCCCAATTTCGGATATATTAACTTGTGAAGCCTGTGTATCTCTCAACAGAGGGATACTTTAAAACGCCCTGTTTTCCGGTCTGGTTCATCTTGGCCTGAAGGCTGTGGTATTTTTATACACCGTACTGTGACTCCATCTCCCAGAGTCCCCTCCAGAACTGAGGCCCTGGTTCCCTAAGCTGCACTGAGGGTTGGCTGCCAACAGCTTTTAACTGAGTGCCTCCCTACAGTTCTGAACAACAACCTTTCATGCCCCTTCCCCAGGACAGCTCCCATCTAATGAGTAGTGGGGCAGAAGGGTGAAATACCAGCCCTCAGAGGTCACTTCCAGCTCCAGAGCTGCTGGGGTTGGCTGAGGCCTGGGCTGAGACTGTCTGGCAGCTCAGTCCTACTAGACTCCGTTCTCCCCCAAGGATGCAGATCCTAAAAATGCCCCTCAACACAACTGCAAAATGCAAATCTCCTGGGATCCGAATCTGGGAGGAAGTCTAATTTCAGACTTTGGCCTCTCCCTTCCGGGAGAAGGTAAGAATTCTGGCATTAAAGATTTTTAGGTCTGACAGGATCACTGTTGTCTGTGTGGAAATGACACCACCACACTGGAAGCTTTGACTTACTTCCTAAGGCCAAGGGCTTGTGGTTTTCTGGGCCAAAACTGATAGCTCCTGACCATCGGACTTAGACAGACACAGGCTGCAATCCTGCTTTTCTACTGATGAGACATCGTGGGTGCCTGCTAAGTCGCTTCAGTCATGTCCAACTGTGTGACGCTATGGACTGTAGCCCACCAGGCTCCTCTGTCCATGGGATTCTCCAGGCAAGAATGCTGGAGTTGGTTGCTGTGCCCTCCTTCAGGGGAGCTTCCCAACCCCGGGACTGAACTCACATCTGTCATGTCTCCTGCATTAGCAGGCGGGGGTTTTTTACCACTAGCGCCACCTGGGAAGGCCAAGGCTCCCTTCCATAAACTGCTTGCTGTCCCCAAGCCTTCATGTCCTCCACGTAAAATGAGGACGAGTGGGAGAACTGCTGAAAAAGCACTCAGCACAGGTCTGGCACATGGCAGGGGCCCAGAAAATAGCCTTCCCATTCCGGTCTCCTGTGCCCACTCCAGGTGGTACCATATCGCAGCCAGGTGCCCCTCACCGTGCCCTCTCTGAACATCCTACCTAAGATCAGGAAAATGGGCTCAGCTCAGGTTCAGAGCAGACGCCACTTGAGCCTGTAGCAGAGGGCAGGATGTGAGCAGACAAGCTTTTCCAGGCACGGTAGGCCAGCCTGGGCTCTCGACCCAGCCCTAGGGAAGAGGCAACGGCAGTGAGTGAACCCGAGGCACCCAGGAGGAGAGCTCAAACTGCCTCCTGTTCCCTTGGGAACTGGCAGGGGTGTCAGGATGCACCCCCTTTATGTGCTCAGCTGGGAATGAGCTGGTGGATCATTTCTCCCTCCAGCAGAGACT
>NW_011494629.1:5261551-5264104 GCF_000754665.1 Bison bison bison
ACCCCCTCCCCAGCCCACCAGTTCTCTGGGCAACCCTGGTCTGCAGTTTGGGCCTTTCTTTCTACACACAATTGACAGGGAGAGCCCAAATCTGGTCCATTCAAACAGCACATGGAACACTCTGTTTTTGTCACTCAGCTTCTAGAAACATGATCTTAGCCAACAGAGGCAAAATCCAACTAGCCAGTCCTCTTCCAGTTATAATGTTTGTGCCTCCTCCCGTGGCATGTGTTTTCTGAAATTTATAGATTTAACATTTTAAATTATTTTTAATGGGGGCTCCTACATAGACACTAAGTTCTGGTTACTTTTTCCCCTAGTGCTGAAAAGGTTCGATTCTTCCATCTATCCATCAACAAATCGCATTGAATGACGGTGCTCAGTGACCCAGGATGCCACTGGAGACAAAACACACCATACATATTTTCTGGTCTCCCTGGAAAATTGGTGCAAACACTTTCATCACTGCAGAGAGGGAAAATATGCACAGAAGAGGTGAAGATTTGCTTTGGGTTTTTGTTTTTCTAAGAAGAGATCTCTCCCTCTTCCAAACAGTGAAAGTTATATTGTTCTTATTTGTCTGCAAATTAACCAGTTAACTTGAATTCCTGCGCATCTCACTCACTTGCTCCCAGTCAAGGTCCTCCTTTCTCCCAACCTTGTATTCTATATATGCCAGGATCACAGACTTTCCTTCTCTATAGTGGCTTGAAATTCGTTTCATTTTCCTCCTGCCTTGCTAAAAGTAGTGCTGAAAATATTTTAATTTGAATTCCTATCCTCTATGTCCCTCTTTTTAAACCCCATTTTAAAGAATCCTCTTTTGTTCAGGAAGGGCTTGTTTTTAATTCGGTTGGGTTGCTCAGCTCTTTTTCTCTCTTCTGCTAAATTTTCCCCTTTATGATGAGATACAATCTCACCCTCTGGAAATTAAGCGGGAGGAGACCTCGGAGCTCTGGGCCTCTTGGAAGCTCTCACGTTGTGCTGTCTGTGAAGTCGCCCGTCTGTGAGGTGGGGGGGGACAATTACTCTTACTATACAGAAATGGTGCCTGAATGCTTTAAGATGAAAATGTTTGTGTACAGGGTGGTCTATTTAAAACAGTTCCCCCATGATGCAATGCAACTTGAAAAGGAAACTCTTTCAGATGAGTCACTCATTTAACAATAATAATTAGCATTTGGGAATCTTGCTTGGAACACCCGGCAGAATATTTTATTAATTCCTTAAGAGTTTCCACACTCTGGCTGGGGCCTCAACAAAGCAACATATTAAAGACTAACATTCAATTTCTTTCGTAGGAGTTGGGAATGGGGGAGACCAAGTTTACAACAGTTCATGAGAAAAGAACTTAGGGAATTGAGAAGACTTCAGATTTAGATAAGCCATCAGGGGGACCACGCTGTTCAAAAAGCCAATAAAATGTTGGGATGCAATAATAAAAGTCTAACATCTAGAACAGAGAAAGTAATGGGCCCATTGTACTGTCTTATAGTCAGGCCATATTGGGATATTTTTGCAGTTATAGACAGTGGATTTTAAAATAGACTTTTATAAGAAAGCCCCAAGGAGGAGAATCTGAATAATGAAGGATCTGAAAACCATGCAAAATAATCACGCCTAGATTAGCTAGAAAACAGAGTTCTGAGTTAGATACAGTCCCAGCTCTATAACTTATCTGCTGTGAGCTTGGGAAAGCTACTTAACCTTGCCTCTGTATCCTCATCTATAAAGACGGAATAATAATAATAAACCTATGCATGCATGCGTGCTTAGACACTTTGGTTGTGTCCGACTCTGTGCAACCCCATGGACTGTAGCCCACCAGGCTCCTCTGTTCGTGAGATTCTCCAGGCAAGAAGACTGGAGTATGTTGCCATGCCCTCCTCCAGGGGATCTTCCCGACCCACATTTCTTAAGTCTCCTGCATTGGCAGTCAGTTTCTTTACCACTAGTGCCACCTAGGAAGCCCGTGATAATATATGTGAAGGCAGCTTATAAACTGAAAATTGGTGCACAACTATAAGGTAATACAATGACTATGTTTTGTTATCAATAATAATATCTAATATTTGCTGAACGTATGTTATATGCCAGGCCCTGTGCCACAAGATATACATGAATGATCCATAGGATCATTTTAGTTTATACACTGGCTTCACAGATAACATCACGTTTTCTCATGTTCACATTTAATGTGAGTTAGTTGTTATTAGCCTCATTTTAGGAAGAAGAGAACTTCATGTGTCCATAGGGCTTTTTCTTCCTTCTCAGCTGCTGAGCACTGATCTCCTATGCTACCACCATATTGTCCTCACAACCCAGAGTGGCATCCTGGTACCCAGCTGCTGACTGGGTGGAACAGTCCTACTCCTGAGGAGGGGCTGTGGACAGCCCAGATGGAGAGTCCCTGACAGTCCATTCGGCTGGTGTTTTGATCACAAAGGCTTTGGTCAACCTGACCTTCTGTGAATGGCTATATCTGTAAGTGATAAATAGATTATTGTGCATTGTTGTCAAGCTCATTGCCTTGAGAAAAAACAGCACCCAAAC
>NW_011494629.1:5264204-5305176 GCF_000754665.1 Bison bison bison
CCTGAATTAGTCAGTTTATGAATCAAATGAGAAAAAACAGCACCCAAACTGGCAGCAGGAGTGCCTTGAGCAAGTAATTTAACATCTGTGCATGTTAGTTTCCTTATCCAAGAAACAGAGACCCTTCCTGAATTAGTCAGTTTATGAATCAAATGTGTTAGCATGTGACAGTCTTCTGAAAATACCAGAAAGTGCCCATAACAGCATTGTCAATTTCAAAGCAAGTGAAACCTTTAAACACCAAAAACACTGTAGGTCAAGGCTATGTTAAACAGAGCAGACTTATGTAAGAGTCATTGGGCAGATATTGATAAAGAGACCTTCATGCATCTGGAGTGGGGACCCTCACCTATGTCATGAGCCTTCCAACATAGCAACCTGGCTCACCCAGTCCTGCCTTGGCTGCCTACATAAAAGCCCAGGCAGGTACACCCTGACTCCTGGCCTCCCCACTTTCTTTGGGGAATTCTCTGGACTTTTCTAGTGTCCTAGTCTTTCACCCTATCTGCCCTTTTGCACTTCTGCTTTAGGCACCCTTATCATTACTGGTTATTCTTCTGGCACAGTTTCTGGCCCCCAGAAACCCTCTTCTCAAGCCAACTTCTAGTCCGTGAGGAAAGGAGCCAAGGATTCACTCTTCACCTTAGAAGGCACCTCAAGGACATGGCATTTCTGGAGTTGAGGTCTGAGCCTTAATGTGAGGTCTAGGGAAAAGCTCATGACTTTGGTCTTGGCAGTGATATCATGGACAAGACACCAAAACATAGGCATGAAAAGCAAAAATAAACAAGTGTGACACTACCAAGCTAAAAAGCTTCTGCACAGCAAAGGTAACCATCAATAGAATAAAAAGAGAACCTACAGAATTGGAGAAAATATTTGCAAAATATATATCTGATTAGAGGCTTAGTTCCAAAATAGATGAGGCACTCCTACAACTCAATAATAAAAAAAACTTAATAACCCAATTTAAAAATGGTCAAAGGACTTCAACAGACATTTCTCTAAGGGCAATATACAAATAAACAATGTGCTTAGTCACTCAGTTGTATCCACCTCTTTGCTATCCCATGGACTGTAGCCCACCAGGCTCCTCTATCTGTGGGGATTCTTCAGGCAAGAACACTGGAATGGGCTGTCATGCCGTCCCCCAGAAGATCTTCCCAACCCAGGGATCAAACCCAGGTCTCCCGCACTGCAGGCAGATTCTTTACCATCTGAGCCACCGGGAAGTGCAAGAATACTGAAGTGGGTAACCTATCCTTTCTCCAGAAGATCTTCTGGACCCAGGAATTGAACCAGGGTCTCCTGCATTGCAGGCGGATTCTTTACCAGCTGAGCTACTGGGGAAGCCCCAAATAGACAATAGGTATAAGAATAAGCGCTCAATGTTTACCGTTCATCAGTTCAGTTCAGTCGCTCAGTCGTGTCCGACTCTTTGCGACCCCATGAGTCACAGCACATCAGGCCTCCCTGTCCATCACCAACTCCCGGAGTTCACTCAGACTCACGTCCATCGAGTCAGTGATGCCATCCAGCCATCTCATCCTCTGTCATCCCTTTCTCCTCCTGCCCCCAATCCCTCCCAGCATCAGAATCTTTTCCAATGAGTCAACTCTTCGCATGAGGTGGCCAAAGTACTGGAGTTTCAGCTTTAGCATTATTCCTTCCAAAGAAATCCCAGGGCTGATCTCCTTCAGGATGGACTGGTTGGATCTCTTTGCAGTCCAAGGGCTCTCAAGAGTCTTCTCCAACACCACAGTTCAAAAGCATCAATTCTTCGGCGCTCAGCCTTCTTCACAGTCCAACTCTCACATCCATACATGACCACAGGAAAAACCATAGCCTTGACTAGATGGACCTTTGTTGGCAAAGTAATGTCTCTGCTTTTGAATATGCTATCTAGATTGGACATAACTTTCCTTCCAAGGAGTAAGCGTCTTTTCATTTCATGGCTGCAGTCACCATCTGCAGTGATTTTGGAGCTCAAAAAAATAAAGTCTGACAGTGTTTCCACTGTTCATCAGGGAAGTGCAAATCAAATCCACAATGAAATACCATCTCACACCTGTTAGAATGGTTTTTATTAAAAAAAAAAAAAAAAGATAACAAGTGTTGGCAAGGCTGTGGAGAAATTGGAATCTTGTACCCTGCTAGTGGGAATGCAAAATGGTGCACAGCTACAAAAAAACAGTATGGAGCTTCCTCAAAAATTAAAAACCATAACTTACCATATGATCTTAGATTCCTACTTCTGGATATTTATCCAAAAAAATTGCAGGATCTCAAAAACATATTAGCACTACCATGTTCATTATAGCACTATTGTCAATAGCAAAGATGTAGAAACAATCTACAGATAAATGGACAAAGCAAATGTGTGTGTGTGCATATGTGCACACAGGTGAGAGAGAGAGAGGGAGAGAGAGTCTAGCAGTTCAGATACACAAACATCCTGTAGTTCTGGGCAAGGTTAAACCTACATTCTGCTTTAGAATCAAGCTTATAGGATGGCAATGCCTGGAATAAAAATAAATATATTCAAAGTTAATCAGTTTATTTTTAAAAGTATTTTATGTGTATGCATATGTATCTGTGTGTCTCTGTGTAGTTCTCTCTAATAGGTTGAAAGTATTTTTGCTCTGTCTTTTCTCAATTTTATTTTCTAACTTAGAGAAATTTATGAAGAATTTCTATTATTGAACAATAAGAAACTCATAAGAGCTTTACAACAATCTGGGGCTATTGTAACTTGTTCACAGAAAGTAACATTAGAAATGTCCCAATTTCCAAACGATGGTGAATTGGCAGAACCTGATAGGGTCCATCCAATATCCATTCTCTCTCTGTTCCTTACCATCAATCTATGACTTTATTTGGGGCAGCACTGGGCCCAGAAATCACTCACCTTCTCTTGCAGCCGAGTGTGTTCACACAACCCAGTTCTAAATGACAAGATGTGAGCATAAGCCACGGGGTGGATCTTAAAGTTTATTCTTGTTGTGATTTTCTTCTATCATATGCCTGTGTTAACAGAAGCTTGTATGAAGTATGAATTCAAGCATTTTTCTAACCCAGGAAAATTTTAATACAGAATTGAAGATCATGAAAGCCAGGTGGGCAAACACCTGGAAATAGCATAGGGGCAGAGTCCTTAATAGGGTACAACACCCATTCGCCCTTCTCACAAGAATGTTGGACTGTGATTAGACTCCAAATTTGGAGGTCTTTTCAAATGAACTCGACAAAGCAGTGGCAGTAGACCAAGGGAAGGAAGGCAGGTGAGGTGTGAGTCTTTTCCTCTCCTAAATTCAGTAATTCTGAATGTCACAAAGGTTCTTTGTTTAAGAATGCTGCATGTTCCAAGCAATTCCCGGAATTTTTTAAATGGCTTCCACTTTCCTGGAGAAGAAGCTTGTAATGATCTGCTTGGCTCTCTGCCTTTAGAGCCTCTACTGGAGTCACTTAACCCCCAATTTGTAGGTTCAGCCCTGCTCTCAACCCCATCCCCAGGCAGGGGGAGTCCACCCAGTCTCTCCTGCCTGTCCTCCCCAGTCACCTGGCTCATCTATGAAAAGCAAGGATCCTGTTAGTCTCTGGTAGAGATGGCCATTTTACTCCTGGGTAGAAGTAAAAAATAAATGATTTGTTAATTTTTAAAGCCCATTTATAAATATAAAATGAAGGTGAAATCTTAAAAAAAAAAAAAAAGTGTTCCAAAACACCCACCATGTATCTGCACTATGAGGTGGTCAAGGCATTTTTAACACTTGGAGACCTTCTGTTTCCAAATGGTCACAGGAGGCTTAGGCAATCCTTTAGGATTTATTCTGATTTTCCAGGAAACATCCCATTTAAAGGAAAAAAAAAATACTTTAAAAGAATTCCGTGAAGCCTCCACTATACAACCTTTAACATACAGCCTCTTCCCTTAAAAACTTACACATTTCCATACTATCCCACTTTCATTCAGGCAGGTAAAAACTGTGCTTTTTTTTTTAACTTAAGGAAAGTAATTTGATGAAATTTAACAACCCTAATGAATTAAGCTGAGGAAAATGCAGAAGGCTTTAATAAGAGCAAACCTATTGAAATGAAAGAGCCTATACATTGTTCTACTGACAGACTTACTAGCAGAGCAAACCAGATGTAGGTTGCCAAGGGAAGTTCAGCTTGTAAATTGTAAGAAAAGAGTATACTGCCAGGCTCTGCTGGGCTGTTATTTCTTCATTAAAATGCACTGTCAATCAGGTTGAAAAGAAATGTCTAATTAACACCATAGGGCACCAAAAATTTAGTGTCAGAAACTCAACTGCTATCCCGTTTTACAACTGTATCTCTCTAAGCAACTCCATGCATCTCTTTCAACCTTCCTCCCCGAATAGAGCCCCCCTTCGACTCAATATTCTAGCTTATGATCAAAAGCATCTCAGAAATTGCAAAATACATTGCATTAGTCTCCTCTTTATAGCTATAAATTAACTAGAACTAAGGTTTCTAGCAACATCCCTTCTTTTGCATTAGGCCCTGCATCAATGTGAGGACCAAAAATACAATAGAACATAAACAACCAACAGGTTCCCCCTCCTAGATATGGAATAATTAAAAGAGCTCTAGCCTGGGAGAGTCTAGTGCTGGCTTCACCACTAAACAGCTTGTGTGGCCTGGAGGAGTCTTCTTTCATACTCCTAAGTCTCAACTTCACCACTCATCAAGTAGGGATAAGTAACAAGGTCTTGTCAGCCTACTTCAAGGATTGCTTCCAGGATCAAATGAGATGGGGCCTAGAAGAGGGCTTTGTAATATTTGATGCACGATTATTAATACCCTGTGTCAGCGGAGTTGTGTGAAGTCCACATGTGTTTGGTTAGTAGGAAGCTTACTGCATCCTGATGCTTCCTGAGGGGTTACGTAGCTCCCCTCTGCTCACACATTGCTCATATTCAGGTCATCGGGGCCATTGCAAGCTCAGGATGAATCCAGGGATTTGGGTTGGGGTAAAAGTCCTAGGAGAAGGGAATACAAGAGGTTAATCAGAGCCTCTAAGGCTTAGACTAGAATCCTCCCTACTCGCTTGTCATCCAGCCACCAAATATTGTTGGTTTCTCTATCAGGATTGCTTTTCTTCTTCCACAGATTCTTTCCACTCTCATTTGTCTTAGGAGCACACACCAGCACTCCTGCCGTGGAATTTCCAGTTGATCTTTATGACACCCTCTCACCTCTAGTCCCTTCTGCATACAGCTACCAGATTAGTCCTAGTTAAACTCCACTTAACATATGTCAGTCTCACAATGGCTCCATTATGTCTGTATACGAAGTCCCATGTTCTTCACCTGGCAAGGCTCCCCACAGTTTTGCCACTACCTGCTTTGCAGGTTCATCTCTCATCACTTCCCTTTCTACATCTGCCTGGTCATTTTGAAGTCTCTTGCTCCTTATTTATACTTTTAATAGCCTCTTTCATGTATTCAAATATATTCAACATAGTGATTTTATACTCTGTGATCATGTTAATATTTGGTATCTTTGTTGATCTGGATCTATGGTTTGTTATTTTACTATCATTCATAGTACATTGTTTACTTACACATTCTCTGATTTTTTAAAAAAATTTCTTTTTGCTGCATGTTCCCTATAATTTTCTCCAATGAAGTTCTTAGAGGCCTGGTTTAAGAAGCATCCCTCCAGAGAGAATTTTAGTTTGCATCTGCCATATATCTCAGGCACTGTCAACCCTGGTTTACTCTGAACCAAATTCTTAGCTGAAATTTACCAAATCATGTGGGCAGTGTGAATTTAGGCCACACTCCACCATAAGGAGCTGGCCTGCGGTTGTGAATTCTTGGTGGTGTTTTGTTTCTTTTTTTTTCCCTCTGAGCTACAACCAGAAGAGGACAAGTTTTCCTCCAGTCTCCCTGTGAGGGGGCAGATTTTTGTAAGATAACCCACTGAAGTAGTTGCAGGTTTACGTGGGAATCTCCACTCTGACATCCCTTGTCTTTGTCATCCCTGGACAGCCTGGCTCCAGGCAGTCAGGGGCTGACAAAGGCTCCCATGGCAGCAGCTGGTTTCAGTGCTCATTAATTCCTTACATCCATCCTTTTCATACATCTTAGAATTCAAAGGTTTCCCTTATTTTTTGAAAATTTAGCTATACATTTAAAAAGACGAATAATCCCAAATTTTAGGGACTTTGTAGGGGAGGAATTTTCACTATGACTTCTACATAAGACCTCGTGGATCATCCACATAATCTTTTCTCCGTCCTGCCGTGCACCTTGCAGACTCCTCACCATAGCACGTCAGGTCTGGTTTGTTTGGAATACTGCAGCCATCCTCACCACTCCCACCTTGAGGCTTGTCTAAGCATTGCTCCTTTATGAAGGGCCAGCGAGGCCCACTTCCTCCAATAAAGCCTTTCCTCACTACTTTCTGTGCTAATCTCTACTGCACTTTGTATCACCCAGCTGTCATTTACCTGTGCGATAATGCCCCCTTATCATGTTATTTATCTTTCATTGCAGTACTGAGGGCTTCTCACATGTCAAGCACAAAGCGAAGTACTTTTTATATATCATTTAAACTCATAAAAACCTTAAGTGACTCTAGCACCTATTTTTTAAGACTTTTTTTGAATAGCAGTCTTAGATTCTGAACAAAATTGAGAGGAAGTTACAGAAATAGCCCATATGCCCTCTGGTCCCCCTACTCCACATTCATAGCCTCCTGCATTATCAATATCCCCCACCAGAAGAGTATATATTTGTTACAATTCATGAACCTACACTGACACATCATTATCACCCAAAGTCCGTAGTTTACATTATGTTGAACATTCTATGGTTTTGGATAAACGTATAATGACATGTATCCACCACTATAGTAAACCTTTTGTTCTCCATCTGTCTATCCCTCCCTCTCTGCAACCTCTGGCAACCACGTATCTTTTTACTTTCTCCAATGTTTTGACTTTTCCAGAATGTCATATAGTTGGAATTATTCAGTATGTCACCTTTTCAGATTGTTTTCTTTCACTTAGTAATATATACTCCAGGATTTTCCATGTCTTTTTATGGCTTGGTAGCTCAGTAGTTTTTAATGATGAATCATATCCCACTGCCTGGATGTACCACAGCTATCTATTCATCCACTAGAGGACATCTCGGTTGCTTCCAAGTTTTGACAACTATGAGTAAAGCTCTTATAAACATCTGTGTGTAGGTTTTTATATGCACATAAGTTTTCAACGCCTTTAAGTAAATACCAAGGAGCATAACTGCTGAGTCTTAGGATAAAATTAGGCTTAGTCTTTTTGAGAAACTACCAAACTATCTTCCACAGTAGTTGTATTGAATTCCCACAAACAATGAATGAGAATTCCCGGTGTTTCACATTCCTACCAGCCTTTGGTGTTGCCAGTGTTTTGAATCTTGGCCTTTCTAATATGTGTGTAGTAGTATCTCATTGTTTCAGTTTGCACTTCTCTTATGTCATACGATGTGAAATATTTTTCATATGCTTATTTGTCATCTGTATATCTTCGTGAGGTATGCTAACATTATTGGCCTATTTTTAAAACTGCATTATTCATTTTTTTAATTGTTAAGTTTGAAGAATACTTGTTTATTTTGGATAATGGTCCTTTATTAGACATGTCTTTTGCAAATATTTTCTCCAAGTCTGTGGCTTATCCTTTTATCCTCTTGAGAGTATCATTTGTAGACAGAAAGCTTTAATGAAGTTCAGCTAATTCTTTCTCTCACGGATTGTATTTTTGTTGTTGTATCTAAAAAGTCATTGCCACATTTGCCACAACATAGATGGACATAGAGGGTGTCACACTGAGTGAAGTAAGTCTGACAGAGAAGAAGTATTGTATGAAAACCCTTATATGTGGCAACAAAAAAAGGAACGATACAAATGAACTTTCTTACGAAACAGAAACTCACAGACTTCAAGAACGAGTTTATGGTTGCTGGGGAAAAGCATAGGGAGAAGCGATGGTTAGGGAGTGTGGGATGGGCATGTACACACTGCTGTATTTAAAATGGGTAACCAACAAGGACCTACTGTACAGCACAGGGAACTCTGCTCAATGTTATGGGGCAGCCTGGATGGGAGGGGGGTTTGGGGGTGAACGGATACATGTATATGCATGGCTGAATCCCTTCACTGTTCCCTGAAACTATCACAACATTGTTTGTTAATCAACTATACCCCAATACAAAATAAAAAGCTTTTTAAAAAATAATAAAAATAGTCATCACCAAATTCAAGGTCCCCTAGATTTTTTCCGGTTGTCTTCTAAGAGTTTTTATTTTTATTTTTATCTTTTTTAAACACAAAACACATTTTGTATTGGGGTATAGCCAACTAACAATGTTGTGGTATTTTCAGGTGAACGGCAAAGGGACTGAGCCATACATACATATGTGTCCATTCTGCCCCAAACCACTTTCCCCTCCAGGCTAGCACATAACACTGAACAGAGTTCCATGTGCTGTACAATAGGTCTTTGTTGGTTACCCATTTTAAATATAGCAGTGCTTCATGTTGTTTCCAAAGTCCCTAACTATCCCTTTTCCCTGGCAACCATAAGTTCCTTTTCTCAGTCTGTGAGTCTCTTTCTCTTTTGCAAGTTCACCCATTTATTTTTAGATTCCACACATAAAGGATGTCAAAAGATATTTCTCCTTCTCTGTCTGACTTACTTCACGCAGGATGACACTCTCTAGGTCCATTCATGTTGCTGCAAATGGCACTATTTCATTCTTTTTAATGGCCGAGTAATCGTCCACTGTATATATGTACCACACCTTCTTTAGCCATTCCTCTGTCAATGGACATTTAGGTTGCTTCCACGTCTTGGCTGCTGTGTAGTAGCAATGAACATTGGGGTGCATGTATCTTTTCAGGCCATGTTTTTCTCTGGATATATGCCTGGGAGTGGGATTGCAGGGTCATATGGTAGCTTTCTTTTTAGTTTTTGAATGCACCTCCATACTGTTCTCCATAGTGGTTGTATCAATTTACATTCCACCAGCTGTTCAGGAGGGTTCCCTTCTTTCCACACACTCTCCAGCATTTGTTGTTTGTGGATTTTTTTGAGGATAGCCATTCTGACCAGTGTGAGGGGATATCTCACTGTAGTTTTGATTTGCATTGCTCTAATAACTAGCGATGCTGAATATCTTTTCATGTGCATATTTGCCATTTGTATGTCCTCTTTGGAGAAATGTCCATTCAGATCTTCTGCTTGTTTTTTGAGTGGGTTCTTTTTTTGATGCTATTAAGTGTCATAGCTGTAAATTTTGAAGACTAATCCCTTACTGGTCACATCATTCGCAAACATTTTCTCCCAATCTGTGGGTTGTCTTTTCATTTTGTTTATTGTTTCCTTTGCTGTGCAAAAGCTTTTGAGTTTAAGTAGGTCCCATTTGTTTATGTTTGCTTTTATTTCCATTATTCTGGGAGATGCATCAAAAAGATGTTGCTATGACTTATGTCAGAGAGTGTTCTGCCTATGTTTTTCTCTAGGAGTTTTATAGTGTCTGGCCTCACATTTAGGTCTTTAACCCATGTTGAGCTCATCTTTGTATACAGAATTAAGGAATGATCTACTTTCATTTTGTAACATGTGGCTGTCCAGTTTTCCCAGCACCGTTTGTTGAAGAGACTGTATGTCCAACATTGTGTAGTCTTTCCTCCTTTGTCATAGATCAATTGACCATAGGTGCATGGGCCCATTTCTGGGTTTTCTATCCTGTTCCTTTGATCTATATTTCTATTTTTGTGCCAGTACCATACTGTTTTGATGACTGTAGATATATAGTATAGTCTGAAGTCAGGGAGCCTGATTCCTCCAGCTGTTTTTCTTTTTCAAGATTTGTTTGGCTATTTGGGGTCTTTTGCGTCTTCATGCAAATTTATTTTTGTTCTAGATTTGTGAAAAATGCAAATGGTAAATTGATAGGGATAGCATTAGATCTGTACGTTGTCTTGAGTAGTATAGTCATTTTGATAATATTGATTCTTCTAATCCAAAAACATGCTATATCTTTCCATCTATTTATGTCTTTGATTTCTTTCATCAGTATCTTATGATTTTAAGAGTACAGGTCTTTTGTCTCCTCAAGTAGATTTATTTCTAGGTGTTTTATTCTTTTTGATGCAATGGTCCATGGAATTGCTTCTTGAATTTCTCTTTCTGATCTTTTGCTGTTACTGCATAGAACTGCAGCAGGTTTCTATGTGTTAATTTTGTAACCTGCAACTTTACCAGTTTCATTGATGAGTTCTAGTAGTTTTTGGGTAGCGTCTTTAGGATCTTCTGTGTAGAGTATCACATCATCTGCAAACAGGGACATTTTAACTTCTTTTCCAATTTGGATTCCCTTTACTTCTGTTTCTTCTATGATTGCTGTAGTTAAGACTTGCAAAACTATGTTGAAAAAGTGGTGGTGAGAGTGGATACTCTTGTCTTGCTCCTGATCTTAGAGTGAATGCTTCAGCTTTTCACCGTTGAGGAAGATGCTAGCTGTAGGTTTGTCATATATGGCCTTTATTATGTTGAGGTATGTACCCTCTGTGCTTCTCGGAGTTTTATACTTCTGTGTTACAAATTTAGATCTAGGATCTTGAGCTAGTTTTTGTCAAGCGCATAGGATCCATATCTAGATTCATCTTTTTTGCATGTCGATTTCCAATTGTTCCACCACTACTTACTGAAAAGATTACATTTATCTGGGTTTATTTTGGGGCACTCTATTCTGTTTCATTTACATATTTGTCTCCTTTCACCAATACCACACCGTCTTGATTACTGGAGCTTTACAGTAAGTCCTGAAGTTGGGTTGTGTCAGCCCTCTTCCCCAGGTCTAGTTTTATCCTCACCTGGTGGATGGGGCTAGGGAATCTTATGGGATCTCTTTTATAAGAGTAGTAATCCCATTCATGAGGACTCTACTCTCATGGTTTAATCACCTCCTAAAGGCCTCACAAACTAATACAATCACCTTTGGAGATTAGGGTTTCAGTATATAAATTTGGGAGGAACACAAATATTCAGATTTTAATATTACTTTAAATATTAATGATCTAAAATGCCAATTAAGAGACAGATATTAACAGTCAGTTCAGTCGCTCAGCCGTGTCCGACTCTTTGCGACCACATGAATCGCAGCACACCAGGCCTCCCTGTCTATCACCAACTCCCGGAGTTCACTCAAACTCACGTCCATCGAGTCAGTGATGCCATCCAGCCATCTCATCCTCTGTTGTCCCCTTCTCCTCCTGCCCCCAATCCCTCCCAGCATCAGAGTCTTTTCCAATGAGTCAACTCTTCACATGAGGTGGCCAAAGTACTGGAGTTTCAGCTTTAGCATCATTCCTTCCAAAAAAATCCCAGGGCTGATCTCCTTCAGAATGGACTAGTTGGATCTCCTTGCAGTCCAAGGGACTCTCAAGAGTCTTCTCCAACACCACAGTTCAAAAGCATCAATTCTTTAGTGTTCAGCTGTCTTTATAGTCCAACTCTCACATCCATACATGACCACTGGAAACACCATAGAGTGAATTAAAAAATGAACCAATAATATGCTTTCTACAAGAAACTCCAAGTACAACACAGAAAGAATGAAAGTAAACAGAAAAAGTTACACCATGCAAATACTAATTAAAAAAAAAAAATGGGATTGGCTAGTCAAAGCTATTGCTGTTCCAATAGTCATGTATGGAAGTTGGATCATAAAGAAGGTTGAACCCCAAAGAATTTATGCTTTCTCATTTTGGTGCTGGAAAAGACTCTTGAGAGTCCCTTGGACAGCAAGGAAATTAAACTTGTCAATCCTAAAGGAAATTAATTCTGAATATTCATTGGAAGGACTGGTACTGAAGCTGAAGCTCCAATACTTTGGTCACCCTATGCAAAGAACTGACTCATTGGAAAAGACCCTGGTCTGGAAAAGACTGAAGGCAAAAGAAGAGGGCAGCAGAGGATGAGATGGTTAGATAGCATCACCGACTCAAAGGACATGAATTTGAGCAAACTCTAGGAGATAGTGGAGGACAGAGGAGCCTGGCGTGCTACAGTTCATGGGTCACAAAGAGTAGGACATGACTTAAGAGACTGGACAATAGCAAAAGAAATATTTATTTATATCAGATCCAGTAGACTCCTCATTGCAAAATCATACTACAGACCAAAAGAGATATTGTTGTTGTTGTTGTTGTTCCCTTGTGCCTCAGCTGGTAAAGAATCCAACTGCAATGCGGGAGACCTGGGTTCAATCCCTGGGTTGGGAAGATCCCCTGGACAAGGGAAAGGCTACCCACTTCAGTATTCTGGCCTGGCGAATTCCATGGACTACAGTCCCTGGGGTTGCAAAGAGTTGTACATGACTAAGCAACTTTCAGTCACATTAAATAATGATAAAAGGATTGGTCCATCAGGAAGACATAACAGTTTTAGATGTGTATATACCAAACAGCAGAGCCTCATCATACATGAATAAAAAACTGATAAAGCTGAAAGGAGAAAAGTCTGCAGTTATAGTTAAAGGCCTCAACAACATGCACTCAGCAATTGATAGAACTATTAGATAGAAAAGCAGTAAGGATACATTCAAACTGAAGAACACAATCAACAGGATCTAAATGATAATTTAGAACATTCCATCAATAACAGTGGAATACATGTTTTCTTCCCAGTGCTTCCAAAATATTACTCATCAAGATAGACCATATCTTGTGCCATACAACAAACCTCAACAAAGTTAAAAGATCAAAATCACACACATTGTATCCTCTAACTGTACAATCAAACTGGAAATGAGTAACTGAAAGACAAGAAAATCTCCAAACACGTGGAAATAAACCAACACACTTCAGACTAATCCATGGTTCAAAAGGAAGTCTCAAGGAAACTATTTTAAAAACACACAGAAATAAGTGAAGATGAAAATACAACATATCAGAATTTCTGGGACACAGTGACAAGAGGGAAATTTATAGTACTAAATGTTCACATTTAGAAAAGAGTGAAAATCTCGAATCAGTCATTTAGATAGCTTTCTCAAAAAACAGCAGAGCAAAATAAGCCCAAAGCCAGAAAAAGGGAGAAAACAAACAAACAAACAAAAAAAGACAAGAGCTGTAATCGCTGAAATTGAAATCAGAAAAGCAATAGAGAAAACGAATGAAACAAATATGGTTCCTCAAAAAAATCCATAAAGTTTACGAACCTTGTCTTTCAGAAGACTGATGTATTAGTTTCCTAGAGCTGACATAAAAAATGACCACAAACTCTGTGTTTTACAACAGACACTCATTCTCTCATAATTCAAGAGGCCAGAAGCCCAGCATCTAGGTGTCAGGAAGACTGGTTCCTTCTGGGGGACTCTGAGCAAGAATCTGTTCCATGCCTCTCTCTTAACTTCTGATGCTTGCCAGCAAACTTTGGAGGTTCATGGCTTGTAGATGCATCACTCCAATATCTACCTCCATATTTACATCATCTTCTTGAGTCTCTGTGTGTCTCATCTCTTTCCTTTTTTTATTCTAAAGATACAAGTAATTGGATTTAGGGTCCAACCTAAGTCCAGAATGATCTCACCTCAAGATCTTTGCCTTAGTTACATCTGCAAAAGATCTTCATTCCAAATAAGATGACATTCTAAGGGTCCAGGTGGATATATCTTTAGGAAGTCATCAATCTACTACAACTGACAAAGATAAAAAGAGATGACCCAAATCATGTCTCAGAAATGAAACAGGGGCTATTGCTGTAGCTGTTTTTTTTCTAATATGATTCTTTTCAATCAGTTCAGTTCAGTCACTCAGTCGTGTCTGACTCTGTGGTCCCATGGACTGCAGCACACCAGGCTTCCCTGTCCATCACCAACTCCCAGAGCTTGCTCAAACTCATGTCCATCAAGTCAGTGATGCCATCCAACCATCTCATCCTCTGTTTTTCCCACCATCAGGGTCTTTTCCAATGAGTCAATTCTTCACATCAGGTAGCCAAAGTATTGGAGCTTTAGCATCAGTCCTTCCAATGATGATTTCCTTTAGGATTGACTGGTTTGATCTCCTTGCAGACCAAGGGACTCTCAACAGTCTTCTCCAACACCACAGTTCAAAAGCATCAATTCTTTGGTGCTCAGCTTTCTTTATAGTCCAACTCTCACATCCATGCCTAACCACTAGAAAAACCATAGCTTTGACTAGATGGATTTTTTTAATGGCTTTAGGATCTGCAGGGATATCCCCGTTTATTTCTGGTTTTACTGGAGAATTCTACCAAACATATAAAGAAGAAATAATATCAATTTATACAAACTCTTGCAGAAAGTAGAGGAGGAGAGAATACTTTTGAACTCATTTTGTGAGATTGTTAGTCACTCAGTCATGTCCGACTCTTAGTGACCCCATGGACTATACCGCACCATCCATGGAATTCTCCAGGCAAGAGTACTGGAGTGGGTTGCCATTGCCTTCTCCATTTTGTGAAATTAGCCTGATTTCAAAACCACACAAAAACAGCCCCCAGTACTCCATATTAATATCTCTCATGAGCTTACACATAAAAGCCTTCAATAAAATATTTGCAAACTGAATCCAGTAATGAATGAAAAGAATTATACCATGGCTAACTGGAATTTATTCTAGGTACAGAAGGCTGATTCAACATTTTAAAATTAATCAATGTAATCTACTAACCAATGGGCAAAAAAGAACTAACCACAATTAAATCAGTTAATGCAGAAAAAGTATTTGACGAATCCAATACCCATTCATGATAAAAAAAAAAAACAAACAGCAATATAGGAACAGAGGGACCTTCCATGACTTGATAAAGAGTATCCACCAAAAAAGCTGCAGCTAGCATTCAATAATGAATTGCATAACAGTCTACCTCTGAGATCAGGAACAAGGCAAGAGAGCACCCCTCTTATTCAATATAATACAAAATTCTAGCCTCTGCTGATAAGATGAAGAATATACACATAAAATATACACATAAAAAGATATTCACCATTACACACCTATCAAAATGGCTAAAATAAAAAACAGAGAACACCAAACACTGACAAGGATGTGAAGAAACCAAATCACTCATAGATTTCTGGTCAGAACGTAAAAACCAGCCACTCTAGAAAACAGGCTGGTAGTTTCTTATGGAACTGATCATGTCACTACCATATCATCCAGTAATTTTACTCTTGGGCATTTATTGCAGAGAAATAAAAACTTATATACAAAAATCTGCACATAAATGCTCACAACAGCTTTGTTTGTAATAACCAATGTGTGAATGGTTAAACAGACTTTGCTGCATCCAGAGCATGGAAAACTTCTCAGCAATAAAAAGGAATCATTGATATATACAACATGCAATGACTTGAATGAATCTCTAAAGAATTATGCTGAGTGAAAAAAAATTAATCCCCAAAGGTCATATACTGTATTATTCCATTTATATAACATTCTTGAAATGACAAAGTTATATACATGAAAAGCAGATTAATGATCACTTAGGACTTCCCTGGTGGCTCAGTGGTAAAGAACCTGCCTTACAATGCAGGAGATGGGAGTTTGAGCCCTAGGTTGGGAAAATCCCCTGGAGAAGGAAATGGCAACCCACTGCAGTAGTCTCGCCTGGGAAAGCCCATGGAGAGAGGAACCTGGTGGGCTACAGTCCATGGGGTTGCAAAAAAGTTGGACATGACTTAGAAACTAAACAATAATAACAACAATGAGGGAGAAACTGGGTATAGCTATGAAAGGCAACAGAGAGATTCTTCTGGTGATGGCATTGTCCTGTATCTTGACTGTATCAATGTCCATATTCTGGTTGTAATATTATACAGAGTTTTGAAAGATGTTACCACTGGAGGGTAACTGAATAAACAGTATATAAATCTCCCTATATTATTTCTTACAAATATATGTGAATCCACAGTTACCACAAAATTGAAAGCTAAATTTTATTTTTAAATATTTACACACACATAGTAACAGGAGACAAAAATGCACACATGAGGAGGAGTGCCGTTCTCCCAGAGTTAAGTGGGGAATTAAGTTTTTATGGATGATACAGCCATTGACTTGATCTTACAAGCCAAGCAAATGTTCTCCAGATGAACAAAGGAAGAGAGAAAAGGCACTGGAATTAGAGAACATATTCCTCCAAGATGGGTAGACAAATTTGCCCAGAGAGGGGGAAAAAAGAAGTTCAGGATATATTATCTCCTTAATGATCAATTCCAGGAATGCCTAACACCCCCAAAAGAATCATCCAAGCATGGGGATAGTCAGAAGGTCAATTTAGCTTAAATGAAATTGTGTTTGTTGCAATCCACTTGAGTAAAATAAATTAACTTGCTGGTATAGAATTAGAAAATTTGGAGATAACTTCTGAATTATAATCAATGTAATCATTTTGTTGATAAAATTATATTTTCTAAAATATAATAAGGAAAAACAAATGAGTCAATGCTTTCACATGTGTGAAATCACACGTGAAATCACATGTGTCACAAATCTCTGTGACACAAGAGATTTCTAAAATAGCATATTTACTATAGGAGGATTCTGTTTTAGCAAAGTTACAGTGGCATTAAGGAAATCTAACCCTTCTGCTTTGTTCTATTCTGGGGTCTGAGATTTCAGAGCATGTCATCATTTTGAAATGCAGGTCAATACAAAGTTAGGATTAAGATAAGCAAATAAGCTTAATAACCACATGGAATGCAAGTTTTCCAAACAGTGGAATATTTCTGTGCTTACTGTTATCTCACCATCTCCTTTTCTAGAATGAATTAATCTGGTTAGAGAAGAATCCCATTAACCATCAAGGGTACCTGAAGACAGATTGTAATTGACAAAATCTTATGATACTCCCAAAGCTGCTTCATGAGACTCCCTTCAGCATCTTATTTTCTAGAAATAAAGAGAATATTTTCATTGTTAGGTATCTGCAAATTATTTTATTAATTGTGAGTATATCTATCAGATATGCAGATGATACCACTTTAATGGAAGAAAATGAAGAGGAACTAAAGAGCTTCTTGATGAAGGTGAAAGAGGAGAGTGAAAAAGCTGGCTTAAAACTCAACATTCAAAAACTAAGATCATGGCATCTGGACTGATCACTTTATGGAAAACAGATGGAGAAAATGTGAAAACAGTGTCAGATTTTATTTTCTTAGGCTCCAAAATCAATGCGTACAGTGACTGCAGCCACCAAATTAAAAAACACTTGCTTCTTGGAAGAATAGCTATGACAAACCCAGACAATATATTAAAAAGTAGAGACATCACTTTGCCAACAAAGGTCCATCTAGTCAAAGCTACGGTTCTTCCAGTAGTCATGTATGGATGTGAGGGCTGAACCATAAAGAAGGCCGAAGAATTGACACTTTTGCACTGTGGTGCTGGAGAAGACTCTTGAGAGTCCCTTGGACACCAAGGAGATCAAATCAGTCCATCCTAAAGGAAACTAACCCTGAATATTCATTGGAAGGACTGCTTCTGAAGCTGAAGCTATAATATTTGGCCACCGGATGCAAAGAGTAGACTCATTGGAAAAGACCCTGATGCTGGGAAAGATTGAGGGGAAGAGGAGAAGGGGATGACAGAGGATGAGGTGGTTGGATGGCATCACTGACTCAATGGACATGAGTTTGAGCAAACTCAGGGGAGTAGTGAAAGGGAGAGAAGCCTGGCATGCTGCAGTCCATGGAGTCGAAGAGCCAGACAAGACCTAGCAACCAAACAGCAACAAAAATACGAAGTTGGCAGAAATGCAGACATCAATAGTATTTTACACAGGGCTGGGGCATATTTGTAAATGTTATTCAATTAATTTCTGTTTTTAGTCTTTGGTTCATCTTGGATGCTTCATTTATTTTCAGACCCCAGGCTAAAGCTAACTTGTTGAACTTTCATTAGCCCTAGAAAGATTTAGAAGGAGACCAAGCTTACATCTGGCCACCATCTCATCTTCCAAAAGCTAGTTTTTCTCCTTCACCTCTCTCTAAAGCATCCAATATTTATGAGCCACCCCTCAAAATCTATTAAATCTTCTCCTATAAATTTAAGTGAATTTGACGTGTTGCCAGTCTGACCAGGGCAAAGGATCTGAAATGCAAGTGAGTTGTAGATGAGCTTTCATTTTAAAACCACTCTGAGAAAAGACATAAGCCAAAATGTGGGGCCCTGGAGAAAGTCTTAGTTTGATGGCTGTGTGATGACCCAATGCTGGCTGGTTCCCAGTTGTCAAATAACACAGTAGTGGACTTCAAACAACAAACCTTAAGTAAGCTCCTTTTATGTGCCTGAGACTGTGCTAGGTACTGGGAATAACAAGAAGATGTAACCTATGCCTTCACGTAGTTCAAGAACTTTGAAGAACACAGGGACCAAGGGAAATAATTACAGCACATCATTAGTTGCTCCACCTTAGAATTTCCATTGTATTAGCCACAAATAGCTGTTGGCACTTACCTCACACTATGGTTTCCTCAGGTCCTAACACAAAGTCAGGCATACAGCAGGCTCTCAAAAACACCTGATGAGCGGATGAGAGAACAAACAAGTGAGTAAGCAAAACACTGTTGAATTACCAATACAGAGCATGGCAGAAGCAATTAACTCTGGCAGAAAAAGGACGTCTTACAAGAGATGGTAATTTGAACAGAGGTTTAAAGCATGTCTAGCACAGTGTCTGACCTTGAGTAAAGTGAAAGTGAAGTCGCTCAGTTGTGTCCAACTCTTCGCGACCCCATGGGCTATAGCCTGCCAGGCTCTTCCGTCCATGGGATTTTCCAGGCAAGAGTACTGGAGTGGGGTGCCATTGCCTTCTCCAGGAGATCTTCCTGACCCAGGGACTGAACCCGGGTCTCCCACATTGTAGGCAGACCTTGAGTAGGCTCACAATAAAAGTCAGGTAATTCAATTAAGTGGAAGTTCAGGTGGAGAAAGAGGGCATGTAAAGGCAAGGATAAGGATATTCTAGGGCAAAAGAAGTTCCACCAGCGCTTAGTGTACATAATGCCTGGCATGTGGTGGGGACACAAGGTGTATTTATTGAAGGAATGAATAATGGGTGAATGAATGGATAAAAGAATGTAACTAACAGCAAGTACAAGTATTGTAAAAAACAAAAAGGGCACATTTAAGGAATGATATATATGGAAAATTATATAATTATAAAAGAGAGAAGAAAGAAAGATGGTTAGGGCAAAAACGAATGGAGTATATAAGAAAAACATGATGCAAGGAACAGAGCTGCTTGGACACAGAGGAACTGGACAAGGAGAAAAGAAATTTTTTAATGAACACATGGGACTATTCCAGGGACTATGGAATTGGAGACCAGTGGCTGTGAGGAATGAACTTAGGTACATCGCAAGAGTCAAAGGAGGGCAACAGGTTTCTGACTGGGAAAGAAGTCAGCAAATTATTAACGAAAGATCACGCAAGGGAGCGCAGTCCAGGAGGAGCTGACCCTTCTTTATTTTCCATAAAGAAAATAAAAATGAAGACAGTCAGGGGAAAAAATGATCGTCTTTAAGTTGGGGCAAATCTGACTGAGCTTTGTTAGTATGAGGTGAAGTTGCTCAGTCGTGTCCGACTCTTTGCGACCCCATGGACTGTAGCCTACCAGGCTCTTCCATCCATGGGATTTTCCAGGCAAGAATACTGGAGTGGATTGCCACTTCCTTCTCCAGAGGATCTTCCTGACCCAGGGATCGAATCCAGGTCTCCTGCATTGTAGGCAGACGCTTTACCATCTGAGCCATCAGGGAAGTCTGTTATCTAATACTGCATAACAAATTAACCTCAAAAATAGTGGCTTTTAAACAATAATACATATTTATTACCTCACAGTTTCTATGAGTTAAGAATTCAGGAACAGTTTAGTTGGCAATTCTGGCCTCAGGCTTGTCCTAAGATTGCAATAAAAAGGCTCTCTGGAGCTTCATCTGACACTTGGCTGGGGCTGGAGAATAACTCAGTCACATGTCTGTAGGAGGCCTGAGGTTCACCTTACATGGAACTTTCCACAGAGCTTCTTGATGTCCTTGGGGCATGCAGCTGGTTTTCCCTGAAGCAAGTATTCCAAGAGAGGGCAAAGTGGAAGCTGCAATATCTTTTATGACCTAGCTTTGGAAATGAAGCCCCAAGATTTCTGCAATAACTATTGGCTACATAGATCATCCCCATTCAAAGTGGGGCCTCCATAAAGGTGAATACCAGGTGACAAGAATCAGAGGGAGGCTATCTAAGAGGCTACCCTGGAGGTTTGTTGGAGGCTGGTTACTGCAAATTGTGTCCTCTGATTACTTGATCTGATGTAGTTCTCTAAATTGTCAGGCAGGGAGGTTCAATAAGAGGTGACAAAAGTAGCTTTCCATAGCTCCAGGGTTATGATATCCTTGTCATAGATGGTACTTCTTTTAAAAGTAAAACATTACTTCTTTCTATCCAGGCTCCCAACTTTGAGTCTCACTGGCATGTCTTGGTTCCAATAAAAAAACCACGAGCCCAATCATTGTGATGGGGTGGGTGGGGAGGTATCGACACAGGTACAGCTCTATCAGAACTGCTGGGCTGAGCATGACAGAGTCACTGGCAGTGTGGCAGGAGCAGTCAACTCTGACTGCTCCTGCTTCTGGCTTGATTCCTCCCAAAAGAAGACGTGTAGGGCAAACAACAGAAGAAGTGGCAAATGCCCTTACAACCCCAGCGTAAAAATATGTCCACTCTGGCCATATCTAAGGTCTTCTTTGGCTGGAATAACATCACATCTTTTATCTCCCTGTCTTTTTTTACCAATATATTTTTATCATCTGAGTGTGCTGAAAATGTAAATATATCACCCAACAAAATATGTGCAAGACTTGTGTGCTGAAAACTATGAAACATGGTTGAGAAAACTAAAGAAATTTAAATAAATTCAAAAATATACTGTGTTTAAAGATTGGAGACAGAATATTGTTACAATATCAGTTATCCCCAAATTGATCCATAGACTCAATGCAATCAAAATAAAAATTCAAGACCTTTTTTATGGTCCAAGTTGACAATAGGATTATAAAAGTTATATGGAAATGAAAAGGACTTAGAATAGCCAACACAACATTGAAAAAAAAAAATTTACTTTACCTTAAAAGCTACAATGATCAAGACAGTTTTTTATTAATGTACCAAAGGAATGTTTCATGCCAAGATGGGCTCAATAAAGAACAGAAAGAGTATGGACCTAACAGAAGCAGAATATATTAAGAAGAGGTGGCAAGAATACATAGAAGAACTATACAAAAAAAGATCTTCATGACCCAGATAACCACAGTGGTGTGATCACTTACCTAAAGCCAGACATCCTGGAGTGTGAAGTCAAGTAGGTCTTAAGAAGCATTACTACCAGCAAAGCTAGTGGAAGTGATGGAATTCCAATTGAGCTATTTCAAATCCTAAAATATGATGCTGTAAAAGTGCTGCACTCAATATGCCAACCAATTTGGAAAACGCAGCAGTGGCCACAGGACTGGAAAAGGTCAGTTTTCATTTCAATCCCAAAGAAAGGCAATGCCAAAGAGTGTTCAAACTTCTATACAATGGTGCTCATTTCGCATGCTAGCAAGGTTATGGTAAAAATCCTTCAAGCTAGGCTTCAACAGTACATGAACCAAGAATTTCCAGATGTTCAAGCTGGATTTAGAAAAGGCAGAGGAACCAGAAAGCAAATTGCCAACATCCAAAAGCGAGAGAATCCCAGAAAAACATCTACTTCTGCTTCATTTACTACACTAAAGCTTTTGACTGTGTGGATCATAACAAACTGTGGAAAATTCTTAAAGAGATGGGAATAGCAGACCACCTTACCTGCCTCCTGAGCAACCTGTATGCAGGTCGAGAAGCAACAGTTAGAATCAGACATGGAACAATGGACTGGTTCCGAATTGGGAAAGGAGTACACCAAGGCTATATATTGTCACCCTGCTTATTTAACTTATATGCAGAGAACATCATGTGAAATGCCAGGCTGGATGAAGCACAAGCTGAAATCAAGATTGCCAGGAAAAATATCAATAAACTAAGATATGTAGATGATCACCCTAATAGCAGAAAGCAAAGAGGAACTTGAGAGTCTCTTGATGAAGGTGAAAGAGGAGAGTGAAAAGCTGGCTTCAAACATAACATTCAAAAAACTAAGATCATGGCATCCAGTTCCATCTCTTCATGCAAATAGATTAGGAAAAAAGAAACAGTGACAGACTTTATTTTCTTGGGCTCCAAAATCACTGCAGACAGTGCCTGCAGCCATGAAATTAAAAGACACTTGCTCCTTGGAAGAAAAGCTATGACAAACCTAGACAGCATATTAAAAAACAGAGACATCACTTTGATGATAAAGGGTCAGTCTAAGCTATGGTTTTTCCAGTAGTCATGTACAGATGTAAGAGTTGGACCATAAAGAAGGCTGAGTGCCAAAGAATTGATGCTTTCAAAATGTGGTGTTGAAGAAGACTCTTCAGAGTCCCTTGGACAGCAAGGAGATCATACCAGTCAATCTTATAGGATATTAATCCTGAATATTCTTGGATGGACTGATGCTGAAGCTGAAGCTCCAATACTTTGGCCACCTGATGTGAAGAGCCAACTCACTGGTAAAGACCCTGATGCTAGGAAAGATTGAGGTCAGGAGAAGGTGGCGACAGAGAATGAGATGGTTGGATGGCATCACTAACTCAATGGACATGAGTTTGAGCAAGCCCAGGGAGATAGCGAAGGACAGGGGAGCATGACATACTGCAGTCCATGGGGCCACAAAGAGTCAGACAAGACTGAGCAACTGAACAACAAAAGACAGACATAGATTAGTGGAAGAAAACTATGTCGAGAAACAGACGCAAATATATACAATCATTTGACTTTCAACAGAAGTGCAAAGGTAATTCCATGAATAAGGACAATCTTTTCAACAAATAGTGGTGAAACAATTAAATATCTGTATGTTAAACAATGAAATTCAGTCCATATTTCACATGATGTATAAAAATAAACTCAAAATTGGTCACAAACTGAAATGTGAACCCTAAAACTATAAATCTGGTAGAAGAAAACATAAGAGGAAATCTTTGAAACTTTGGGTTGATCAAAAATTTGTTTAAATCACAAAGTATAATAATTTTGAAATTGGTGTCAGATTTTTGTCAAATTACGAACTTCTATTCATAGAAGTTCAAAGAAGAGAATGAAAAGTCATGCTGCAAATTGGGAGAAAGCATTTTTGAATTAGAAATCTGATAAAGGATTGGAATCAGAATATAAAGAGAACTTTCTCAAAATTTAACAATAAAAATAAAAGTAGAGCTTCCTAGTGATCTACTGGTTAAGAATCTGCCTGCCAATGCAGGAGACACAGGTTTGATCCCTGGTTCAGAAAGATCCCACATGCCACGGAGTAACTGTGTGCTCCATGTATGGAACCTGTGTGCACAAGTACAGACCCTCTGCTGTAGAGCCCAGGAGCCACAACTACTGAAGCCCGTGCACCCTAGAACCTGTGCGCCATAGGAGAAGCCACTGCAAGGAGAAGCCCGCACACCACCACTGTAGAGTAGCCCCTGCTCACCACGACCACAAAAAAGTCCGTGTAGCAACAAAGACCCACCCAGCACAGTAAAAAAAAAAAAAAAGAACTACACACTTGTTTTCAACTCTTAAGTGTTTCATGAATTGAGAAGGAGAGGAAGAAGCATAGAGACTGAGGGGTTTTCATGTTTAAATGGTAACACCACACTCCTATGTGACCCCAGGTGGTAGGTAGGAAGGAAATCTTTGGCCTTTGGTGTAAAAAACAGGTTAACACTGGTTATTTCTCCCTATTTTAACATGGAGATCTGAGGAATTGTGTATAAATTATTAGCAATGGTTTGCCCCAGATGAAGTGGGTTCTGGGGAACTAACAAGGAGTAAATAACATCTGAAATATGGAACTAGCAGAGACAACTTTGATTTCATTCAATATTATTTTAGCATTTTACCAATTTTATTTAGGAATTGAAGCAGACAAATTTTTTTCCTGGGTGTTTAAGGACTTACTGAATTTCAGTTTTAAATGACCAAATCTATCCGGTTTCTATCTACTGAAAATTAGCTCAAAGTAATGTTTTTCCCTTGTTCCTCTCAAGGTATGCAAATATATTAAGCACAAAAAATTCTTCAGGCTTGGTCTCCTCACAAATCTTTAGAGTACCCACTCTTTATACAAGAGAGAAACGAATCCAGTAAACAAAATTGGCATGGTTGTCAAAAAATGATTATTCAGGAGGGACAAGTATACTCATCAGATGAAGATGTTGTGAATACCAGTTGAGAGAGACGATTCCAAAATACTTCCCAGCATTTCTGCCTGGTCATTAAGAAGAGATTCATTCCCAGGCCCTCTAAATCTGTCAGCAAAATCTCTTTCCCAGGTGATTTCTAGCCTGGTCCTAAAGTGGGGCTGCTCAAAGAAAGGGACTCATAACTTTTGGAAGAAATCTCCACATTGAATGCTGAGTTTTCACAATCATTTCCAAGATACAAAGTAGCAAGAGACAGAGTGCATCTAGTTGACATGTGATGTGAGTACACTTATGTAGGGCTCTCTTAGCCCTGGGCTTTGCAGGTGGCGCTAGTGGTAAAGAACCTACCTGCCAGTGCAGGAGACATAAGAGACTCAGGTTCAATCCCTGGTTGGGATGATTCCCTGGAGGAGGGCATGGCAACCCATTCCAGTATTCTTACCTGGAGAATGCCCATGGACAGAGGGGCCTGGTGGGCTACAGTCCATAGAGTCACAAAGAGTCAGACACAACTGAAGCAATTTAACACACACGCACACTCTTAGACCTGCAGTTTGCCAGCCCACACATTTTTCTCTGCAAATCCCAGAAGAAGGGAACAGGGGTGGGCAGAGTAGGGAAGAAGCATGCATGGATTCACGTGGTTCCAGGCAGGATGAGAGGGGTGCCTGAAAAGATGATGAAGACTTGGAATTCTGTAGACCCTGGGGGCTGCTGAATGTGGGAAAAGTCAGTTTTCATTTTACAACTTGTAGGAAATATCAAGAATATAGTGTTACCAAATGGGTATGTGCATGCACATTAAGTCTCTCAGTCATGTCTGACTCTTTGCAACCCCATGGACTATAGCCCACCAGGCTCCTCTGTCCATGGGATTCTCCAGACAAGAATACTTGGAGTGGGTTGTCATGCCCTTCTCTAGGGGATCTTCCCGCTCCAGGGATGAAACGCATTTTCTCTTACATCTCCTGCTTTGGCAGACAGGTTCCTTACCACTAATGTCACCTGGGAAGCCCCCAAAAGGGTTTGCCTTTACCTAATTCAGGGAATATTTATAAAGTCAGATTAAGTCAGAAACTGTAAGGTGCTGGAAACACAAAGATCTCTTTGGGCAGAAGGTAGGCAGATAAAGAATGATTCAGGAAGCATTGGTGGATATACAAATGACTGATACAGGTATGAGTATCAGCTAGGCTGCTTCTGACTGGAAATAATAGTAAAGTAACTTGGAACAGGCTTAAGAGATCAAAGAGCTCTACTAGTCCACTGAACTGAAAAGTCTGGAAATAGAACTGATCCAGAAGCTGCCTCATGTTAGCAAGGCCTCGATTCCTTTCCCGTTTTCACTGATGCTTTCTGCTCATCCTGAGGTGGTTCCACCCATGCCCCCAAAATGGTTGCCACCAGATTCTAGGGCTTCAGGCTTTTGACCACATCCAGCAGAAAAGAGTGATTTTGTCACACCCATTCCTGTCAATGTCCTGAGAACAATGCTTACTGAACCCCATATGGAGCAATCTCTGTGGCCAGGAGATGAAACGCAATTTTGAAAAGAAATTATCTTAATTAACCTCTAGGTTGCATCTCAACACAAGGTAGGAAAATAGTTCAGTAGTTCAATTTATCAATAAACATGTGTGTGGGATGTTGGGTGCAAAAGATGAGGGGACATCTGACTCTGCCAGAGGAAAGGATGGTGTGGGTTGGAGAGAAGAGCTTGGGGAGTGCTTCACAGTAAAGGAGATGCCAGCAGGGGCCAGAATATAAAGAAGCTTGAATGCCAAGAATCTGGGCTAAGAATCTGCGCTAAGAATCTGGGCCTTCAACCTGTGATGAAAGATGTTGCTACAGCAAATTCATAGCATAAGCTACATGGACTTGTTAGTATCGAGACATAATTTTCAAAAAGTTAAAACATGATTCTCATATGAATCTAGGATGTGTACATGTCAAAGATTTTATTCAGTTCGTTAATAAGGATCTGATAAGAGTGTGAAGATGGATGGAGCATCTCAGGGACAAGGGTTTCTATCACTCATCAGGAAAGTCATTTAAAAAAAAGGAGGGAAGGAGGTTAGAAGAATATTCTAACATAAACCATTCAGGTATGACCTAAATCAAATTCCTTATGACTATACAGTGGAAGTGAGAAATATATTTAAGGGATTAGATCTGATAGACAGAGTGCCTGATGAACTATGGATGGAGGTTTGTGACATTGTACAGGAGACAGGAATCAAGACCATCCCCAAGAAAAAGAAATGCAAAAAAGCAAAATGGCTGTCTGAGGAGGCCTTACTGTGAAAAGAATGGAACCAAAAAGCAAAGGAGAAAATGAAAGATACACCCATTTGAATGCAGAGTTCCAAAGAATATCAAGGAGAGATAAGAAAGCCTTCCTCAGAGATCAATGCAAAGAAATAGAGGAAAACAACAGAATGGGAAAGACTAGAGATATCTTCAAGAAAATCAGAGATACCAAGGGAACATTTCATTCAAAGATGGGCTCGATAAAGGACAGAAATGGTAGGGACCTAACAGAAGCAGAAGATATTAAGAAGAGGTGGCAAGAATACACAGAAGAACTGTACAAGAAAGATCTTCATGACCCAGATAATCACGATAGTGTGATCACTCACCTAGAGCCAGACATCCTGGGATGTGAAGTCAAGTGGGCCTTAGGATGCATCACTATGAACAAAGCTAGTGGAGGTGATGGAATTCCAGTTGAGCTATTTCCAATCCTGAAAGATGATGCTGTAAAAGTGCTGCACTCAATATGCCAGCAAATTTGGAAAACTCAGCAGTGGCCACAGGACTGGAAAAGGTCAGTTTTCATTCCAATCCCAATGAAAGGCAAAGCCAAGGATTGCTCAAACTACCGCACAATTGCACTCATCTCACATGCTAGTAAAGTAATGCTCAAAATTCTCCAAGCCAGGCTTCAGCAATACGTGAACAGTGAACTTCTAGATGTTCAAGCTGGTCTTGGAAAAGGCAGAGGAACCAGAGATCAAATTGCCAACATCTGCTGGATCATGGAAAAAGCAAGAGAGTTCCAGAAATACATCTATTTCTGCTTTATTGACTATGCCAAAGCCTTTGACTGTGTGGATCACAATAAACTGTGGAAAATTCTGAAAGAGATGGGAATACCAGACCACCTGACCTGCCTCTTGAGAAACCTATATGCAGGTCAGGAAGCAACAGTTAGAACTGGACATGGAACAATAGACTGGTTCCAAATAGGAAAAGGAGTACGTCAAGGTTGTATATTGTCACTCTGCTTATTTAACTTTTATGCAGAGAAACGCTGGGCTGGATGAAACACAAGCTGGAATCAAGATTGCTGGGGAAAATATCAATAACCTCAGATATGCAGATGACACCACCCTTATGGCAGAAAGTGAAGAGGAACTAAAGAGCCTCTTGATGAAAGTGAAAGAGGAGAGTGAAAAAGTTGGCTTAAAGCTCAACATTCAGAAAACGAAGATCATGGCATCTGGTCCCATCACTTCATGGCAAATAGATGTGGAAACAGTGGCTGACTTTATTTTTCTGGGCTCCAAAATCACTGCAGATGGTGACTGCAGCCATGAAATTAAAAGATGCTTACTCCTTCGAAGGAAAGTTATGACCAACCTAGACAGCATATTAAAAAGCAGAGACATTACTATATCAACAAAGGTCCGTCCAGTCAAGGCTATAGTTTTTCCAGTGGTCATGTATGGATGTGAGAGTTGGACTATAAAGAAAGCTGAGCACCAAAGAATTGATGCTTTTGAACTGTGGTGTTGGAGAAGACTCTTGAGAGTCCCTTGGACTGCAAGGAGATCCACCAGTCCATTCTAAAGGAGATCAGTCCTGGGTATTCATTGGAAGGACTGATGTTGAAGCTGAAACTCCAGTACTTTGGCCATCTGATGAGAAGAGCTGACTCATTGGAAAAGACCCTGATGCTGGGAAAGATTAAGGGCAGGAGGAGAAGGGGATGACAGAGGATGAGATGGTTAGATGGCATCAACTAGATGGACATGGGTTTGGGTGGATTCTGGAAGTTGGTGATGGACAGGGTGGCCTGGCGTGCTGCAGTTTATGGGGTCGCAAAGAGTCAGACTCGACTGAGCGACTGAATTGAACTGACTGACTAGCTTGAAGGTAAAACTAGTTAATATGCTTCAGAGCAGTGAAATCATAACCTTTGGAGATATTTTTTCTATGGAAAGAAATTACCTGCACTTCTGTTGGATAGGATACAGGTCTGCAAGTTAATAATCAACTGCATAAAGTCTGAATCTTTAGTAGTAGCTAGAGAAGTACAGTAACATAATAGCTCAACTTCCTAGACACAGAGAATGAAATACTCCTTAGACGGGCCTGCTAAACCATGCTCTGACTGTATGTGTTAGTCACTCAGTCGTGTCCGACTCTTTGAGACCCCACGGACTACAGCCTGCAAGGCTTCTCTGTCCATGAAATTCTCCAGGCAAGAAAACTGGAGTGGTTTGCCATTCCCTTCTCCAGAGGAACTTCCTAACCCAGGGATTGAACCCTGGTCTCCTGCATCACAGGCAGATTACTGGAGTGGGTAATCTAAGAATACTGGAGTGGGGCCATTCCCATCTCCAGTGGATCTTCCCAACCCAGGGATCAAACCCAGGTCTCTCCTTTGTGGGCGGATTCAAACCATGCTCTATTGCTATTGCTAAGTCACTTCAGTCGTGTCCGACTCTGTGTGACCCCATAGACGGCAGCCCACCAGGCTTCCCCATCCCTGGGATTTTCCAGGCAAGAACACTGGAGTGGGTTGCCATTTCCTTCTCCAATGCATGAAAGTGAAAAGTGAAAGTGAAGTCGCTCAGTCGTGTCCGACCCTCAGCGACCCCATGGACTGCAGCCTTCCAGGCTCCATCCATGGGATTTTCCAGGCAAGAGTACTGGAGTGGGGTGCCATTGCCTTCTCCAAACCATGCTCTAGTATGACATTAAAAAGACATACACCTTCAGGGCTTTATTTCTAAGTTCTGGATAATTTTTGTTATTATCCAACACCACCAGAGCAATCTATTTAAGGTAGATTTTTTTTTTTTAATGGACTTCAGTCTTGTAGTACTTACATGTCAGTAAAAAATGTAATTAATTTAAACATAGTCATTAAAGGGGGCTTGAGGAGAACTACTGAGAGAAGGAAACATTTTGATTGATTCCTTGAGTGGAAAGTAGTTGAAGTTAGATCCCCTTCACTAGGAGGACAGGGTGTCCTGCTACTGTCAGACTACAGAAGAGTCGAGTAAGAGAAGTCGGAAGAAATGAGAAGGCCTTGGGACCTCCAGCGCCCACAGAGACAGTTGTTCCAGGGATTATTCAGAAAGCAGCTGGACTGGAAATCAGGTGAATCCATCCTAGACTGTGATAGTCCTATTTCCTGGCCCCCTTCTTGCCCATGAAATGTTTTGTTTAAAAGAGGGAAACATTCTATACACTCAGTAATTAATATGGCCAAGCTAAGCCAAGCTTAGGCCCACATTTTTGGATAGCAGGTTTATTAATGGGCTGGTTGAGAGAACTGAACCATGTGGTGTTTGGGAAAATTGGAAATTTTAAAAATAAATACTTGGCATCTTTTCTCTCTGACTGTTAAGATATGTTCATTTACTAATTCTTAGGAATAAAATTTCCACATTGAAGATTAATTTGATAGAAAAATTTTAGCAGCTTTTCCCTAAAAATATAGTACAAAATATTAAAAGGCTATTTCCATTTTATAAAATGGGTAAAAAAATAGCTCACTTGTCCAAATACAATTTTTAACTTATTGTTTGAGCCTTAGGTATAACAGTTACTACGTCATAGAGAATATACACCATCCACACCCCCTTAAAACTAGGGTTGCTGCATTTAGCAAATAAAAACAAAATATGCCCAGTTAAATTTGAATGTCAGAAAAACAATGAATAATTTTTTAGTATAAGTAGGTCCCATGCAGTATCTGGGACACACTTGTAGAAGGCAGAAAAATGACCCAAAGAGATGTGCACATTTTAATTTCTGAATCTTGTTTACCTTATATGTGTAAAGGGACTTTTCATATGTGATTAAGTTAGGTTCATCAGATTATCCTGGATTATCTGAGTAGATCCAATGCAATCATAAGGGTCCTGATAAGAAAGGTAGAAGCATCAGAAACAGAGAGAGATTAGAAGATGCTACAGTGCTGACTTTGAAGACAGAAGAAGGGTCCACAAGTCAAAGAACTGCCAGTGGCCTCTAGTAGCTGTAATAGGCAAGGAAAGAGATTTTCCTTTAGAGTCTTCAGGAGGAATGCATGCCTGCTGACACTTTGATTTTAGCCTAGTGAGACCCAGTGGGATTTCTGGCACATAAAACTGTAAGATAATAAATTTATGTTGCTTTAAGCCACTAAATATGTGGTAGCTTGTTATAGGAGCAATAGGAAACATACAGAACTTACACTAAAAATTGTTTATCTGACATTCAAATTTAAGTATGGTGTATTTTACTTAAAAGCACGAGGCAGTGGGATGTGGTAGAGAACATGCTTGCATAGGAGACAGATGCCTGTTTTATTTTCAGGCCTGACTCCTCAGATGGAAAATGAGGAGCTTGGCCTGGATGATCACTGTGGTCCCCTAGTGGTCCCTGATTCCATTATAGAAACATTACTTGCCAAAACAAAATAAAACAAACAGATGAGTTTCTAAATGTTCCTAGTTCAGGACAGTTGTCTTTGCTGACTGTGTTGGTGTTCTTTCTTCTCAGTTGTTTAGTCATTAAGTCATATCTGACTCTGCAACCCCATGAACTGCAGCATGCCAGGCTTCTCTGTCCATTACTATCTCCCTGAGTTGGCTCAAACTCATGTCCGTTGAGTTAGTGATGCCATCCAACCATCTCATCCTCTGTTGCCCTCCTCCTCTTGCCCTTAGTTTTTCCCAGCATCAGGGTGTTTTCCAATGAGTCGGCTCTTTGCATCAGGTGGTCAAATTATTGGAGCTTCAGCTTCAGCATCAGTCCTTCCAATGAATATTCAGGGTTGATTTCCTGTAGGATTGACTGGTTTGATCTTGCTGTCCAAGGGACTCTCAAGAGTCATATTCTCAGTAGTTCTCCTTCAAGTACTCACTCAGCTATGGATGACCCTTGCTTCCATTTGTGTGTTTGTCGATGACAAGGTATGGCCTTGCCTGTGTCCTGAGTTCTCGTGTTTCTTTCCCTCCTTGCTGCAGGTCTCTTCACACCTTCTCCTAACTCAAACTTTGTGATGGGCAACACTAGTTGGCTACTGTATCAGTATCCTAAAGCTTCTGTAGCAAATTATGCTTGGTTGCTTAAAACAACACAGATTTATCTTACAGTTCTGAAGGCCAAGATTTCAAAGTAAATCTCACTGGGTTAAAATCAAAGTCACAGTCACACAAAGTGGCACAAAGTGCAGTCATAGGGCTGCTTTCCTTCTGGAGACTCTAGAGAATCCATTTCCTCGCCTTTTCAGACTTCTAGATGTACTTACTTTCCCTGGCTCATGGCCCTACATCACTTGGACTCCTACTGCCATCATCACATCTCCTTGCCATCTTCTTTTAAGCACCCTTGTGATTGCCTTGTGTCCACCCAGAGAATCCAGGATAACATCCTCATCTGAAGAGCCTTAAATGAATCAAATATGCAAAATGTCTTTTTTCCCATGTAAAGTAACTTAATCACAGGTTCAGTGATTAGGGGATGGGGACATGTTTGGGGAGATGGTTAGATAGCATCACTGATTCAATTGACATGAACTTGAGCAAACTCCCAGCAATAGTGAAGGACAGGGAAGGCTGGTGTGCTGCAGTCCATGGGGTTGCAAAGAGTCACACATAGCTTATCAGTTGAACAACAGCAACAACAAATCTTTGGGAAGCCATTATTCTACCTAGCACACCTACTCAATATCTATACTTCCCTTCTTTCATTTTAACATTTTGTTCAGGGTGACAGTAAGATTGGCTGAAAAAATTTATTTATAAATTTCCCTGGAAGCTACATGTGGTCATGTGACATGTCTGCCCAGTGAGATGTTGGTAGAAGTCTACTGGCCCATAAGAAGTAGAATTCTGGCTTCAAGAAAACTGTTATTTTCCTGATTAAAGGGGGCAGATTCAGCTGTCGCATACCATTTGCCCTCTTCCATTAACCCTGCTGCTGCTGCTAAGTTGCTTCAATCGTGTCCAACTCTGTGCGACCCCATAGACGGCAGCCCACCAGGTTCCCCTGTCCCTGGGATTCTCCAGGCAAGGACACTGGAGTGGGTTGCCATTTCCTTCTCCAATGCATGAAAGTGAAGTCGCTCAGTCGTGTTCTACTCTTTGCGACCCCATGGACTGCAGCCCACCAGGCTCCTCCATCCATGGGATTTTCCAGGCAAGAGTACTGGAGTGGGTTGCCATTGCCTTCTCCTCCATTAACCCTACATCCTGCATGAAAAATGAATATGATACCCAGAAGGGCAGCTTCATGACCATTCTCATGGTCAGCATGAGAATGAAAATCACACATGAAAGACAGAAAAGCAAAACCAGTTAAAGGATGTGAGATCCCTGATGGCATTGTGGGAATGCCTCATGAGCCCAAGGCTGCCAATCCCAAGGCTTGTTAGCTAGAACAAAGAAATCCCTAATCGCTGGCACAAGGGTAACAGTTCATACAACTCATTCACAATTGATGTGACTGAGGCACAGGTTCTGTCTGAATTCTCTCTGCTCAAGGTGCGCTCCCTGAACCAGCAGCAAGGGTGTCACCTGACAGTGTTACAGTACAGAATCTACGGCCTTTCTCAAGATCAGCTAAATCAGAATCTGCATTTTAACAAGAAAAGTACGCACTTTCATTTGCTGGGGTTGATCTAGATGTACTTCAGAGTTGGAGGCACACCACTCTGGAGCTCACAGAGGTCAAGGAGGGACATTGTCCTGGGTTTTTCTCTTCTGGGCTGAAAGATCCGGTCTGTCTAGATACAATACTACCCTTGGGATATACTGGGATAAACGTCAAATGTTGAGAGGTGGGTACAAAATTGTATATTTATGATCCTTTAGTTTGTTTCTCACTGCTTACTGCCTCTCTGCAGTGGTTACCCTGATTTAGTTCTTTTCTTGTTCCTGTTTAAAGCGGTATTTCATTGCTAGTCAGCCTAAGGCTGTATTTTATTCAATCAAGACCAAATTGATAAGGAGTTGAAAACTGGGTGAAATCAGGAAAAGGAGAACAACTGTGAGTGAAAGTCACTCAGTCATGTCTGACTCTTTGCGACTCCATGGAATAGTCCATGGAATGTTCCAGGCCAGAATACTGGAATGAGTAGGCATTTCCTTCTCCAGGGGATCTTCCCAACCCAGGGATCCAGCTCGGGTCTCCCGCGTTCCAGGCGGATTCTTTACCAGATGAGCCACCAGCGAAGCCCAAGTGAGGGCCTGCCCTCATCTCCTCTTTTAAAAACTCTTGGTGATTTGTAAAGACACTTGAAATGTCTTTGGTGTGATCCACAACCCAGATACAGAAAGTGCAGTAAATATGTAAATTCACAGAGAGGGAAAGCCAAAGAACCTTTTAACACACTGCACTTATTTCTATGAAAGCTGTTAATTTATATAATTTAATATAAACTATACATTATAGGCTAATTTCTTTGCAATGATTTCTATTAGAGTATTACCAAGAGACATAGAGGATAAAACACAACCACCAAGTTTCCTGGAGAATGGAGGGAAAACATCAAAGGAGCAGATCTTCTATTTTTTTAGTTTTATTTTTTTATTTTTGACTGTGCTGGGTCTTCGTTGCTGTGAGAGCTTTTTTCTAGGTGGAGCAAGCAGGGGCTACTCTCCAGCTGTGGTGCACAAGCTTCTCACTGCAGTGGCTTCTCTTGTTGCAGAGCACGGGCTCTAGGGCTGGTGGGCTCAGTAGTTGTGGTTCCCAGATGGAGTACAGGCTCAATAGTTGTGGTGCACTGATTTAGTTCCTCCACGGCATTTGGGATCTTCTCGGATCAGGAATTGAACCTGTGTCTCCTTGCACTTGCAGGCACATTCTTTACTAATGAGCCACCAGGGAAGCTTGGAGCAGATTTTCTGATTGAATTTGCCCTCTTGAAGACTGTTTTGTGTGTTTTTTTTTTAATTTTAAAATTAATTTTTGAATAGATAAATCCAAAAGGCACAGAAGAATACACAGTGAAAAAAATCTCTCCCTCATTAACCCCTCCCTCCATCTGCCACATTTCTCTACGTCAAGGTAATCACTGCGACCAGTTTCTTGGGAATCCTACCACATGGGAACTTTGCATGTTGGAAGATGCCTAACAATGAGGTTGAAAACCGAGTGTAGGGTCAATTGCTCTGAATTGCGCTTGAGGCCATACATTAAAATTAACCTTTCTCATCATGCAAGTGCTTTCTGTTAAGATCTTACGCTGTCATTTAATTTTTTTATATTATAGATCTCTGTCAGGTAAAGATCAAGAGTCTTGCCACCTACTCATCTCAGAGAACTAAGGGGATGGTGCTCACAAAACACTCAAGAAAGGCTCAGAGTAAACATAAGTGGTTGCTATAGCTGTAGCTCCTTTGTATATAATTTGCATTTTATAACTCATTCCTTACCCCCAAGCCTACCACCCACTTTTTCCCCACTGCAGCACCTTTTAGGGGTGAGAAGATAATAAGAAAGGGTGATTGATATAAGGCAAGACTAAGGAGAATGCTTTGAGGATTTTTGACTTGTTTGCCTACGGCTTCCCAACCCATTGTTCTTCAAGAAACCTGGACTTTTTTCAAAAAGAGAGACACTTAATTGCATAACTTCACAGTTGTGTAGCTTTATTTAATAATTCAAATAATTTGAGAATATTTGCCTTTCTTTTAAAAAAGATCAGATCATATTTTACATACTTTCTTCTTTCACTTAGTAATATGGTCACTGTTCTGAACATGTTTAATCATGTATAGCATGAGTATTTGAAAATAAGAATAGCTGCTATTCTATTTATATATTTAAAGATGCATATAAAGAGATTTGGTTCACTTTTATACAGTCAACTAAATATATGTTTTAAGAGGACTTCCATGTGCCAAGACCAAAAAGACACTGCATAGACACCTAAGATATTTTCCCTGCCCAATACAAAACCTTCTGTCCAATACAAAACTGATTTGTGTGAAACTGAAAGATTCAGAGAGAGTTCTCTGGGAACTGAGAAATGCAGGTGGTTACTTAAATTGTAGTGTTTTGAGAAGACTTCTTGATTTTGTCCTAGATCATTTTGAATACTGATTACACTCCAGTGTACTGATTAACAAATAGGTGGACTTCTTAAAAAGATTTAAAATCCTGTACAAAGATGCTTAGAAACAATATGAAACTGACTCTGGCAAGGGATATACAAATTATAAGCAACTGAAGTAGATAGAAATTAGTAGACTTTATTTCCTTTTTAAATACAAGGCCTTTAATTAAAGCACTGTTGGGCAGAATGCTGCATGGTGATTTAAATCATCTGATTGGCCAATGTACAAAACAATAATTGCCATGTTCATTTCAAATCAAAGGGAATGGCCCATAAAGATAGTATTAAGAGTTTCTATTTCCTTCTCCTTAATTTTGTACTATAGCTAACCTCCCAGACCCAAGACATTTCTAGCAATTAATGATTAGTTGAAGTTAATAGTTCTGACAAAGCCTTAGTTCACTGATCCTCCTCAGATGGTCATTAACCTCTAGAAGCTGGTCGTTAACCTCCAGAAACCACTAAATAGGATGCAAAAAAGGATTTTATTAGTATCATCTAAAAGGCTGTATAATTATTTCATATATATATATATATATTAATGTAAGAAGATGTCTCTCATATATGTATTGTGCATAGTAAAGTTTCTAGAATGTTCTTCCAATACAGAGGAATAATTTGACATAAATATGCTATATATGTAGGGAGAACTATTACTAAGATCTGATATCCTGAAATGTTTTTGTTTGTCAAAGAAAAGGGAGTATAAAATTCCCCTTAAAGTTGGGAGTGTTTGTTTTTGTCCTTAATACTTTGGGTGAACTTTTAAAAGTCATAATGAGAGTGAATATTGGGTTGTAGGTAAAAGTCCACTTGAAAATGGTACTGTATGTTTCCAAAAGTCTTAAAAGAATTGAAAACAAACTACTTGAAAACATCACAAACATAGGCTAGTTTATTATTATAACCTCAAATCATATTTTCACAGTAATCTGTTATGATGTGGGAATTTTCATAAGGAAAGATATGAAGTCTCAGTTGATCATTAAATTGCTTACTTTTTAAAAAAATAGTCTTTCCTCTGATTTTATGTCCTGAGTCCATGAAGCTTATTAAATGACATTGCAAAATTTCTTTAGATGGTGGAAGCTTTGGCTAAGTGAAAAAGCCTGTTGAGGTTTTTTTTTTCCCCTGTAGTTCCCTAATTAGGGCTTCCTTATTACATCACAAGCATTAATTACCACATTATCCAGTAACAGATCAGACTAACCCTATCTTTCAGATCCTCATTACTCTACCAATAAAGTTACGAGCTCCATTAATATGGTTACATTTAGAATGTTTCCCCGAAGCACAGTATACCCATTACTGGGCTGAATTATGCAAAATGCATACGTCTCCTTTAGGCTGGAGATGTTTCTGAAAAGTCAGCTCTGACAGAACAGCCTTCCCCACACTATCTACATAGGATTCCTACAGAATGTTTGCTTTATTTACTCTTTTAGCAGTGAAAGAATTCTCTCAGCAGGATCAAGTTTGCTTCTTACAGAGTCCAAACCATGTGCCGTTGTCCAGAGCTTGGCTGGTTTCCATTTGGAATGGTTGAAAAAGAATGTGAGATCTTCCTATAGTGTGATCACCTCATCAAGCAGAGGGAGTGCTGCCATTTCCTTGCAATCCTAAACCAACCAGTATTTCCTGAATGCAAGTGCTCCTAGGATGACTGACGGTAAAAAGGGCACAGCATTGAGCTCACCTGTCCATCGCTGAATGTGTCCAGTTCAGACGCAGAGCCTAAAATGGTCCTGCAGGAGCACCAGTCACAGAAAGGAAAGACTCTCCAGCCATCCAGGCAGTCTGTGGGTCTCTCATTTATGAGCTGTGGGGGTGGGGGATTTTCCTTCATAACCTAACAGAAGGAAGTCTCTGAATCTCTCAACTTAACTTTATTGAACTCACAGCATCGTGGCTGCATTTAGCAGTTACTTTTTGCCTTCTTATTTTCTGTAAAAAAGTAGATAGATTTCAGCATGCTGTTTCCTACAAAGGATGTCAAAATGAATAAGAAGTTAAGATATTACTATCTACATATGGTATTTATCATAAGACATTTAAGAGAGCTTACATAAATACAAGATACTCTCAAGAAATTTTTTAAAATTAGAAAATATTTTCCTGAAAAGAGGATATTGAAGTCAATGAATATTTTCTCCAACATGTCATCTAGATAAGACAAAATTCAGGCAAGATAAAGGAAGGGAAATATTCAATACAAACAGAGGTCTGTTAAAACAACTTAGTGATAATTTTTTTTAAGACCATGTCTCAAAGATTAGAAATTATGAATTTGTGAGCAGTCATGTAGTTATCAAATTTTTTAGAAAAACAATTTAGTCTTGGAATCTGGGGACTCGCTTCATTCTTGAGATCAAGAAAACCCTTTACTGTTTAGTAAGTGGCAATGAAAGGTAAGGAAAAATGAAATGAGTCTGGAAACAAATGGCCAGTTTCTTGGCTTCAGATAAGCATTTCTCAGAGTCTTTCATGATATTATTGTAGAGCACATGGAGAACTAAGGCCTGGGTAATGGTACAGTCTGGTGGATTTATAGTTGATTAAACCAAAGAGGTCAAACAGGCAAAGCATCGATGTTATATGGGAAAGAAGGCCTTTAAAGGAAAGGTCTGTATTTGAGCTTGCAATGGAGAAATGTGCTTCTCAGATTTGTAAAGTATGTAAAACTCATGATTCAAAAAGATCTCTAAAGACTAAAGAGATGGACAAAAATCAACAAAATGAAATGTAATGTACATGAATAAAAATTAAAACCTACATTTAGGCTCAGAAATCCCACTGTTAAAGTACGCACCCCGATGTTAAGTTTATATAAGAACACACACACAGACACATTCTAGATGTTTTAGTTAATTTCAAGGGGAAAATGAGATGAGAATGTGAGCTGGTGAATGAACTAATGAGACCTTAATTTATATTAACTAAAGGATGGCATCCAGATCAAGGGAAATAACCATCCCAATAGGCGCGTCCCTGGTCTAGTCCACATCTGGAGTTGCAATTCTGTGCGCCACCCTGGGGAGGCCAGGCTGGGCTGAGGGTAATGGAGAACAGGCAGAGGTCAGCAAGGAGGGAGGTCGAGGGGATGACTCGGGGTGATGCGGAGAGAGGCAGGCTAATGAGAATCTAAGTTTTTGAAAGCTCAGAAGTTTCCCATAAGAGGGAATGAAGCTTATTTCCTCGAGAATGAAGGTAGAACATTAAAGGGGCTGAGAGAAAATTTTAAATAAAGGAAATTCACTGTTACATGGTACTACAACAAGTAAAGCAGTAATCTGAAGTATTCATTAAGGGATTGCTTCAACAAGTCAGGGGCATGAAAAAGAAAAGGGAAATGGGTGGATTTTGAAAGAGCCTTAAGAGATTTATAAATCGAATGAATTGTGTGGGCCTTCTTGATTCCAACAATTGTCTGGTAGATCAAAGATTTTTTTAGATAATTAGGGAGATTACTTTTCATAAAAGCTTTATTGAAATGAGTCACATGCCATAAAATTTACCCTTTGAAAGTGTACAAATCAGTGACTTTTCATAGAGTAACAGTATTACACAGCACTAACCATTATTTAGGTCTTCCCTGGTGACTCAGACAGTAAAGTGTCTGCCTGTAATGCGGGAGACTCAGGTTCGATCCCTGGGTCAGGAAGATCCCCTGGAGAAGGAAATGGCAACCCACTCCAGTACTCTTGCCTGGAAAATCTCATGGATGGAAGAGCCTGGTAGGCTGAAGTTCATGGGGTCGTAAAGAGTCGGACATGACTGAGTGACTTCACTTCAACCATTATTCAATACCATCCATTTTTATCACCCCAAAAGATGCACCATAGTCATTAACAATCACTGCCCATTCCCCCTGATCCTAGCCCATAGCAAACATTAATCTATTTTCTGTCTCTGTGGATTTTCTGGACATTCATATGAATGGAATGATACAATATGTGGTTTTTTGTGTCTGGCTTCTTTCACTTAGCATAATGCTTTCAAGATTCACTCACCTTGTAGCAGGGTAGCAGTACTTCATTTCTTTTTATGGATGAATAATATTTTTTTCTACAGATATGCCACATTTATTAATCCATTCATCAGTTGATAGACATTGGATTGTTTCCATTTTGGGGGTGATTATGTAAAATATTGCTATGAATATTCATGTACAAGTTTTGTGCGGACATGCGTTTTCACTTCTGTGGGATATAACAAGTGGAATTGCTGTGAAGCTCCATTTTAACATTTTGAAGAATTAGCAAACACTTTTTCCAAAGTGGCTTTGGAAAAGCCTTTTTACTTTCCCACCGGTGATGTCTGAGAGTTCAAATTTCTGCATGTATTTAATACTATCCATTTTTAACCTAGTTGGTATGTAGCAGTGGCTTTTTGTGGTTTTGATTTGCATTTCTCTGTTGATTGATGATATTGTGAATCTTTTCATGTGCTGATTGGACCTTTGTATATCTTCATGAGAGGAATGTCTATTCAAATATTTTACTGATTTTTATATTGGCTTATTTATCAGTTTATTGTTGAGTTGTAAGAATTCTTTATTCATTCTAGATATAAGTCTCTCATTAGATATATAATTTGTAAATGCTTTCTCTGATTCTGTGGGTTGTTTTTTCATATTCTTGATGATATCATTTGAGGCACAAAGTTTTACATTTTGATGAAGTCTATTTTCTCTAATTTTTATTTTTTTTTTATTTGTGCTTTTCTTTATGTTTCTATAGTTGGATTTTTTTTTAATTTTATTTTATTTTTAAACTTTACATAATTGTATTAGTTTTGCCAAATATCAAAATGAATCCGCCATAGGTATACATGTGTTCCCCATCCTGAACCCTCCTCCCTCCTCCCTCCCCACAACCATCCCTCTGGGTCGTCCCAGTGCACTAGCCCCAAGCATCCAGTATCGTGCATCGAACCTGGACTGGCATCTCGTTTCATACATGATATTTTACATATTTCAATGCCATTCTCCCAAATCTTCCCACCCTCTCCCTCTCCCACAGAGTCCATAAGACTGTTCTATACATCATTGTCTCTTTTGCTGTCTCGTACACTGGGTTATTGTTACCATCTTTCTAAATTCCATATATATGCGTTAGTATACTGTATTGGTGTTTTTCCTTCTGGCTTACTTCACTCTGTATAATAGGCTCCAGTTTCATCCACCTCATTAGAACTGACTCAAATGTATTCTTTTTAATGGCTGAGTAATACTCCATTGTGTATACGTACCATAGCTTTCTTATCCATT
>NW_011494629.1:5305769-5316282 GCF_000754665.1 Bison bison bison
CCAATATTCTGGGAGGTGGGTCATAGAGGATCCTGCTGTGATGTATGTCACAGAGTGTTTTGCCTATGTTCTCCTCTAGGAGTTTTATAGTTTCTGGTCTTACATTTAGATCTTTAATCCATTTTGAGTTTATTTTTGTGTATGGTGTTAGAAAGTGTTCTAGTTTCATTCTTTTACAAGTGGTTGACCAGATTTCCCAGCACCACTTGTTAAAGAGATTGTCTTTAATCCATTGTATATTCTTGCCTCCTTTGTCAAAGATAAGGTGTCCATATGTGCGTGGATTTATCTCTGGGCTTTCTATTTTGTTCCATTGATCTATATTTCTGTCTTTGTGCCAGTACCATACTGTCTTGATAACTGTGGCTTTGTAGTAGAGCCTGAAGTCAGGTAGGTTGATTCCTCCAGTTCCATTCTTCTTTCTCAAGATCGCTTTGGCTATTCGAGGTTTTTTGTATTTCCATACAAATTGTGAAATTATTTGTTCTAGCTCTGTGAAGAATACCGTTGGTAGCTTGCTAGGGATTGCATTGAATCTATAAATTGCTTTGGGTAGTATACTCATTTTCACTATATTGATTCTTCCAATCCATGAACATGGTATACTTCTCCATCTATTAGTGTCCTCTTTGATTTCTTTCACCAGTGTTTTATAGTTTTCTATATATAGGTCTTTAGTTTCTTTAGGTAGATATATTCCTAAGTATATAGTTGGATTTTAATGATAACTTTTCTATGAATTAATTTAATGCAGTTAAATATGTTGTTAAAATGGTGAAATAACCACTGTCATAATTGTGGAAGAGATGTTAAATACACTTCATTTCATTTTATTAAAGTAGTTCGGGACTGCTTACCAAGATTAAGATGATAAACTTCCCATGATAAACTAATCAGCTCATGTTTTTAAGCTCACATTATACCAGCAGTTTAACTATCACAATGATTTAGTCAAGTCTGGAAAAGAGTAGACCTTGGTGGAAATCATTGACTAAAACGTTATTGTTGTTCAGTGGTTCAGCTGAGTCTGATTCTTTGTGACTCCATGGACTGCAGCAGGCCAGGCTTCCCTGTCCTTCACTATCTCTCTGAGTTTGTGCAAGCTCATGTCCCTTGAGTCAATGATGCTATCCAGCAATCTCATCTTCTATCACCCGCTTTCCCTCCTGCCTTCAATCTTTCCCAGCATTAGGGTCTTTTCCAATGAGTCATCTCTTCATATCAGGTGGCCAAAGTATTGGAGCTTCAGCTTCAGCAACAGTCCTTCTAATAAATACTCAGGGGTGATTTCCTTTAGGAGTGACTGATTTGATCTCCTTACTGCCCAGGGAACTCTCAAGACTCTTCTCCAGCACCACAGTATGAAACCATCCATTGTTTGGCACTCAGCTTTCTTTCTGATTCAACTCTCACATCTGTACATAACTTCTGGAAAAACCATAGCTTTGACTAGATGGATGGACCTTTGTTGGCAAAGTGATGTCTCTTCTTTTTAATATGCTGCCTAGGTTGGTCATAGCTTTTCTTCCAAAGAGCAGGCGTCTTTTAAGTTCATGGTTGCTGTCAACATCTACAGTGATTTTGGAGCCCAAGAAAATAAGGTCTCTCACTGTTTCTATTTTTTGCCCATGTATTTGCCATGAAGGGATGGGACCAGATACTATGATCTTAGTTTTTTGAATGTTGAGTATTAAGCCAGCTTTTTCACTCTCTTTTTTTACCTCCATCAAGAGGCTCTTCTGTTTCTCTTCACTTTCTGCCATTAGGGTATCTGCATTTCTGCATATAGGAGGTTGTACATATTTCTCCTGGAAATTTTGATTCAGGCTTGTGATTCATCTAGTCCAGCAGTTTGCATGATGTACTCTGCATATAAGTTAAATAAACTGGGTGAAAATATACAGTCTTGATGTCCTCCTTTCCCAATTTGGAAACAGTTCCATGTTCCATGTCCAGTTCTAACTATTGCCTCATGTCCTGCATACAGGTTTCTCAGGCAGCAGGTAAGATGGTCTGGTATTCCTATATCTTTAAGAATTTTCCACAGTTTGTTATGATCCACACAGTCAAAGGCTTTAGCATAGTCAATGAATAAGAAGTAGATGTTTTTCTGGAATTATCTTGCTTTTTCAATGATCCAATGGATGTTGGCAATTTGATCTCTGGTTCCTCTGCCTTTTCTAAATCCAGCTTATACATCTGGAAGTTCTCGGTTCACATACTGTTGAACCCTAGCTTGAAGGATTTTGAGCATTACCTTGCTAGTATGTGACATATGCACAATTGTATGATAGTTTGAACATTCTTTGGAATTGCCTTTCTTTCGGACTGGAATGAAAACTGACCTTTTCCAGTCCTGTGGCTACGGCTGCGTTTTCCAAATTTGCTGAACTATTGAGTGCAGCATTTTAACAGCATCATCTTTTAGCATTTGAAATAGCTCAACTGGAATTCCATCACCCCCACTAGCTTCATTCATAGTGATGCCTCCTAAGGTCCACTTCACTTCACACTCTAGGATATCTGGCTCTAGGTGAGTGACCACACCATCATGGTTATCTGGGTCATTGACAGCTTTTTTGTACAGTACTTCTGTGTATTCTTGCCACTTCCTCTTAATCTCTTCTGCTTCTGTTAGGTCCATACCATTTCTGTCCTTTATTGAGCCTGAAATGCTCCCTTGGTATCTCTAATTGTCTTGCAGAGATCACTAGTCATTAACATTCTATTGTTTTACTCCATTTCTTTGCATTGTTCACTGAAGGCTTTCTTATCTCTCCTTGATATTCTTTGGAATGCTGCATTCATATGGGCATATCTTTTCTTTTTCTCCTTTGCCTTTCTTTTCTTTTCTTAGCTATTTGTAGGGCCTACTCAGATAACTATTTTGCCTTGTTGCATTTGTTTTTCTTGGGGATGGTTTTGGTGATTGCCTCCTGTACAATGTTACAAGCCTCTGTCCATAGTTCTTCAGGCACTCTACCAGAGCTAATACCTTGAATCTGTTTGTCACTTTCACTGTATAATCATAAGGGATTTGATTTAGGTCATACCTGAATGGCCTAGTGGTTTTCCCTACTTTCTTCAATTTAAGTCTGAATTTGGCAGTAAAGAGCCCATGATATGGTCTTTTGCTGACTGTATAGAGCTTCTCCATCTTCGGCTGCAAAGAATATAATCAACCTCATTTTGGTATTGACCATCTAGTGACGTTCATGTGTAGAGTCACCTCTTGTTTTGTTGGAAAGGGTGTTTGCTATGACCAGTGTGCTCTCTTAGCAAAACTCTGTTAGCCTTCACCCTGCTTCATTTTGTACTCCAGGGCCAAATTGCCTATTACTCCAGATATCTCTTGACTTCCTCCTTTTGCATGCCAATCCCCTATGATGAAAAGGACATCCTTTTTTTGGTATTAGTTCTAGAAGATCATGTAGGTCTTCATAGAACCATTCAACTTCATCTTCTTCAGCATTAGTGTTTGGGACATAGACTTGAATTACTGTGATGTTAAATGGTTTAACTTGGAAATGAACTGAGATCATTCTGTCATTTTTGAGACTGCACCCAAGTATTGCATTTTGGACTCTTTTGTTGACCAAGAGGGCTACTCCATTTCTTTTAAGGAATTCTTGTCCACAGTAATAGACATAACGGTCATCTGAATTGTTTGTTCATTCCCATCTGTAGTATAAAATATGCATTGTTTGAAAATTCTTTCCCTTGCCCCCAATTTCACAGGACAGTTATGCTCATGAATAAGAGGAAAAAAGATTGCTTCTAACTCGAGTATTCTTGCCTGAAAAATCCCATGGACAGAGGAGCCTGGCGGGCTACAGTCCAAAGGCCCGAAAAGAGTGTGACCTGACTAAGCAACTAAACACACAACACACACAACAAAATCATTCTTAACAAAGTGTTACCAGCTTCATCTGTCACCTGTTCTCCTTCCTACCCCAGCAGGGGGAACTAATTAGAATCTGAGGAAATGAGAAAATGTGATTTAAATAAATATATTTATTTAATGCTTCATATTTGAAAATTACAAATAAAACCTTACTTTTGTAATTCAAAATATAGAATATAAAATCTATTCTATAAATTCTATAATAAAATATATTCTATTCCCTTAAAGTAAATTTAACAGAAATGGCAAGGACTGGAAGAAAAGATGAGTTAAAAAAACTCATTTGTCCAAAAGAGATACTCGTTTAAAAATATTGAGAAACAGTAGCCCAGCAGAATAAATTATTAATGTTATAAAAGGTCAAATCACAATGCTTCCAGCCCTCATTTGTTTAATGTTTAAGTGTCTTTAAAGACTAGATACTTTTAAGATGTTTTGCACGAATGAGCATATGTGGAGTAAAACTTGATTTCATTTCATAATGTGTTCTGATGTAAACTCAATTCCATAATCTCTGGGTCATTATACATAACTCTAAAAATTTACAAATACTTTAAATACATGTATTAATCTTAATTAAATCAGTGATTCAGCTTCATTTATTCTATGGTGGATTCTTACCTTCACCAAACTGAAATTCACACAGATCAAAATCTTGTGATTAAAAAAAAATCTTATGATTATTTGTAGTGTACAAAGGTATATATACATTTTATGAGGGTGAGCTGTAAATTTTAGTTTTGAAAGAGCATGAGAAAATTCAAGAAATGACCCTCAAAATAAAAATGAGTGTTTTTCTTTTATTTTTATACAAATAATATTTATATTGGTCTTAATGCAAATCACTTGCAATTAAATAATTTAATTTTTGCTCCCTCACAAAACTGCATTAAAATAGGGCAAAATAAATTAGACATAAATGCAGAAGAATTAAAAAAAAAAAAACAAAACAGAATAGACAACAACATAGGCAAGAGCTTAACAAAACTTTGGAAGCTGGCAGGCAAACCAGTGGCTGTCATCTGTCTTAGCAAACCAAAGCTAAAATCTCCACCTGCTGAGAAGATCAGAAGTGATCAGATTTGCACTACTGAACCCTGGGATGGCCTGGGAATTGGAGCTGCTGGGTACTTCCGAAGTGTGGGTGCACAGCAGACCTAAAAGCAGGAGTAAAATTGGTGGTGTTTGTAAGAAATGGACCCCCAAGCCTTACTCCACCTCTTTCCACCACACAGATGGAAAATTACCCCACCCCCATGAAAGGTTGTTGTTGAAACATGCAAAGACACCAGGATCCTTGGCCTCCAGAGGAGAAGAATTCAATCCGGGGCCAGAGACGAGGCTTGATCATTCAGAGCTTTTATGTAATAAAATTTTATTAAAGTATAAAGGAGATAGAGAAAGCCTCTGACATAGACATCAAAAGGGGGTAGAAAGAGTACCCCTTTGCTAGTGTTAGCAATGGAGTTATATACTCTCCAATAAATCCAAAGAATGTCTGGAGGTTGTAAAGACCTCACCAGACATACTCCCATAATTTACACTTTAAAATAACAGAATTAGCCAGAAGGTTTAATCCAGAGACTGTCCTCAGGCAGGATACATTATTATATAATCCTAAAGAATGTAGAGGAAGAAAAAGTTTGTCCTTTCTTCCTCCTTGAGAATTCCAGACTCCTCTCTCCTTGGGGACCCCTAGACTTCTTATCAACCTGCCTAGGAAGTGGCTCTCTCATTCTCCCCTTTTCTTTTAGGAGAATTATGTTGCCAAGGGAAAGGGGCATCAGTTTCACTCCATAACTACTTCCTGCTGCTTAGGGGCGTAGTCCCTAAATTGTTGAGGCAACATCCTCAAGACAATGCCTTCCTGTCCAGTAGGTCTGGTGAGGTCTTTACAACCTCCAGACATTCTTTGGATTCATTGAAGAGTATATAACTCCGTTGCTAACACTAGCAAGCGGGTTCTCTTTCTGCCCTCTTCTGATGCCTATGTCAGAAGCTTTCTCTATCTCCTTTATACTTTCATGAAACTTTATTACACAAAGCTCTGAGCAATCAAGCCTCATCTCTGGCTCCGGATTGAATTCTTCTCCTCTGGAGGCCAAGAATCCTGGCTTCTTTTTGTGGTTCAGTAACAACTTTTCATCTTGGGGGCTCATCCAGAATTCTTCAGGACAAGGTAAGGATGCTTGGAGCTCTAGTTCTTTGTTCTCCAAGCGAACACTTTTTCTGCTGCACTTTACTAACTCTACGGTGTGCTTGCATGAATGAATGAAACACCCTGTGTGAAGCAAGTGAAGAGCCCTGCTCTGCTGTTCTGCAGTAACCTCATACAGCTTATGGCAGAAACCTCTCGGGGGTTTATACCGACCTGCCAATGCCAAGAGGCACCCAACGTCTCCTTTGGGAACTGACCAGAAATGGGCAAAGTGTATGGACCAAACTCTCCTTTCTTGGTCAAACTTTTCAGTCTCTTTGACCATTTTATAACTCCTTGGAAATTAGAAATACTAACTTAATCTATCAGGTCATAGACTTTCAAGGGACTTGTGATCTATGCTGTTATTGTGTACTATGACTTAGGTCCCAAACTTGGATTGGTAGTCAGGAAGCTCCTAGCCTCGCTAGGAATCAAAAGTTTGGAAGCTAGATGGAGCTCTAGCTACAAGAGCATCTCTGAGATTAAAGGTTCCTTGGATTGGAACTGCAATGGGATTTTTTCTTTTGGTAGCACTGGCTCTTAGTGGACCAGAGGAGACTCTTATACTGGTGTGGTGATGCTTGGAAGGAACATCTCAGTTTTATGTACGTATTGGTCTTATTGTGGTCAGGAATATACTCAGGGTCATGCACAGGCACTCAGGTGATGAATGGTGCCCCCAGCGGTCTTAGCCTGGGAGGCATTCCGGAAGGTTACTCTGATTGCACCCCGGGTGACATCAGAGGTAATGGTAAAGATCTGGACGTCAGTTGAGGATGCCATCAGGTCTACCCCTGGTGCATCCCCACCCCATCTCAGTGGTAGAACCGGGAGGGATGAATACGGCACCTGCGTTGGTAAGGGACAGACTAAGTCCGACCAGGAAAGGAAAGCTTTGGTGTAGTCTGTCTACACCCCCATCTAGAGCAGGGAGGGACGACTCCAGTAGAAAGATGGCACTGGTCGCTTTTTTCTCTCTTACAGACTGTTAGCTCTCTTACAGATGGGAGCTAACAATTCCAGTCTCACTCCTTTGAACTGTATCCTGAAAAACTGGGATAGATTTGATCCCCAGGGTTTAAAGAAGACACATCTGGTCTTCCTATGTGATACTGCACGGCCACAGTATCCATTGGAGGATGGTGAATGGTGGCCGATTGGAGGGTCTCTTAAGTATAATACTGTTTTACAATTAGACCGGTTCTGTGGAAAACAAGGGAAATGGGTAGAAGTAGCATATGTGTTGCCCTTTTTCTCTCTGCAAAACATGCCAGACTTATGTCCTAAGGGTATAGATTTGGGTGTGACTCCTTCTGCTCCTTCCTGTCTTCCTACTTTGCTAGATGAGATGGAGGACAGGAGACAAAGAGATAAGGAAAAGCAGGTTTTGCCAATCTATCCCTGGGATCATATGTGAAGAGCAGCTGCCTGAGGAACAGCCACACAAGCTGTTGCCTCTTTATGAAGCACCCACTGGGAGATATAATCAGTCTATCAGAGTTAATAAGCCTTTTTCTGATCAAGAAATACAAAGAATCAAGGAGGATCTGGGAGACTATTTAGAGGACCCAGAAAAATACATTAGAGCTTTTAAAGGTGTTACTCTGCTTTATGACCTTACTTGGAAGGATGTGATGTATATCTTGAAACAAACGCTGACTCCCAACTCAAAAAGTTGAGTTTTGGGAAAAGCGGTTGCTTATGGAGATGAATGGCTTGGTAATGAATCAGTAGGGAAGAGGGAGGATGAGATAATCACCCTCCGCACTGGGAATCAGGTGGTCCCAACTACAGAACCAGACTGGAGCTACAACATAGCTGAAGGAAGATGGGATCAGAGTCATTTTGTCAGATGTATTCTTGAAGGACTCAGGCAGGCACGCGCTAAGCCTTTAAACTATGGCAACTTGGCAAACATAGAACAGGAGGAGAAGGAAGCTCCTGGTAAATTCCTAGATAGACTAAGAGAAGCCCTTCTCAGATTCACTGAGATTGATCCCAAAAATGAAGACGGAAAAGTGATCTTATAGGATAGATTTCTCACTCAGTCGGCTCCAGATATCTGCCGTAAGCTATTAAAATGGGCGTATGGACCAAATCAGTCTTTAGATAATCTGTTACAACTGGCTCAGACAGTCTATTATGGTAGGGAATATGAGGAAAAGAAAGAAAGGCAGAAAAAGACAAAGGAACAGGCAGAAGCCCTCTCAATGGCTATGAGAACCCTTCTTAAACAGCCTGAGAAAAATGCCCAGAGGGACCCAGGTGAAAAGGGATGGGCTTGCTATTACTGTGGAAAGGAGGTGCACCTCAAGCGGAATTGCCCTCAGGCATCTAAGCCACCCCCAGCTCCATGTCCCATCTGCAAAGGACCACACTGGAAGAGAGACTGCCCCCAGAGGTGTAGGTTTCAGGTGTTGGACTCTCAAAGACAATCAGGACTGAAGGTGCCTGAGGGTCCCCACACAAGCTCCCATCCTAATTACACCTGAGGAACCCCAGGTATCAATAACTGTGGGGGGGGGGGCAATCCGTTGATTTCCTTTTAGATACTGGGGCAACTTACTCCATGCTTACTGAAGCCCCTGGCCCACTTTCTTCCCAATCCACTTCCATAATGGGACTGTCTGGACAAGCCAAAAGATGGGCCTGATAATCTATGTGAGCCTAATTCTGCTGACTCCAAAAATCTTGAGTCTGCCGTTTGGCATTCCTGTCCTGGGCTCACTCCTACACTGCATTTCATAATCTGCTAACTGCTGGGTCTATGGAGAGGTCCCCTCTTCATCAGTGGAAGGTTTCCTGTGGTGGACATCTCCACTTCAAGAAAAAGACTTTCTCCAAGTGTGCAAATACCTTAGACAACAATCGCATGTGATGTCTCTTCTTAAACTGGTGACATCTAACAACCTTAAGAATGACTGATGTAACTATGGACATAATGTGACTTTTCATTTTGATTTTAACTTGTTTTAATGACTATTTTGCCTTGCATCTGTAGCTGTGTAATTGGATTTGTTTCTAGTCACATGAAGGTTTTTAAGTTACAAATGGTTGTCCAAGGTCCTACAAGTGCCACAGCCTCCTCCAACTATTACTTGGGGCCCCTGGATCAGAGACCCTCAATATGAGAGTTAGGAGAATATGTTGTCTCAACAATTTAGGGACCACGCCCCTAAACAGCAGGAAGTAGTTATGGAATGAAAACGACACCCCTTTCCCTTGGCAACATAATTCTCCTAAAAGAAAAAGGGGGAATGAGAGAGTCATTTCCTAGGCAGGTTGATAAGAAGTCTCAGGGTCCCCAAGGAGAGAGGGGTCTGGAATTCTCAAGGAGGAAGAAAGGACAAACTTTTTTTTCTCTACATTCCTTAGGATTATATAACAATAGTTTATCCTGCCTGACAACAGTCTCTGGATTAAACCTTCTGGCTAATTCTGTTATTTTAAAATGTAAATTATGGGAGTAGGTCTAGTCTTTACAGGATTATATAACAATGTATCCTGCCTGAGGACAGTCTCTGGATTAAAACTTCCAGCTAATTCTGTTATCTTAGAATGTCCACAGAATGATCTGTTCCTTTCCAAGGCAAACCATTCAATAACATGGTAATTGAAGCCTATGCCCCAACCAGTAACGCTGAAGAAACTGAAGTTGAAGACCTACAAGACCTTTTAGAACTAACATCCAAAAAATATGTCCTTGTCATTGTAGGGGACTGGAATGCAAAAAAGAAAATGCAAACACTCTCTTTCAACAACACAAGAGAAGACTCTACACACGGACATCCCCAGATGGTCAACACCAAAATCAGATTGATTATATTCTTTGCAGCCAAACATGGAGAAGCTCTATACAGTCAGCAAAAACAAGACCAGGAGCTGACTGTGGCTCAGATCATAAACTCCTTATTGCCAAATTCAGACTTAATTGAAGAAAGTAGGGAAAATCACTAGACCATTCAGGTATGACCTAAATCAAATCCCTTATGATTATACAGTGGAACTGAGGAATAGATTTAAGGGACTAGATCTGAAAGACAGAGTGCCTGATGAACTATGGATGGAGGTTTGTGACATTGTTCAGGAGACAAGGATCAAGCCCATCCCCAAGAAAAAGAAATGCAACAAAGCAAAATGGCTGTCTGAGGAGGCCTTACAAATAGCTGTAAAAAGAAGAGAAGTGAAACGAATAGGAGAAAAGGAAAGATATAAGCATCTGAATGCAGAGTTCCGAAGAATAGCAAGGAGAGATAAGAAAGCCTTCCTCAGCGATCAATGCAAAGAAATAGAGGAAAACAACAGAATGGGAAAGACTAGAGATCTCTTCAAGAAAATCAGAGATACCAAGGGAACATTTCATTCAAAGATGGGCTCGATAAAGGACAGAAATGCTATGGACCTAACAG
>NW_011494629.1:5316382-5342811 GCF_000754665.1 Bison bison bison
AGGACAGAAATGCTATGGACCTAACAGAAGCAGAAGATATTAAGAATAGGTGGCAAGAATACACAGAAGAACTGCACAAAAAAGATCTTCACGACCCAGATAATCATGATGGTGTGATCATTCACTCACCTAGAGCCAGACATCCTGGAATGTGAAGTCCAGTGGGCCTTAGAAAGCATCACTACAAACAAAGCTAGTGGAGGTGATGGAATTCCAGTTGAGCTATTTCAATTCCTGAAAGATGATGCTGTGAAAGTGCTGCACTCAATATGCCAGCAAATTTGGAAAACTCAGCAGTGGCCACAGGACTGGAAAAGGTCAGTTTTCATTCCAATCCCAAAGAAAGGCAATGCCAAAGAGTGCTCAAACTACTGCACAATTGCACTCGTCTCACACACTAGTAAAGGAATGCTCAAAATTCTCCAAGCCAGGCTTCAGCAATACATGAATTGTGAACTTCCATATATTCAAGCTGGTTTTAGAAAAGGCAGAGGAACCAGAGATCAAATTGCCAACATGTGCTGGACCATTGAAAAGCAAGAAAGTTCCAGAAAAACATCTATTTCTGCTTTATTGACTATGCCAAAACCTTTGACTGTGTGGATCACAATAAACTGTGGAAAATTCTGAAAGAGATGGGAATACCAGACCACCTAACCTGCCTCTTGAGAAACCTATATGCAGGTCAGGAAGCAACAGTTAGAACTGGACATGGAACAACAGACTGGTTCCATATAGGAAAAGGAGTACGCCAAGGCTGTATATTGTCACTCTGCTTATTTAACTTCTATGCAGAGTACATCATAAGAAATGCTGGGCTGGAAGAAGCACAAGCTGGAATCAAGATTGCTGGGAGAAATATCAATAACCTCAGATATGCAGATGATACCACTCTTATGGCAGAAAGTGAAGAGGAACTAAAGAGCCTCTTGATGAAAGTGAAAGAGGAGAGTGAAAAAGTTGGCTTAAAGCTCAACATTCAGAAAACAAAGATCATGGCATCTGGTCCCATCACTTTATGGGAAACAGATGGGGAAACAGTGGAAACAGTGGCTGACTTTATTTTTTTGAGCTCCAAAATCATTGCAGATGGTGATTGCAGCCATGAAATTAAAAGATGATTACTCCTTGGAAGGAAAGTTATGACCAACTTAGATAGCATATTCAAAAGTAGAGACATTACTTTGCCAACAAAGGTCTGTCTAGTCAAGGCTATGGTTTTTCCAGTGGTCATGTATGGATGTGAGAGTTGGACTGTGAAGAAGGCTGAGCGCCGAAGAATTGATGCTTTTGAACTGTGGTGTTGGAGAAGACTCTTGCGAGTCCCTTGGACTACAAGGAGGTCCAACCAGTCCATCCTAAAAGACATCCGTCCTGGGTGTTCGTTCATTGGAAGGACTGATGCTAAAGCAGAAACTCCAATCCTTTGGCCACCTCATGCAAAGAGCTGACTCATTGGAAAAGACCCTCATGCTGGGAGGGATTGAGGGCAGGAGGAGAAGGGGACAACAGAGGATGAGATGGCTGGATGGCATCACCGACTCGATGGACATGAGTTTGAATAAACTCCGGGAGTTCGTGATGGACGGGGAGGCCTAGTGTGCTGCGATTCATGGGGTCGCAAAAAGTTGGACACGACTGAGTGACTGAACTGAACTGATGGGAGTAGGTCTGGTGAGGTCTTTACAATCTCCAGACATTTTTGGATTCATTGGAGAGTATATAACTGCATTGCTAACACTAGCAAGGGGGTACTCTTTCTACCCCGTTCTGATGTCTATGTCAGAAGATTTTTCTATCTCCCTTATACTTTAATAAAACTTTATTACAGAAACGCTCTGAGCTATCAAGCCTCGTCTCTGGCCCTGGATTGAATTCTTTTCCTCCAGAGGCCAAGAATCCCGGTGTATTTGGGTGGTTCAGCAATAACCTTTCACCCACACTGGCTAAAGACAGAAAGATTGAATCATATGGACTCTGATTGTAAAACTGCACTCCAACTTATGGCAGGGTAAGGTCTGTACTGAGAAACTCCAAACTGAAAGAACAGTAGCTCCATATATTCTGCTCATGTCCCTTACCACTGGTAGCCAGGGGTATGCTCCCAGGAAGGAGCTAAGAGGATTCTTCTCTGCTGAAAGACTAACCAGCCTCCTTCCCCAGATTCTACGGCTACCAATTTTTAAGGTTCCCAGGTGGCTCAGTGATAAATAAAACTGCCTACCAATTCAGGAAACCCAGGAGACGTGGGTTCAATCTCTGGGTCAAAGATCCTCCAGAGAAGGAAATGGTGATCCACTTGGGTACTCTTGCCTGGGAAATCCTATGGACAGAGAAGCCTGGCAGGCTACAGTCCATAGAGTTAAAAGGAGTAAGACATGACTAAGTATGTATGCAGCTCAGTTGGTGAGGTTAGTCATTCAGTTGCATCTGACTCTGCAACCCCATGGACTATAGCCCAACAGGCTCCTCTGTCCATGAAATTCTCCAGGCAAGAATACTGGAGTAAATATCCATTCTCTTCTCCAGGACATCTTCCCAACCGAGAGATCGAATCCAGGTCTCCTGCATTGTAGGTAGATTCTTTACCATCTGAGCCACCAGGGAAGCCCTCTCAGCTACAAAAAGGACAGACTGACACCTATCACTACCCAGTAAGGACCATCCATTAACAGGATCCGACCAGGTATGTGGGATTTCCAAAGAGTTTCTAGCGCCTCAATCTTAAATAGACAAGTAAATAGAATAGACAAGTAAAAGTTGTTGAGTCGTTTCCGACTCATTGTGATCCCACGGACTGTACAGTCCATGGAATTCTCGAGGCCAGAATACTGGAGTGGTTAGCCTTTCCCTTCTCCAGGGGATCTTCCCAACCCAGGGATTGAACCCAGGTCTCCTGCATTGCAGGTGGATTCTTTACCAGCTGAGCCACAAGGGAAGCCCCATAAGTAGATGAAGTTCATCCCAAATTTGAAGAAATCTTTCAGTATAGAAAACAAAAACAGGAAATAGAGGAAAAAATCAGTTCAAGAAAACTTCAGAATAAGAGAACATATTGCACCCATGATACAAATGGGAGATAGTAACTATGGAACATTTTAGAAAATAAGAAAGTGCTTTTGAAAATAAAATATGATTGTAGAAATGTATAATTCAACCTAACATTAAAAAAAAGAAGAAGAAATATTCCAGTCATTAAAAGGAAAAAGGCAAATAGAAAATTGGAAGATAAGTTATAAGAAAAGTTGAGCATCATTCATTCATTCATTCAACCAATATTCATTGAAAGCCTGCTTTGTGCCAGACATTTGCCTGGGTATTCAGGATATATCAGTAAGCAAGCCAGAAGATCTCTACCCTCAAGGCTTTACATGTTAGTTGGAGGAACCAGAAAATAAACAATAAAGGTAATAAATAAGTAAATTACGTAACATGTTAGGAGACGCTTTGGTCAAAAAGAATAAAAATTGAGCATGATAAGGCAGTTGGGAGTGCTGGGAGGGTTTTTGTTTCCATTTTAAATAGGAGCTTCAGGATATACTTCATTAAGGAATACTAGAGCAAAGACATGAAAAATGTGAGAGAAAGAAGAAGTGACGGCTAATACAATATCTGCTGGATCATCGAAAAAGGAAGAGAGTTCCATAAAAACATCTATTTCTGCTTTATTGTCTATACCAAAGCCTTTGAACGTGTGGATCACAATCAACTGTGGAAAATTCTGAAAGAGATTGGAATGCCAGACCACCTGACCTGCTTCTTCAGAAACCTATATGCAGGTCAGGAAGCAACAGTTAGAACTGGACATGGAACAACAGACTGGTTCCAAATAGGAAAAGGAGTACATCAAGGCTGTATATTGTCACCCTGCTTATTTAACTTCTATGCAGAGTACATCATGAGAAACGCTGGGCTGGATGAAGCACAAGCTGGAATCAAGATTGCTGGGAGAAATATCAATCACCTCAGATAGACAGATGACACCACCCTTATGGCAGAAAGTGAAGAGGAACTAAAAAGCCTATTGATGAAAGTGAAGCAGAAGAGTGAAAAAGTTGGCTTGAAGTTCAACATTCAGAAAACGAAGATCATGGTCCCATCACTTCATGAGAAAAAGATGGGGAAACAGTGGAAACAGTGTCAGACTTTATTTTTGGGGGCTCCAAAATCACTGCAGATGGTGACTGCAGCTATGAAATTAAAAGACGCTTACTCCTTGGAAGAAAAGTTATGACCAACCTAGATAGCATATTCAAAAGCAGAGACATTACTTTGCCAACAAAGGCTCGTCTAGTCAAGGCTATGGTTTTTCCTGTAGACAGGTATGGATGTGAGAGTTGGACTGTGAAGAAAGCTGAGCGCCGAAGAATTGATGCTTTTGAACTGTGGTGTTGGAGAAGATTCTTGAGAGTCCCTTGGACTGCAAGGAGATCCAACCAGTCCATTCTGAAGGAGATCAGCCCTGGGATTTCTTTGGAAGGAATGATGCTAAAGCTGAAACTCCAGTACTTTGGCTACCTCATTCGAAGAGTTGACTAATTGGAAAAGACTCTGATGCTGGGAGGAGAAGGGGACGACAGAGGATGAGATGGCTGGATGGCATCACTGACTTGATGGGCATGAGTCTGAGTGAACTCCGGGAGTTGGTGATGGACAGGGAGGCCTGGCGTGCTGTGAATCATGGGGTTGCAAAGAGTCGGACACGATTGAGCGACTGAACTGAACTGAACTGAAGATGGGACCTTTCACGTCATGCTCAAGGAAGAGCAAAAAGGTCAATGTTCTGAAGCCAAGTGAGCTAAGGGGGAATTCAGAGAGGGATGATGTCACAGCAGTAGTGAGAATTCAGACATGGTGGGCCTTGGTAAGCCAAGCTATGGACTTTGACTTTTTTTTTTTCCTGAGACACGCAGGGTGCAACTGGAGGATGTTCAGTGAAGTGTCAACTTTGGCTTTTAAAAAGGACTATATAGTTGCAAAGTGGAATCAGAGACATCCAAGAGCAATGCTGGGCAGTGATCCAGGTGAGAGATGGTGACACCTGGGTCGAGTAGTGGCAGCTGAGCAGTTCTTTTAGGGGGAGATGCAGATGTTAAAAAGTTTAAGAAGTCAATAGGGATAAACATGAATACAACCACTGCTGAACAAGCATATTGTATAACAGACTAGCAGAAGAAATCTCAAAGTATCCAGTGGAAAATAGGAAAAGAAAAAAAAAATAATGTATTCCTTGATATAAAACAGAAAATTTGAATTGGTTAATTTTTAATTTTTATTATTTCTTACTAGTTTACGTTTTCTGAAATAAACCTGCATTGCTTTTTAAATTTTAAAGAATTTTCTTTTGTTCTAAGGGTTGAGCCCTCCTGTGACTCACTTTGGAAAACTGGTCTTGGGCTCCTCGAACAGCTTCACCAGTCTAACATCTAGAAGTCTAGTATCTAGAAGCAGAGTTGGGTTTTGGGGGAGCGGTGGCCAAAAAGAGGAAGAAGGTAGGGGCCCACCTCTGTGATCTTGCTCCTTAACTGGTCCTTCTTTATTGTTGCTGTTCATTTGCTAAGTTGTGTCTGACTCTTTGCATGCCAGGCCTCCCTGTCCTTCACCATCTCCAGGAGTTTGCTCAAACTCATGTCCAGAGTCAGTGATGCCATCCAACCATCTTGTCCTCTGTTGTCCCCTTCTCCTGCCATCAATCTTTCCAAGCATAAGGGTCTTTTCCAATGAATCTGCTTTTCACATCACATGATCAATGTATTGGAGCTTTGGCTTCAGCATCAGTCCTAATGAATACTCACGGTAGATTTCCTTTAGGATTGGCTGGTTTGCTGCTGCTGCTGCTAAGTCGATTCAGTCATGTCCGACTCTGTGCGACCCCATCGATGGCAGCCCACCAGGCTCCGCCGTCCCTGGGATTCTCCAGGCAAGAACACTGGAGTGGGTTGCCATTTCCTCCTCCTTGCAATTCAGGGGACTCTCAAGAGTCTTCTCCAGCACCACATTTCAAAAGCATCAATTCTTCAAAGCTCAGCCTTCCTTATGCAACTCTCACATCCAGACATGACTACTGAAAAGACCATAGCTTTGACTATATGGATCTTTGTCAGCAAATTGATGTCTCTGCTTTTTAATATGCTATCTAGGTTTGTCATACCTTTCCTTCCAAGGAGCAAGTCTTTTCATTTCATGGCTGCAGTCACTGTCCACGGTGATTTTGGAGCTCAAGATGATAAAATCTGTCACTGTTTTCACTTTCTCCACTTCTATTTGCCATGAAGTAATGGGACCCAATGGCATGATCTTAGTTTTTTCAATGTTGAGTTTTTAGACAGCTTTTTCACTCTCCTCTTTCATCCGCATCAAGAGGCTTTTTAGTTCCTTTTTGCTTTCTGCCATTATAGCGGTATCATCTGCATATCTGCAAAGTGAAAGTGAAAGTTGCTCAGTCATGTCTGACTCTTTGCGACCCTATGGACTATAGCCCACCAGCTCCTCTGTCCATGGAATTCTCCAGGAAAGAAGACTGGAATGGGTTGCCATTTCCTTCTCCAGGGGATCTTACTGACTCAGGAATCGAACCCATGTCTCTTATACCTCCTGCATTGGTAGGTGGGTCCTTTACCATCTCATCCACCAGGGAAGCCTGCATATCTGAGGTTGTTGATATTTCTCCTGGCAATCTTGATTCCTTCTGATCTTGCTCAAAATTTCCCTCTGTGAGGTACTCCTACCACAGAGCTGGCTCAGGCTTTCCCACAAACAATGCAGAACACCTAGAACAGGGACCACAAACTTGAATACTTTTGAGGTCAGTCAAGTAACAGATGTGGCAAGGCTGAAAATGTTAAATTATAGTATAATGTGGGAATGCACAGAAAATGCATGTCTTAGGCTTGTTCCCCAGAAGCAAGTGATTTATTAAGGATTGTCTGAAGAAACTGGGTAGGGGATGGAGGAAGAAGGACAAGGAAGAGGAAGAAACCAAGCAAGTGTTCAATTTCACAGTCTGTGCCTGCAGGTAAGGTGGCTCCAGGAGCCCAACTCCAGCTTTTCAAAAATAGTCCATGCAGGGCCTGACACTTAGCACAAAAGCATGTAGAACCCAAAGGAGGGGCACTAGAGTCAGTGTAAGAGGTTTAACAGGAGCTGGGGGATGCAGTGCCATGTTCTTAGAATTTCTTTATGTTTATTCAATGTGGTCTTACTCATGAACCCTACCCTTTGGTTCATGGTGGGGGTGGGGAGTAGAGAGGGAGTTAAATTAACTGTTAATTCTACCTGGCTTAAAGATTATAGCAGTGTCTTTAGTTGTTGTTCTGTCTTCTCAGATAGAAATGTTTCTCACTTACCCCTCCCCACTTGCTTCTCTTAAGACAATATCTTAAGATCTTAGGGGTAGAGTGTCTTATACACTCCTGTGGTGACAGAGAAGGGTTGGGATATCCACTTGAGGTATACTTTGACTTCTCTGGCCTCTGTGATCATGGCTCTAGTCCTGTTTACAAGTTGCCTGGATATCATTCACCTCTGATTTGGTCTTCTTGTCATATTAGTCACAGTCTGGGGTAACCCCTCCAACCTGGCATCACACTGCCCTTCACTGACTGTAGATCTCGCTGGGTCTATGTCACACATTCCCTCCAGCCTACAGGCTCAGCAGTCACAGGTCCATTTAGTGTCCACTAACTCTGACTATCAACTTTTATCTCACCCACACTATGTGGGGAGCCCAGAGGCAAAAAAAAAATTTGTTGTGGCAAAAAATGTATAACATAAAATTTGCCATTTTAAGTGTACAAATCATCAGCATTAATTTGATTCAGTGTTATTGGACTTCCCTGTAGCTCAAACAGTAAAGAATCTACCTCCAGTACAGGAGACCAGGGTTCGATCTCTAGGTCGGGAAGATCCTCTGGAGAAGGGAATGGCAATCCACTCCAGTATTCTTGCCTGCAGAATTCCATGGGCAGAGAAGCCTCACCGGCTACAGTTCGTGGGGTCGCTAAGAGTCAGACATGACTGAGAGACTAACACACACATTATACAACCATCATTACAATCTCCAAAACTTTTTCAACATCTGAAACAGACCTTCTCATTACTCCTTTTTCCCAGGCCCTGGTCATGTCTAATCTATCTCTGTCTCTATAAATCTACCTATTCTAAATATTTCACGTATATATAATCATACAATATTTCAATATTTGTCCTTCTGTGCGTTTGGCTAATTTCACTCGTCATAATGTCCTCTACATATATCTATGTTGCAGCAAGGATGAGAACTTCATCCTTTTTTTTTTTAAATGGCTGGATTATATTCCATTGTAGGCATATACCTAATTTTGTTCATCCATTCATTTGTCTTGGGCTGTTTCTATTTTTTGGCTATTGAGACTAATGGTGCAATGAACATTGTTGCACAATTATCTTTTTGAGTCTGTTTTCTATTTGGGGGAGGGGGAGAGGGGAGCTAGTAGGGAACTTGCTAGATCATATAATCATTCTATGTTTAGCTTTTTGACGATCTGCCAAATTGTTTTCCGAAAAGGCTAAATCATTTTATATTCTAAGCAACAATGTATGAGAGTTCCAATGTCTCCACATCACCACTAACAATGGTTGTTTTCTGTTTTGTTTCATTTTTATAATAACCATTCTGTGTGTGTGTGTGTGTGTGTGCGCGCGCTACTCAGTCGCATTCGACTCTTAGTGACCCCATGGACTGTAGCCTGCTAGCTCCTCTGGCCGTGGGATTTCCCAGGTAAGAATACTGGAATGGGTTGCTATTCCCTTCTCCAGGGGACCTTCCCAACCCAGGGATGGACCCAGGTCTCCTGCATTGCAGGCAGATTCTTTACCATCTGAGCCACCAAGCAATCTCAATAATCATTGTACCAGGTGTGAAATAGTTTTGATTAGCATTTCTCTGTTGACTGATGATGTTGAATGTCTTTTCATATGCTTATTGGCCATTTGTGGATCTTTGGAGAAATGTCTAAGTCCTTTGCCTGTTTTACATTGTGCTGTCTGTTCTTTTGTCAGAGGCAGATTTTTAGACAAGTGTGAGAACAAAAAAAACCCTTATGCCTTCACGTGGACCTTACAGAATCTACGTATTTCTCTGGAGAAGGAAGGATGTATAAGACATGCTCACACCGTGGGCTGAAGGCCTTGTGCCTCTTTATTCTTCCCTGGTGTGTGTGTGTGTGTGATAGGGTTAGCCACGACCTTTGTCTAGAGCAGTACTTCTCAAATTTTATTTCATATCCACATCACCTGGGTATGCTGTTAAAGTGCAGATTCTGGTTCAGTAGAGCTTTAAACAAGCTCCCAGTTGATGCTAATGCTGTAGGTTCGTTGCTTACAGTTTGATTAGCAAGGCCTTAGAGAACAATTTACACATTAAAAGTGTTTTGTGCAGATTTTCAAATAGTTTCTGGGCCAAACATAGCTTTAGGAAGCAAGTTCCACACTTGAAAAATAACAGCATACTATTAGTATCACTAAAGATATCTACAGCATGTCTACTACAGAAGTCCCAAAGTAAAGTGCTTATTGGGGTCAGTCTAGGGTGGGATGGAGATTACCTAGATGGAGAACCTCTGCCTGTTTATAGGAGGTACTGCTCTTGAATATCAATAACCTCAGATATGCAGATGACACCACCCTTATGGCAGAAAGCAAAGAGAAACTAAAGAGCCTCTTGACAAAGTGACAGAGGAGAGTGAAAAAGTTGGCCTAAAACTCAACATTCAAATAAGGAAGATCATAGCATCCACTCCCATCATCTCATGGCAAAAGACGGGGAAACAATGGAAACAGTGACAGACTTTATTTTCTTGGGCTCCAAAGTCACTGTGGACAGTGACTGCACCCATGAAATTAAAAGACGCTTGCTCCTTGGAAGAAAAGCTATGACAAACCTAGATAGCATATTAAAAAGCAGAGACATTACTTTACCAACAAATGTCCAACTAGTCAAAGCTGTGGTTTTTCCAATTGTCATGTATGAATGTGAGAGTTGGACCATAAAGAAGGCTGAGTGCCAAAGAACTGATGCTTTTGAACTGTGGTGCTAGAGAAAACTCTTTCTCCAAAGAGTGTCTTTGAGTGCAAGGAGATCCAACCAGTCAATTCTAAAGGAAATCACTCCTGAACATTCACTAGAAGGATGGATGCTGAACTGAAGCTCCAATGTTTTGGTCACCTGATGCAAAGAACTGACTCATTGGGAAAGACTCTGATGCTGTGAAAGATTGAAGGCCGGAGAAGAAAGGGATGACAGAGGACAAAATGGTTGGATGGCATCACTGAATCAATGGACATGAGCTGAGCAAGCTCCAGGAGATGCTGAAGGACAGGGAAGCATGGCAAGCTGCAATCCAGTGGAATCAGAAAGAGTTGGACATGACTGAGTTACTGAACAACAACTGCTCTTGAACTATAGCTGATGGTTCTGTCAAGTCAGCTTATTTCTCTTTCTCTGTTCTTTTCTTGTCACAGCAAATATTAGGAGTGACAGACCAAAGAGTATAAGATGACAGACAAGTCACAGCTCAGTTAGGCCCAAGCAGAAAGATATTTTATTAGACAGGTACTCCAAAAATACAGGAGCAAGCTGATCCCAAAGGAAGTCCTTCTCATTTTTCCTACTGAGCCTGTTTGGCTTCTTGCTTTCATCGTCCCAGTCTCCTTTTGGTTATGGTGTGTGCAAAGTAGAGCTTGTACACATCACCAGTCAACGAAAGGAAATGCAGTGGGGATACATTCAAGGCCAATTGACAATTGTAAGTTATACAACAGCAGACTGTGTTATTTATGTCTTCCCATAATTCAGTTCAGTTCAGTTCAATCGTTCCATCGTGTCTGACTCTTTGCGACCCCATGAACCACAGCCAGGCCTCCCTGTCCATCACCAACTCCTGGAGTTTACTCAAATTCATGTCCATTGAGTCAGTGATGCCATCCAACCATCTCATCCTGACGCCCCCTTCTCCTCCTGCCCTCAATCTTTCCCAGCATCAGGGTCTTTTTAAATGAGTCAGCTCTTCGCATCAGGTGGCCAAAGTATTGGAATTTCAACTTCAACATCAGTCTTTCCAATGAATATTCAGGACTGACCTCCTTTAGAATGGACTGGTTGGATCTCCTTGCAGTCCAAGGGACTCTCAAGACTCTTCTCCAACACCACAGTTCAAAAGCATCGATTCTTCATCGCTCAGCTTTCTTTATAGTCCAATTCCCATAATTCAGTCTGTTATAATTAGATATAGAATATTCATGAGCCCTTACTGGGCCCTTAACTGCCTAAATTTACTTGGAGAATCCCCTGTGTTTATTGTGTATCCACTGTATGTCTAGGGCACATGTGCAGGAGTTGAAAAGTCTCTGTGGTTACTTTGTAGCATATCTGTGAGCTCTCCTGGGTGTGTCTGGGATGCATCTTAGAGATCAGCTTGCATCCCTTTCAGCCAGGCCTCCTCTTGTCCCTCATGTCTAACTTCCCACATAACAGTTCCCAGGCAGAAATGCTGGCCCAAGATGCCCATGTTTTCCATTTTATAAAGGAGAAGAGGGATATAGAGAATATTTTGTGAAATCTTCTGATTTCTAAATGTTTTCAATTCATTTTCTTTTCTCCAGCAGTCTTCAAGCTAAACAAAACAAGTCTGTGAGCCATATGCAACCTTCAGGGTGATGGCTTATTCTTTCTGGCCTAATGTTTTGTTGGATGCTCAAGAGATACAGAAAAATAGGGCCTGATTTTGAGGCAGGAGATAGATAGGTCCGCCAAGGTAAAGTGATCGGAGATTCATTCCCTGTGGACTGAAACTCCAAAATATTAATAGCGGGACAAGTGGGAGAGGAGGCTGGGCTCTGGCCTGATAGAAGATAAGAGACTCCATATTTCTCCTTCTTGAAGTCAGAAGACCTCCCTGACTACACAATGTAGACAGGCTCCTTGGAAGTCAAAAGGGGAGTAATGCTAACTATCCATAGGCCTCTTAAGTAGAATCCATCTTGGCTACGAGATGAGTGCGCCCACATGGGAGGATCCTGAGATATACCAGATATGGACCTTGAGCCAGGCAAATAAATATAATTGGCCAAAGGAAACCCAGAGGAAATGTCCCATAAAAGTAATTCAAACTGCCATGAGAGAGGGACTCTCTCAGAGTCTGCCCATGTGTCTCTCTACATGTAGTATTCTCCTTTTCCTCCTAATAAATATTTACTTGATTACTTTCCTTCTTTATGAGAATTCTATTTTTTGCAAAGCTTAAGGGCCAGGGCCTGTCACTGACCAATAGTTGTTCTAGTGGTTAAGATTTGATGCTCTCAACACTGTGACCCAACCTCAAACTCTGGCCTAACTGAAACCCGCTACAAGCTGCTGTAGGTTGAGGCCACTAGCAATCAGTTTTAGCTCTTAAGGTGACTGTAACCTTGCTGGGAACTAAGATACATACACATGAGGGCAGGGAGCAACACAAAGACAGGCATCTGTAAGTGTGAAAAACGAGATCCAAGCCATTTAAGGAAGCTGTGATCAAGCCCCAGAGAGACTGTGGATGATGATCTGTCTCTTGCTGTCCTAATTTTCTTTTTTACAGTTAAAATGATTTCTCCTGATGCACTCTCTCTTTTGGCTTACATGCAACATGGGAGTGACATTTTTAAAAACTACACTTACATGTGATGAGATTATGCCAGAAAAACTAATCAAACGAGACAATAAAAGTAATGTGCTTAGCAAAATGTGTGACATTATAGATGCTAGTTAAATGTTAGTTTCTCCCATTAAATGTTAGTTTCTCCCATTTCCCTTATAGATCTTGGACCCTGAGGAATAAAGATATAGTGCATATATGTATGTATATATATATATGTGTATGTGTGTGTGTATGCTATGCTATGCTAAGTCACTTCAGTCGTGTCCGACTCTGTGCAACCCCATAGACGGCAGCCCACCAGGCTCCCCCATCCCTGGGGTTCTCCAGGCAAGAACACTGGAGTGGGTTGCCATTTCCTTCTCCAGTGCATGAAAGTGAAAAGTGAAAGTGAAGTCACTCAGTCGTGTCTGACTCCTAGCGACCCCATGGACTGCAGCCCACCAGGCTCCTCTGTCTATGTGATTTTCCAGGCGAGAGTACTGGAGTGGGGTGCCATTGCCTTCTCCAGTGTGTGTGTACACATATATATATATGTCATATTGGTGTCACTTTTGGGATTTCTTCCTTTATCAAGCAGCAGATTTTTTTCTAGCTTTTTTGAGTTATAATTGACATATAACATTGTATGAGTTAAAGTGTACAATATGGTTTGATACACATATATTTTGTGAAATGATTATCACAGACAGATTAGTTAACAGCTCCAGTTCAGTTCAGTTCAGTTGCTCAGTTGTGTCTGACTCTTTGTGACCCCATGGACTGCAGCACACCAGGCTTCCCTGTCTATCACCAACTCCTGGAGTTTGCTCAAACTCATGTCCATTGAGTCAGTGATGCCATCCAAACATCTCATCCTCTGTCATCCCCTTCTCCCTTTGCCTTCAATCTTTCCCAGCATCAGGGTCTTTCCCAATGAGTCAGTTCTTCACATCAGGCAGCCAAAGTATTGGAGTTTCAGCTTCAGCATCCATCCTTCCAATGAAGTTAACAGCTCCATCACCTCACATACTACCATTTTTAGAAAATGAGAACGAAGAGATTTACTGTTAGTTTACTCAAAGATTTACTCGTTGTGACTCTTAGGCGGCAAAGAGTCAGATACGACTGAATGACTAACACACACACACTCTTACATCTCTCCATTTACCCACTCAGCAGCAGTTGTTTTATTGTATGATCTGACTGTACTGAAACCTTAATGTAGCACATGAATAAATGCAGTTAACTAGTCTTACTAGAAAATGCTAGGCAATTGAAGGGTCAATCTGAAACAGACACAAGATCGGGAAAACACTTATTTTTGACTTAATAGTTGCCAGAATTAATCAAATCATAAATGTGCATAATTTGCTATTTTTAAAGTGCTTATTCTTAGGAGTTCTTTACTATTAATTTCATTCCAAGTGAATCATTATGAAATCCTTATGAAGAAAATTATTTTTAAGCCATGTGTTTATTTTAAAATATAATTTATTATTTTTGCATGCAATAAAAATGTGCTATGTTGGTTACAACACACCATGATTGGTGGGAATGCATGCTCTAAATAGGAATGCATTTTTTACTGAACTAAAAAAAAAACAGACTAAAACTGCCTTTAGATACATACATATATATGCATATGCATTGACGATAGTGTGTGTTCGTCACTCAGTCATGTCCAGCCCTTTGTGACCCCACAGACTGTAGCCCACCAGGATCCTCTGTTCATGGAATTTTCCTGCAAAGAATGCTGGAGTGGGTTGCCTTTCCCTTCTCCAGAGGATCTTCCTGACCCAGGATTGAACCCAGGTCTCCCAAATTGCAGGCAAATTCTTTATCATTTGAGCCACAAGGAAAAGCATATATATATATATATATTTATGTAAAGTTGTTGTTGTTTTCTGGGAATGCTGTCAGAGATTGCAAAATGATAGTTATTTCTCCATTCTACATTTATAGGCTTTTAGTAAGAGTCCTTCCTGTTTCTTGAGGTGGTTTAGGATTCCCTCCTCTGGCTTTTTTGAATGAAACATAATAGTATTTTGAGTTTATCTTGTTTTGACATTTATGAGACTAGAAGAGAAGATGTTGATTAATTAAAAGAAGATCCCCTTCACTAGGCTAAGCTTCACAAGGGCAGAGAATATGTATTTTTTTCTCTTTCTTTTATTTTTTTCATCACAGTAACCTCAAATCCTATGTATAGTCTAACCTCAGCTGAGTTCAGCTGCTAGGAAGAGAGATCAAAAATAACCGTAATTGAAACAAAACAGATTTGTTTTTCTTTTTTCTAAAAGAAGTTCAGAGCTAGGCAAACCAGATGACTCTCATGATTACTGGGGACCCAGTGTCCTGAATATTCATTGGAAGGACTGATGCTGAAGCTGAAGCTCCAATACTTTGGTGACCTGATGTGAAAAACTGCCTCATTTGAAAAGACTCTGATGCTAGGAAAGACTGAAGGAGGCAGGAGAAGGGGACAACAGAGGATGAGATGGTTGGATGGCATCAACAACTCGATGGATATGAACTTGAGTAAACTCCAGGAGTTGGTGATGGACAGGGAGGCCTGGTGTGCTGCAGTCCTTGGGGTTGCGAAGAGTTGGACACGACTGAGCAACTGAACTGAACTGAACTGAGGGTCCTTTTATTTCCTTTGTTCTGCCATCCTATTCCAAGACCACTGTCCTTGAGGTACTTTATGGTCTAAGATGACTGGACCTCTAGTAGAGGGCAAGAGAAAGGGGGAAAGGGCTAAAGCTCCTTACCTACTGTCTATCTTTTGAGAAGCCTTTCTGAAAGTCCCATGCAACAGCTTCCACTTTTCTCTCAATGGCTACAACTTTGTAACATGGCCACCCCCTAATAGCAAGGGAGTCTGGAAAATGTGGTCTTTTTTATTGGGCACATTGCCATGCTGAAAGTGAAAGTGATAGTCACTCAGTCATGTCGGACTCTTTGTGACCCCAGGGACTGTAGCCTGCCAGGTTCCTCTGTCCATGAAATTTCCAGGAAAGAATACTGGAGTGGGTTGCCATATAAGTATTAATAAAAGCAGTGTTCTCATACTAATAAGGAAAGAGGAAGTGGTAAAATGAGATTAATAAAGACAATCTAATCAGTTTTTCATTAAGTGAAATTTATTCAATTTATAAGATTGTTCTTCGAGACTCTTTCCCATCCTTTTTTTTTTTTAAGTCAAAAATGTTTTTAAAAATTGAAATAATCGTAGATTCTACCTTACTCCCCAAAGTTTTTATTTGACCTAATAAAAAGTTAACTCTTTTAGTGCTCTAATATTATTGACATTTTACTGGCCCACATCTAGGGAGCTCCTGGACTATAGAGGTGAGCTGTGAGATTTCTCCCAACTCCAGGATAGTTCGATGGTTCTGTGTCTTCAGTGCACCCTATATGCTTCATGCCTTCTGCTTGGGAGGTGCTCATGAGGTATCCACGGATTTATCAAGTAGTTTTATCCAAAGTGCTAATGCCCAGTGACACAAAGAAGAGCTGCCACCTCCAGGTCCTTGATCAGGGCTTGCTTTGCAGTAAGGAAGAGAAATTCATGGAAGTCAGAATAAGTGAAGGAGTGATTGTTGCAAGGATATAGGGGAATCTCATGGACAACTAAAACAGAAAAATAAGCATGCTCAGTTTGCAACTGGGATTAAACATGGGAAGTTGGAAATGGAAACTACCCTCTATCTCTCATGGAATAACATGATCTTTCAAACTTCTCTGTTTTTTTCTGCCAACCAACTTTGTTTGCTACTTAAATTTTTTCTTCCCTCAGTAACTATGGTTGGCATGAGGTTTGGCTTCTGTGATGCAGGGGTGGTACAATCAATCTCAGAGCTGCAATTGCAAATTCCCCAGCAAAAGTTTAATTGGTTCAGCAAATATCAGATTACTATTTCTGGTTCAAGTAGTTGTGGCAAGGAGTTGGGCAATTAGTACAAATATGTCTTTCTAAGGTTCATTCTTTTCAACAGGACCTACGGTATGAGCATGTTGAGGGAAGGGGCAGTACTATGCAACGGTTATAATACATTTCTCTTTTCTTGTTAATTTCCACCTCTGGCAGCCCTCTGTTTCCTGACCTCAGGTCCTTTCCCTCCTATCAGGGTGACAGATCAAAGACCTTCACTATTACTTGGACCATTTCATTAAAAAAATTATTTATTTGGCTGTGTCAGGTCTTTGTTGCCACACACAGAATCTTCACTGCATCACACAGTATCTTTTATTTTGGCACACAAACTCTCTCTAGTTGTGGCGAGTGGGCTCCGAAGTTGTGGCTCACGAACTTCAGAGCGCTGTGGTGCAGCTTCACAGTGCCCTGGCACACGGCTTAGTTGCTCCTCGGGGTGCGGGATCTTCATTCCTTGACCAGGGATGGGACCCATGTTCTGTGCATTGCAAGGCAGATTCTTAACCACTGGACCACAAGGGAAGTCCCTACTTGGAGCATTTCTCCATGCATTTCATGCACAAACATTATTACTACTGTTATCATTTCCATACTGTCAGCATTCATTTCCTCATTCAGAACGTTTTATACGGAAAGCAGTGCAGTGATGAACATGCATAGCCTTCGGGGTCACATCACCCCTCCCCCACCGCTGCACACTAAAACCTTGAGAAGTGGTTTGTTACCCAGATTGGGGCATAAGCAAGAGAATGGCAAGTAATAAGAAGCACCAGAGTCAATCTACTTGTATGTGAAGATACAGTATCTATTAGTAAAGACTGCTGTGTGCATCAGCTTCTTTATCTGTGAAACTGCAATATTATCTACAACATAAGGTCACTGTAAGAAGTAAAAATAATCAGCCTAGGGCCTGGGACTTAAACACTTATTAAATAGTCATAGATGAGGTACCAGCAGCAAATATCAGAGTCAAGGACAAGATAGTGTTAAGTGTTGTGAGAGCTGGAAACTAGGTGGTGTCTGGACTAATTCTGGAAATATGAGTCTTATTACAATGGCTACAAATGCCAGCAAATTTGGAACACTCAGCAGTGGCCACAGGACTGGAAAAGGTCAGTTTTCATTCCAATCCCTAAGAAAGGCAATGCCAAAGAATGCTCAAACTACCGCACAATTGCACTCACCTCACATGCTAGCAAACGAATGCTCAAAATTCTCCAGGATAGGCTTCAAAAATATGTGAACTACCAGATGTTCAAGCTGGTTTTAGAAAAGGCAGAGGAACCAGAGATTAAATTGCCAACATCCACTGGATCATTGAAAAAGCAAGAGAGTTCCAGAAAAACATCAATTTCTGCTTTATTGACTATGCCAAAGCCTTTGACTGTGTGGATCACAATCAACTGCGGAAAATTCTGAAAGAGACAGGAATACCAGACCACCTGACCTGCCTCTTGAGAAATCTGTATGCAGGTCAGGAAGCAACAGTTAGAACTGGACATGGAACAACAGACTGGTTCCAAATAGCAAAAGGAGTAAGTCAAGGCTGTATATTGTCACCCTGCTTATTTAACTTATATGCAGAGTACATCATGAGAAACACTGGGCTGGAAGAAGCACAAGCTGGAATCAAGATTGCTGGGAGAAATGTCAATAATCTCAAATATGCAGATGACACCACCCTTATGGCAGAAAGCGAAGAATAACTAAAGAGCCTCTTGATGAAAGTGAGAGAGGAGAGTGAAAAAGTCGGCTTAAAGCTCAACATTCAGAAAACTAAGATCATGGCATCCAGTCACTCACTTCATGGCAAATAGATGGGGAAACAGTGAAAACAATGACAGACTTCATTTTTGGGGGGCTCCAAAATCACTGCAGATGCTGACTGCAGCCATGAAATTAAAAGATGCTTACTCCTTGGAAGAAAAGTTATGACCAACCTAGACATCATATTAAAAAGTAGAGACATTACTTTTCCAACAAAGATCTGTCTAGTCAAGGCTATGGTTTTTCCAGTAGTCACATACGGATGTGAGTTGGACTATAAAGAAAGCTGAATGAAGAAGAATTGATGCTTTTGAACTGTGGTGTTAGGAAGACTCTTGAGAGTCCCTTGGACTGCAAGAAGATCCAACCAGTCCATCCTAAAGGAAATTGGTCCTGAATGTTCATTGGAAGGACTGATGTTGAAGCTGAAACTCCAATACTTTGGCCACCTGATGTGAAGTGCTGACTCATTTGAAAAGATCCTGATGCTGAGGAAGATTGAAGGCAGGAAGAGAAGGGGATGACAGAGGATGAGATGGTTGGATGGCATCACTGACTCAATGGACATGAGTTTGAGTAAACTCTGGGAGTTGGTGATGGACAGGGAGGCCTGGCATGCTGCAGTCCATGGGGTCGAAAAAAGTTGGACACGACTGAGCGACTGAACTGAACTAAACTGAACAATGGCTAGAATCCAAAACAGTTGATTTTATTTGTTTACTGAATGCTTCCTTTGTGGCTAAGCTGGTAAAGAATCCGCCTGCAATTCGGGAGACCTGGTTCAATCTTTGGGTTGGGAAGGTCCCCTGGAGAAGGGAATGGCTACCCACTCCAGTATTCTGGCTTAGAGAATTCCATGGACTGTTTAGTCCATGGGGTCACAAAGAGTCAGATCATCTGAGCGACTTTCACTTACACTTTATTGAATGCAGAAGTAGGATTTGGTAATGTCGGTTGCAGCACTGAGCTGTGATGTTTATTCCTAATAGAATGTAAAGATTCTAAAGGGTGGATTCCATTAGAATGGATTCTATTTCTAAGGATGAAACAGTTTTCACCTCTGCATGCCATTTTTCATTTTTGCTCTATTACCTAAATGTGATTTCACTCTATACTGTAATCAAAATTGTTTCTAGAAGCACACATACTTAATTTTATATTGAGTTAAAAATAGGATTCATATCTAAATATTTTTCTCAGGAAGCTTTTCAGGCACTTTACAGAGTGCTCATCTCCTTAGTGCTTAAAGTATTAGGATAGCTCCATACATACGGATGCCAGATAAAATGAATGTCTATAGTGAAAGTGAAAGTCACTCAGTTGTGTCTGACTCAGAATTTATACTATACATGTTACCCATTTAAGTCTGCTGCTGCTGCTGCTAAGTCGATTCAATCATGTCCGACTCTGTGCAACCCCAGAGACAGCAGCCCACCAGGCTCCCCCGTCCCTGGGATTCTCCAGGCAAGAACACTGGAGTGGGTTGCCATTTCCTTCTCCAATGCAGGAAAGTAAAGTGAAAGTGAAGTCGCTCAGTCGTGTCCAACTCTTCGAGACCCCGTGGACTGCAGCCCGCCCGACTGCAACACTGGAGTGGGTTGCCATTGCCTTCTCTGCATTTAAGTCTAAATTAGGCTTAATATGATGTTCTTTCATATACTGTTAAGTCATGCAACTCTTTATTAACTACTGAATTTAAAAGACATAAAACTACTATGGGTACTCCCAGGTGGTGCTAGGGGTAAAGAACCCACTTGCCAATATAGGAGATGCTAGTAAAGTGATGCTTAAAATTCTCCAAGCCAGGCTTCAACAATATGTGAACTGTGAACTTCCAGATGTTCAAGCTGGTTTTAGAAAAGGCAGAGGAACCAGAGATCAAATTGCCAACATCCACTGGATCATCGAAAAACAAGAGTTCCAGAAAAACATCTATTTCTACTTTATTGACTATGCCAAAGCCTTTGACTGTGAGGATCACAATAAACTGTGGAAAATTCTGAAAGAGATGGGCATATCAGACCACCTGACCTGCCTCTTGAGAAACCTATATTCAGGTCAGGAAGCAACAGTTAGAAGTGGACATGGAACAACAGACTGGTTCCAAATAGCAAAAGGAGTAAGTCAAGGCTGTATATTGTCACTCTGCTTATTTAACTTCTATGCAGAGTACATCATGAGAAACTGTGGGCTGGAAGAAGCACAAGCTGGAATCAAGATTGCTGGGAGAAATATCAATAACCTCAGATATGCAGATGACACCACCTTAATGGCAGAAAGTGAAGAGGAACTAAAGAGCCTCTTGATGAAAGTGAGAGAGGAGAGTGAAAAAGTCGGCTTAAAGCTCAACATTCAGAAAACTAAGATCATGGCATCCAGTCACTTCAAGGCAAATAGATGGGGAAAGAGTGGAAACAGTGAGAGACTTTATTTTTCTGGGCTCCAAAATCACTGCAGATGGTGATTGCAGCAATGAGATTAAAAGACGCTTACTCCTTGGATGGAAAGCTCTGACCAACCTAGATACCATATGAGGGATGGTATGGGGAGGGAGGAGGGAGGAGGGTTCAGGATGGGGAACACATGTATACCTGTGGCAGATTCATTTTGATATTTGGCAAAACTAATACAATTATGTGAAGTTTAAAAATAAAATAAAATTAAAAAATTAAAAAAAAAGAAGACATTACTTTGCCAACAAAGGTCCGTCTAGTCAAGGCTATGGTTTTTCCAGTGGTCATGTATGGATGTGAGAGTTGGACTATGAAGAAAGCCGAGTCTAGAAGAATTGATGCTTTTGAACTGTGGTGTTGGAGAAGACTCTTGAGAGTCCCTTGGACTTCGAGGAGATCCAACCAGTCCATCCTAAAGGAGATCAGTCCTGGGTGTTCGTCAGAAGGACTGTTGTTGAAGCTGAAACTCCAATACTCTGGCCACCTGATGCAAAGAGCTCACTCATTTGAAAAGACCCTGATGCTGGGAGGGATTGGGGGCAGGAGGAGAAGGGGAGGACAGAGAATGAGATAGTTGAATGGCATCACCGAGTCAGTGAAGATGGTTTTCGGTGAACTCCGGGAGTTGGTGATGGACAGGGAGGCCTGGCCTGCTGAGGTTCATGGGGTCGCAAAGAGTCGGACATGACTGAGTGACTGAAGGGAATTGAAGAGATGCTAGTTCTGTCCCTGGGTGGGGAAGATCCCCTGAAGAAGAGCATGGTAACCCACTCCAGTGTTCTTGCCTAGAGAATCCTATGGACAGAGGAGCCTACTGGGATATGGCCCATAGGGTCAAGAGTGGGACACAACTGAAGCAATTTAGCACAGTTCAGCACAAAACTATAATACGGCAGGACCTCAATTAACATTCAGTTCAGTTCAGTCACTCGGTCATGTCCTACTCTTTGCGACCCCATAAATCGCAGCACGCCAGGCCTCCCTGTCCATTACCAACTCCCAGAGTTCACTCAGACTCACGTCCGTTGAGTCGGTGACGCCATCCAGCTATTTCATCCTCTGTCGTCCCCTTCTCCTCCTGCCCCCAATCACTCCCAGCATCAGGGTCTTTTCCAATGAGTCAGCTCTTAGCATGAGGTAGCCAAAGTACTGGAGTTTCAGCTTTAGCATCAGTCCTTCCAAAGAACACCCAAGACTGATCTCCTTTAGAATGGACTGGTTGGATCTCCTTGCAGTCCAAGGGACTCTCAAGAATCTTCTCCAACACCACAGTTCAAAATCATCAATTCTTCAGCGCTCAGCTTTCTTCAGTAACAGAACATATTTTCTCTAAAGAAATACATAGTTTAGTGGCTTCCCTTGCTGGTAAACAAACTTAAACTTGCTCATATTTGTCACCACAAAAATGACTTTCTTCCTAAGGCCAAGGGGCGTGATGAATGTCACTCAAGTATGTAGCTCTCTACCTAAGCTCTGCTGTGGATCTACCTACATTGAACTAAGTGAAGTGAAATGAAATGGCTCAGTCGTGTCCGACTCTTTGGGACCCCATGGGCTGCAGCCCTCCAGGTTCTTCCGTCCATGGGATTTTCCAGGCAAGAGTACTGGAGTGGGTTGCCATTTCCTTCTCCAGGGGATCTTACCGACCCAGGGATCGAACCCAGTTCTCCCACGTTGTAGCCAGACACTTTTACCATCTGAGCCACCAGGAAAGTTCTGGGAAGCCACCAGGGAAGACATTGAACTAGGCACACATCAAATAAGCACAGACCTCTTTAGCTGGCAGAGAATATTTTCAAGAATATGTTTAACATCTCATTCCTTTATATAGCTACAGTTCTTGCTAATTCTGTCCCAAATTCTAGATAGGGTTCTTTTTGTAGCTCCTTGATTGGGTCTTTTAGGCTTTCCTGGTAGCTCAGACGGTAAAGTGCCTGCCTTCAATGCAGGAGACCTGGGTTCGATCCCTGGGTCGGGAAGATCCCCCAGAGAAGGAAATGGCAACCCACTCCAGTATTCTTGTCTGAAAAATCCCATGGACTGAGGATCCTGGTAGGCTACAGTCCATGGGGTTGTAAAGAGTCAGACACGACTGAGCGCCTTCACTTTTAATAAAAAAACAAACAAACAATTTTTTTTGTTACAGTTATCCAACACATTAACTTCCTTACTTACAAATTTAATATATTATCTAATCCCTGAATCCAATTTATTTGGTAAAGTAGGTATTCCTTCATTAAAGAAGGCTGAAGGTGCTTGGTTATTTTTATTATGTGTGTACCTTGCCTTGTTTTTTGAAAGCACCTGTAAAATTGTAATTTTACAATTGTAAGTCATAGATAAAAAAAAAGCTAAATCTTAAAAATATTTCCTCAAAAAAAATTTTTTTAACAACTTAAACATCTATGAAAAAACTTCATGCATTACTAGGTTCAAGAATTAAAAATCCACCGAGACACGCTAATACGACAAAAATGGAAGTTTGTAAAAAAACAAAAAAAGATGCCTTCCATTTAAGTGGTTTAAATGCAGCGTAGAACTGATTTGAACCCAATCAAACACTGTATGGAACTGATTTTGCTGGTGGTGAGGGATCCAAAGAAAGATTCCCTTTTTTATGTGACTATACCTAGAAAATATTCTAGGTTTTGTTTAGTGGTTTTACATTCCTGACAAAGACTCAATTTTTCTTTTAAAAATTTTCTGCATTTTGAACAGAATCTTGAAATTGAGCAACAACCTATTTAAAAACCCAGGGTTTTCCCCCTTCAGGTCCTTCCTGCGGTCTACTTGAAGCCCGCGACACCAGCTTAGTGCTCAGGAACAACTAAGGCAGCCTCAGTAGGACCCCTCGCCTAGGCCCGCCCCAACGGACCGACTTCCGGCCGAGCCTGGGCCCGCGTCCCGCCCCACGAGCACGAGATTCGTCGGAATTTTCCCGCGAGGCCGCCGGGGTGTAGGGTCGCTGGCCAAGCCCCAGAGTGCACTGCGAATACGTGCGCGCGCGGCTCAGCTGCCGAACAGCCGCGGGAAAATTCTAAGAGTCAAAACAGAACACAAAAACCAATACGAGGCAAAGTCAAATTTTCAAGCCACAGAACCCGGGCGGTTGGCAGCCTTGCCGCCACTGCCCAAACTGCTGAAGTTGCTCTGGCGCGGACCACCGGTAAGAGAGAGGCCGCAGAGCGCGAGTGAAGGCGTCTGCCTCCCTCGGGGGTCTGGCCGACACGTCAGCTTGAGGGTGTGGGTTGGGGTAGGGGGGAAAGGCTCGCGAGAACGTCCGCTGCGCGCACCGCACCTAGGTGAGTGAGCAGGGCTTGGGCGGTGAGCGGGGCTGCGAAGTGGATAGAGGTTTGAGGTGGGGCCAACCCTGGGGGGCGGGGCCGCAGGCTAGGGGCGTGGTTAGAGGGCGGGGCAGGCTCAGGGGGTGGAGCCGACCGAGGGGTCGAGCGGAAGGGAGCCCTCCCCATAGCTGTGGGAACTGGGGATTGCTGTTTTGCTTCTTTCTGTTCATTAAGCGGAGGCAGCTTAAAAGGACAGGAGCAAAGGTGACTTTCTTTGCCCTGGATCCTTGGGCGCTCTGAAAAGCTCGCCATTTAAAATTCATCACCCTTTAAAGCTGGCTGCCTGCTCGTCGCACCGCCCCCCGCCCCCAGAGTGCTGGGTGGTGGGGGCCCAATTAGAGGAGCCCGGGGCGGTTTGTTACCCTTCCTGCTTTCCCAGCTTTGCATCTTAGGAGGAGAGTTGGGTTCTGATGGGCGACAATTTCCCAGAAACTCACTTTTTTGGAATGGCAGGCCAAATAGCGTCCAAAGCCTTGGGGAGGTGGTTTTTGTTTTTTTGTTTTTTTGTTTTTTTTTTTTGCGGAGGGTTGGGAATGTTAGTTTAGCTTGCTTTTTCGGTAATTTTTTACGTGGACGCGTTTACAACATGAACCCTCTATGGTCATGTTGCATGGGCTGGAAGAGTCCGGAAAGGGAAAAAAGATTTGGAGTTTTAAAAACATAGGAAATTTGGGACCAGAATGTCAAGGAAAGGCTGAGGAATTTTCCAGCAAAGACCTATGTTGGAATGTTTGTCGTAATCTGAAATTGTTGGAAAGCTCTCGGGCTCCTGGTTTCATTCTAACCCTTTTCCCATTTAATGCATCATAACTGAGATGTGGTTGACTTTTTATCACATGAGTAGGGCACTTTTGGGCCACCAATATTCAGTTCTTTCCGGATGTCACTCACCTTTAGTGGTGTGCAGCTCAAAACATTTTTTCATTACTTCCCTCAGGAGGAGAGGAAAGATTGATACAAATGGTAGAATTCATACCACGTGTTGGGATCACTTGTACAAAAACTTTGATAGAAAACATAATCATTGTGAGTTTATCCATTAAACTTAAAATGCTATTTCAATCTAATATACTGCACTAGATTCGTAGGGAAGTAAGCCCTCATATACGTTATTCATATGTGTACAAGAAAGACCGCATCAGAAAAGAATTTGCTTTTCCTAGTTATATCAAAGCCCTCTTTCTGGCAGAGTAAAAGTTAGACCCTGCTTCTTTAAAAGTGAGTTAACTATACCTTGGTATATTATATATTTTAATTCACCCTTTTCATTATTTAGTCATGTACCTCTTGATTTCTTGAAAAACACTTACTAAGCAAACATGATTTTGGAAGATCTGAGTTTTCTATACTGTAATAAAAAACATTAACTTGATTGATTAGCTGAATGTGAAAGATGTGGTGCTGCTTGTATGTGAAACTGTGTGTGTACATTTAAAAATAAATGGTACTTTTAACTAGTTCCATATTTCACCAAGTAGTTCCAGTAACAATTATACAAATTTTGTATTTATGAAAACCAGTTAAAGGTAGGCCATCCTGGCCAGTAAAAAGTTGGATTGGTTGTCCAGGCCACAGAGACAGCCTAGAAAACCTCACATCAGTGGCAGTTTCAGGTTGGTAGTGGTGGAGCCTCAAGTCAGCCTGGAAATCAGCATCAAATGTATTATTATTATTTTAAAATTGAAATATAGTCAATTTACAATATTGTGTTAGTTTCAAGTTACAGTGTTTTTGCAGATTATACTCCATTATAGCCATTACAAGATAATGGGAATAATTTCATGTACTATACAGTATAGTTGCTTATCTATTTTATATGTAGTAGTTTGTGTCTGTTAATCCCATACTCCTAGTTTGCCCCTCCCCCCTTTCCTTCTCTGCTTTGGTAACCACAAATTTGTTTTCTATATCTGTGAGTCTTTTTCTGTATCTATGAGTCTTTTTCGGTATTATACCTTCATTTTTATTATTTTTTAGATTCCAAATATAAGTGATACAATACAATATTTTTTTCCTCTGTCTCATTTATTTCACTAAGCATAATATCTTCCAGGTTCATCCATGTTGCTACAAATTTCATTATTTTTTATGGCTCACTTTGTGTGGATCACAATAAACTGTGGAAAATTCTGAAAGAGATGGGAATACCAGACCACCTGACCTGCCTCTTGAGAAACCTATATTCAGGTCAGGAAACAACAGTTAGAACTGGACATGGAACAACAGACTGGTTCCAAATAGGAAAAGGAGTATGTCAAGGCTGTATATTGTCACCCTG
>NW_011494629.1:5343211-5365131 GCF_000754665.1 Bison bison bison
CTTTATCTTTTTGGGCTCCAAAATCACTGCAGATGGTGACTGCAGCCATGAAATTAAAAGACGCTTACTGGTGCGGTCACGTGACCAGTTAGCTGGACACGGGGTGGGGCCGGCGCTGTACTTAGCGCGGGGGCGGCTGCGGGTTAAAAAAAAAAAGAAAAAAAAGACGCTTACTCCTTAGAAGGAAAGTTATGACCAACCCAGATAGCATATTCAAAAGCAGAGACATTACTTTGCCAACAAAGGTCCGTCTAGTCAAGGCTGTGGTTTTTTCTGTGGTCATGTATGGATGTGAGAGTTGGACTGTGAAGAAGGCTGAGCGCTGAAGCATTGATGCTTTTGAACTGTGGTGTTGGAGAAGATTCTTGAGAGTCCCTTGGACTGCAAGGAGATCCAACCAGTCCATTCTAAAGGAGATCAGCCCTGGGATTTCTTTGGAAGGAATGATGCTAAAGCTGAAACTCTAGTACTTTGGCCACCACATGCGAAGAGCTGACTCATTGGAAAAGACCCTGATGCTGGGAGGGATTGGGGGCAGGAGGAGAAGGGGACGACAGAGGATGAGATGGCTGGATGGCATCACCAACTCGATGCATATGAGTTTGAGTGAACTCTGGGAGTTGGTAATGGACAGGGAGGCCTGGTGTGCTGCGATTCATGTGGTCACAAAGAATCGGACACGACTGAGCGACTGAACTGAATATTACATTGTTTTTATATAATTCACATCTTAATCCAGTCATCTCTTGATTGGGTATTTGGGTTGTTTTTATATCTCAGCTATTATAAATAGTGCTGCTGTAAACATTGGGCTGGATGTACCTTTTCAAATTAGTGTTTTTGTTTTTTCCAGAAACATACACAGAGTGAATCATATGGTAGTTTTATTCTTAGTTTTTTAAGGAGCCTTCATACTGATTTTCATAGTGGTTGGCCCCAGTTTATATTTCTACTAACAGTGAAGGAGGGTTCCCTTTTCTTCACATCCCTGACAACATTTGTTATATGTAGACTTTTTGATAATGGCCTTTCTGATAGGTATAACCTCTCTTGAGGTTTTGATTTGCATTTTTTATAATTAGTGAAGTTGAGCATCTTTTCATGTGCCTGTTAGTCATCTGTATGTCTTCTTTGGAAAGATGTTTATTCAGGTCTTCTGCCCATATTTCGATTGGGTTGTTTAGTTTTTGATGTTAAGTAGTATGAGCTCTGTACATTTACTTCTTGTCATTTGCGTAATTTGCAAATATTTTCTCGCATTCTGTAAGTTGTGGTTTTGTTTTCTTGATGGTTTCCTTTGCTGTGCAACAATGTTAAAATTTAATTGGGCGCCATTTTGGAGAACAGAATGGCAAACCACTCCAGTATTCTTGCCTTGAGAACCCCATGAACAGTATGAAAAGGAATAAGATATGACCCTGAAAGATGAATCCCTCCAGGTTGATTGAGTTCAGTTGGTCAGTTGTGTCCAACTCTTTGCAACTTCATGGATTGCAACATGCCAGGCTTCCCTACCCATGACCAACTCCTGGAGCTTGCTCAAACTCATGTCCATCAAGTCAGTGATGCTATCCAACCATCTCATCCTGTGTCATCCCCTTTTCCTCCTTCCTTCAATCTTTCCCAGCACCAGGATGTTTTCCAGTGAGCCAGTTCTTCACATCAGATGGCCAAAGTATTGGATTTTCAGCATCAGCGTCAGTTCTCCCAATGAATATTCAGGACTGATTTCCTTCAGGATTGACTGCTTCGATCTCCTTGCAGTCCAAGGGACTCTCAAGAGTCTTTTTCAACACCACAGTTCAGAAGCATCAATTCTTCTGCGCTCAGCTTTCCTAATGGTCCAACTCATATCCATACATGACTACTGGAACAACTGTAGCTTTGACTGTACGGACCTTTGTTGGTAAAGTAATGTCTCTGCTTTTTAATATGTGACCTGGTTTTGTCATAGCTTTTCTTCCAAGGAAAAGCGTCTTTTAATTTCATGGCTACAGACACCATCTGCAGTGATTTTGGAGCCTAAGAAAATAAAGGCTGTCACTGTTCCATTGTTTTCTCACATATTTGCCATGAAATGATGAGACTGGATGCCATGATCTTTGTTTTTTGAATATTGAGTTTTCAGCCAGCTTTTTCTCTCTCCTCATTCGCTTTCATCAGGAGGCTCTTTAGTTCCTTTTGACTTTCTGCCATAAGGGTGGTATCATCTACATATCTGAGGTTGTTGATATTTCTCCCAGCATCTTGATTCCAGCTTGTACTTCATCCAGTCCAGCACTTTGCATGATGTGCTGTGCATATAAGTTAAGTAAGCAAGGTGACAATATACAGCCTTGACATACTCCTTTCCCAATTTGGAACCAATCCATTGTTACATGTCCAGTTATAACTGTAGCTTCTTGACCTGCATACAGACTTCCCAAGAGGCAGGTAAGGTGGTCTGGTATTCCCATCTCTTTAAGAATTTTCTACAGTTTGTTGTGATCCACACAGTCAAAGGCTTTAGCATACTCAGTGAAGCGGAAGTAGATGCTTTTCTGGAATTCTCTTGCTTTTTCAATGATCCAGTTTATGTTGGCTATTTAATCTCTGGTTCCTCTGCCTTTTCTAAGTCCAGCTTGAACATCTGGAAGTTCTCAGTTCATGTACTGTTGAAGCCTGGCTTGGAGAATTTTGAGCATTACTTTGCTAGTGTGTGAGATGAATGCAATTGTGCAGTAGTTTAAACATTCTTTGGCATTGCCTTTCTTTGAGACTGGAATGGTAACTGACCTTTTCCAGTCCTGTGGCCACTGCTGAGTTTTCCAAATTTGTTGGAAATTGAGTGCAGCATTTTAACAGCATCATCTTTTAGAATTTGAAATAGCTCAACTGCAATTCCATCACCTCCACTAGCTTTGTTCATAGTGATGCTTCCTAAGGCTCACTTGACTTTGCACTCCAGGATGTCTGGCTCTAGGTGAGTGATCACACCATCATGATTATCTGGGTCATGAAGATCTTTTCTGTATAGTTCTTCTGTGTATTCTTGCCACCTCTTCTTAATATCTTCTTCTTCTGTTGGTCTATACTTTTTCAGTCCTTTAATGACACTCTAGGTTTATAGGTGTCCAATATGCTACTGGGGAGGAGTGGAGAGACAGCTCCAGAAAGAGAGCTGGATCAGAGTGGAAATGACACTCAGTTGTGGATGTGTCTGGTGGTAAAGGTAGTACTCTTGCCTGGAAAATCCCATGGATGGATGAGCCTGATAGGCTGCAGTCCATGAGGTCGCTTAGAGTCGGACACGACTGAGTGATTTCACTTTGACTTTTCACTTTAATGCATTCGAGAAGGAAGTGGCAACCCCCTCCAGTATTCTTGCCTGGAGAATCCCAGGGACAGGGGAGCCTGGTGGGCTGCGGTCTGTGGGGTCGCACAGAGTTGGACATGACTGAAGGGACTTAGCAGCAGCAGAGAACAATATTGCATAGGAACCTGGAATGTTAGGTCCATGAATCAGGGTAAATTGGATGTGGTCAAGCAGGAGATGGCAAGAGTGAAAATTGACATTTTAGAAATCTGTGAACTAAAATGGATGGGAACGGGCAAATTTAATTCAGATGGTCATTATATCTACTACTGTGGAAAATAGTCCCTTAGAAGAAATAGAGTAGCCCTCATAGTCAACAGAAGAGTCCGAAATGCAATACTTGGGTGCAGTCTTAAAAATGACAGAGCAATCTCAATTTGTTTCCAGAGCAAGCCATTCAGCATCACAGTAATCCAGGTCTATAGCTCAGCTACTAATGCTGAAGAAGCTGAAGTTGAATGGCTCTATGAAGACTTAAAGACCTTCTAGAACTTACACCAGAAAAAAAAAAAAAGGATGTTCTTTTCATCATAGAAGGTTGGAGTGCAAAAGTAGGAAGTCAAGAGATACCTGGAGTAACAGGCAGAATTGGCCTTGGAGTACAACATGAAGCAGGGGAAAGGGTAACAGAGTTTTGTCAAGAGAACACACTGATAGCAAAAACCCTTTTCCAGCAACACAAGAGATGACTCTACACATGGACATCACCAGGTGGTCAATATCGAAATCAGATTGATTATATTCTTTGCCTCCAAAGATAGAGAAGCTCTATACAGTCAGCAAAAAGTCGTGGAGCTGACTGGCTCAGATCGTGAGCTATTTATTCCAAAATTCAGGCTGAGATTAAGGAAGGTAGGGAAAACCATTAGGTCATTCAGGCATGACCTAAATCAAATCCCTTATGATTATACAGTGGAGGTAATAAATAGATTCAAGAGGTTAGTTCTGGTAGATGAGTGCCTGAAGAACTGTATTCATAACGTTGTGCAAGAGGCCGTGATGAAGACCATTGCAAAGAAAAGGAATGCAGGAAGGCAAAGTGGTTGTCTGAGGAGGCTTTACAAATAGCTGAGAAAATAAGAGAAGAAAAAAAGCAAAGGAGAAAGGGAAAGATATACCAAACTGAATCTAGAGTTCCAGAAAAGTGCAGCAAGAAATAAGAAAGCCTTCTTAATTGAACAATGCAAAGAATTAGAGGAAAACAGTAGAATAGGAAAGACTAGAGATCTCTTCAAGAAAATTGAAGATATCAAGGGAACATTTCATGCAAAGATGGGCATGAGAAGAGACGAAATGGCAAGGAGCTCACAGAAGCAAAAGAGATTAAGAAGAAGTCACAAGAATATACAGAAGAGATATACAAAAAAGGTCTTAATGACCTGGATAACCATGATGGTGTGTGGTTACTAACCTAGAGCCAGACATCCTGGAGTGTGATATCAAGTGGGCCTTAGGAAGCATTACTACCAATAAAGCTAGTGGAGGTGATGGAGGCCCATTTGTTTGTTTTTGCTTTTATTTATTTTTCCATAGAAGACTGACCGAAGAAAATACTGCTATATTTGTGTAAAACTGTTCTACCTCTGTTCTGTTTGGGGAGTTTTATGGTTTCAGGTTGTAAACATTTAGGTCTTTAAACCATTTTGAGTTTATTTTTGTATGTGATGTGAGGAAATAACCTAATCTCATTGTTTTACATATGGTTGTACAGTTTTCCTAACACCAGTTATTCAAGAGACTATCATTTCTCTATTGTATATTCTTGCCTCCTTTGTCATAGAGTAATTGACCATTGGTGCATAGATTTGTTTGGGGCTCTGTATTCTGTTTCATTGATCTGTGTGTCTTTTTCTGACAATACCATGCTGTTTTGATTACTGTGGCTTTGCATTATAGTCTGAAGTCAGGGAGGGTTGTACCTCCAGTTTTACTGTTTTTTTTCTCAGGATGCTTTGGCAGTTCAGGGTTTTTTTTTTGTGGTTCCATATAATTTTAGGATTATTTGTTTTCATTCTGTGAAAAATGTTAGGGGTATTTTGATAGGGATTACATTAAATCTGTAGATTGCTTTGGATAGTATGGACACTTTAATAATTTTAATTCATGTAGTCCAAGCACATGAGTTAGCTTTCCATTTCTATTTTATTCCCCCTTTTCTTTTGAATCATTTCAGTTTCCTTCATCATTGCTTTATAATTTTCAGAGTATAAGTCTTTTACTTCCTTTGTAAGTTTATTCCTATGTTTATTTTTTGGGGTACAATTTTAAATACGTTTATTGTTTTACTTTTTCTGATGTTTCATTATTAGTGTAACAGATTATTAATACAATAGATTTCTACATATTAATCTTGTATCCTGTAGTCTTGCTGATTTCATTTATACTTATAGTTTTGGGTGGAAGCTCTAAGGTTCTCTATAGAGTATCATGTCATCTGCAAATAGTGACAGTTTTACTTCTTTCCTTCCAGTTTGGATACCTTTTATTTATTTTTCTTGTCTTATTGCTGTGTCTAGGACACAGCAATGGAAATGACAAGAGTGGGCATCTTTGTCTGGATTTTTAATTTAGCTGAAAGGGTTTCAGCTGAAACAGTTGAAAGTTTTAATTTCATTTAATAGTTGGGTCTTAATTGTGTTGGTTGTGGATTTGTCATAAATGTCTCTTGTTATGTTGAGATATATTCCCACCATATCCAATTTTTATCATGAATGAATGTTGAAATTTGTCAAATGATTTTTCTGCATCTGTTGAGATAATTGGACTTCCCCACTGGCACTGTGGTACTGTAAATAAGCATCAACAGTGGCTACTGCTGTCTTAGCAGGCCCACACCCTACAGACCCTCTTGTCGCCTCGGTGTCCCTAGATTGAATCTTTCCCCAGGTCCTGGCTACTCTAGAGCCAGGGCCAAGCTGTGACAGGGACAGAGAAGGGGCAGGGATTTTTCTCAGAGTGGAGTGGGGAATGTGGCAAGGGAGCAGCCTCTAAGACAGACCTCCCTCCTCCCTGTCTAGTGGTGAGGCAATACCTATGCACCTCTTTCTAGTGGAGCCTTGACTTCTTCAGTCTATCTGTCCTAGTAGCAGCCAAGGGGGCTTGTCTCATCCACATAGGTCCCCAGGACTGGGACACCCATTCTGTGGCTTGACCCACTCACTTTCACAGGATAAGTGTCTGCTTGTGTGATCTCCCTTTTCCTTTTAGTCCCCTCCCAGGGGCATAGGTCCAACTCATTACTCTTCTTTCTGTCCTGCCCGATTATGTGTGTATCTTTATTATAGCTTTGATTTTATAGTTCTTCTGCCAGTTTCCAGGTAGTTTTCCTTGAGAATTGTTCCACATATAGATGTGTTTTTGCTCTATTTATGGGGGAAGGTGACCTGCATGTCCTCTTATTCTGCCATCTTGATCCCCCCCACCCCAAAATGGATTTATTCAATTTTATTTTAGGCTGGGGTATGTACATTTTCTGTTTTTGTTCATAGATCTTGAAAGACTGATCTTTAAGTATGAAAGAAACATCTATAAAAGAAGTGCATTGACTTTGCAGTGTTTTAGTAGAGAAGGAAAAACTTTAAAAGTTCATCAGAAAATAAAGTAGATAAAAAGGCAAATCTTGAGCATTGAAAATTTTCTACTAAATATCACACTTATTTTTTGGACTTTCTTTTTTAAGAACATGAAAAATACAGATCTCTATTTTTACATATCTTTATTTTACTTTGTTTGTAGCTGTAACAGGAAAAACGTTTACCTTAAAAAGATAGCCCAAACCCATGTAATAATGGTAGCAAGCCTATCACTACCCCATGAAACACATTAAAAAAAAGAGACATTTTTGGACTGATTTTTGAAGAGACTTTGCAGAGTTCCCTGGTCCATTCATTCTCTTAGGCTCTTCAATAAACTGTGCTGAGTGTGTAGAAAACATTTCCCTGTTAAGATAGGAACATCTATAATCTTCCTCTTACGTATCTCTAATAACAGGAAAGCAAAGTTCATATAAAAAAATCACCTTTTGGAACTGTATCCTCTTTTCTAAATAATTAAGTGATTTTTAGTAAATTTAGAAGATTTTTGAGATTGTGCAGTGATCACAGCAATTCAGTTTTAGAAATTTTACATCACCTTAATAAGTTTGCCTCTGCAGGTTTTGTACTCAGACCTGGTGCTGGCTTTTAGCCTCAGGAAACCATTGATTTGCTTTCTATCACTATCAATTAGCCTTTTATGGAGATGGATTTATGAAATAAGTGCCATCTTGTGTCTGGCTTCATTTAGCATAATGGTTTTGAGATTCATCCATGCTGTAGCATGTATCCGTAGTTTGTTCCTGTTTATTGATAAATAACCATTGTATGATTATACTACATTTTCTTTATCCATTCATCAGTTGATGGACATCAGTTGTTTTTACTTTCTGGCTATTATGAATAATGCTGCTATGAGCATTCATGTACAAGTCTTTGTGTGGACATATGTTCTCATTTTTCTTGTATAAATACCCATAAGGAGATTACTGGGTTGTGTAGTAGGTTCACATTTTAATTTTTTAAGAAACAGCTAAACTGTTTTCCAATATGGCCATACAGTATCATGTTCCCAGAAGCATTGTGTGAGAGTTTCAATTTTTCCATATCTTGACTTGTTACTGTGTCTTTTTTCATAGCCATCTTAGTATGAAGTAGTATCTCATATTAGTTTTAATTTGCGTTTCTCTATTGGCTAATGATGTTGAACAAATTTTCAAATACTTATATACTGTTCCTATGTTGTCTTTGAAATGTCTACTGAAATCTTTAGTCCATTTTTGGATTGGTTTGCCTTCTTATTGGGCTGTACACATTCTTTGTGTATTCTGGGTACAAGCCCAATGTATGTTTTATAAATTATTTCAGTAAATAATTTATTACCCAGTCTGTTGCTTGTCTTTTCATTTTCTCTGTGGTATCTTTTGAAATACAAGTTTTTATTTGGAGGAAGTCCAGTTTATCAGTTTTTTAAAAAAATAATGCTTTAGGTTCATGTTCAATTTCTACTAACTTTTGTGTATGGTATGCAGTATGGGTCCAAATTCATCTTTTTTGTGTGTATGGATATCCAGTTGTTTTAGCATTATTTGTTGAGGAAAAATAAAAAGATCCTTTTCCCATTTAATCGCCTTTGCACCTTTGTCAAAAATCAAGTGACCATAAATTATTTCTAGACTCTCATTTCTGTTTGAGTCATTGTTATGCCTCTTCTCATACCAGCACCACACTGTCTTGATTATATGGTATCTTTGTAGTTAGTTTTGAAATTGGGTAGTATAAGTCTTCTGATATTTTTTTCTTTTTCAAAATTGTTTTGGCTATGCTGGTTTCCTTAGATTTCCATATAAATTTTTGTATCATTTTGTCATTTTTTCCGAAAAAGCCTACTGTGATGGATTTTGATAGAAACTGCATATAATCTGTAGATTTGTTTGGGGGAGAATTGCTGTTGCCATCTTAACATGAACATGGACTGTCTTTCTGTTTTGTACGACATTTCATTTCTTTTAGCAATGTTTTGTAATTTTCAGTGCACAAGTCTTGCCCTTCTTTTGTTAACTTTATTTTGAAGTGTTTAACTTTTTTGTGCTATTGTGAGTAGAGTTTTTCAGATTTTGTTTTTGAATTGTTCATTGCCAATACGTAAAAATATAATTGATTTTTGTTTATTTATCTTGTGTCCTGCAACCTTACTTTACTATTATATTAAGCAGGGTTTTTTTGTGTGTGAATTCCTTAGAATTTTCTACATACAGTATCATGTCATTTGCAAATATAGACAGTTTTTACTTATTGTATCTCAGTTCAGTTCAGTCGCTCAGTCGTGTCCGACTCTGCGACCCCATGGACTGCAGCATGCCAGGGTTCTTGGCCATCACCAACTCCCAGAGCTTGTCAAACTCATGTCCATCGAGTCAGTGACGCCATCCAGCCAACTCATCCTCTGTCATTCCCTTCTCCTCCTGCCTTCAGTCTTTCCCAGCATCAGGGTCTTTTCCAGTGAATCAGTTCTTCGCATCAGGTGGCCCAAGTATTGGAGCTTCAGCATCAGTTCTTTCAATTAATATTCAGGACTGATTTCTTTTAGGATTGACTAGATATATCTTTGTATCTAGATGCCTTAATTTTTTTTTTTTTGCCTAGAACCTCTAATACATTGTGAACAGAAGTAAGGAGCATGGATCTTATTGACTTGTTCCTGATCTTAGGAGGTAAGCATTTAATCTTGTGTGCCCAATGCACAGTGAGGCCAAACAAAATTGAAAGGTCAGTGTTTGGAGCAGAGAAAGGTTTATTGCCACACTGTGCAAGGGGACAGGTGGCTTATTTCTCCCCGCAACCCCCCAAGTCCCAAACTCCCTGAAGGGTTACAGCAAAGCATTTTTAAGGGCAAAGTGAGAAAAGGGTGCCCTTGTGAAATGTTGTTGCTGAACCATGAAAGATGCTGGGATTCTTGGCCTCTGGAGAAGAATTCAATCTGGGGCCAGAGACAAGGCTTGATCACTCAGAGCTTTTGTGTAGTAAAGTTTTATTAAAGTATAAAAGAGATAGAGAAAGCTTCTGACATAGACATCAGAAGGGGGCAGAAAGAGTGCCCCCTTGCTAGTATTAGCAATGGAGTTATATACTTTTAATTAGTTATTTCAGTGAATCAAAAGAATGTCTGGTGGTTGTAAAGACCTTACTAGACCTACTCCCATAATTTACATTTTAAGATTACAGGATTAGCCAGAAGGTTTTTTTTTTTTCAGAGACTGTCCTCAAGCAGGATACATTATTGTTATATAATCCTAAGGAATGTAGAGGGAAAAACAGTTTGTCCTTTCCTCCTCCTTGAGAATTCCAGACCCCTCTCTTCTTGGGGACCGCTGGACTTATCAACCTGCCTAGGAATTGACTCTCACTTGGTTGGTTGGTTGTTGCAGACTGTTGGTGCAGGAATTCTTTGTTCTTGCAGCTGTCCATATAGGTCAGGTCATGATGTTGTAAACCTCCAACAAATGTTATTCCTTCTTCTGCAACTTTTTATCTGTATATGAATGGACTTTTAAAGATCTGCCTTGAAAATAGGTTATCCTATATATTTCAGACTATATGCAATCATTGTTAACTAAAGCAAAAGAAACAGGTGTAATGTGGAGTCAGATTTGTTCTTCCCTGTTACTCTTTTACCATTAGGAATGATGGTAGCACTGTGATCTTTTCAGAAATGCCCTTTCAGAAAGTTGGGAAACTTTCCTTCTGTTCCTAGATTGTTGAGAGTTCCTATCATGAACAAATGTTGGATTTTGTTAGATGCTTTTCTGCATCTATTGAGATAACCATGTGGTTAGTTACTTTATTCTATTAATATGACTCATTGCATTAATTGATTTTTTAATGCTATACTGGCTTTGCATTCCTAGGATAAATCCCACTTGGTCATGGTATATAATCCTTTTTATGTGTTACTGGATTTGGTTTAGTTAAGTTTTGTTTAGGATTTTGTGTCTGTGTTTTTGAGGAATATTGGCAGGTGATTTTCTTGTGCTGTCTTTGACTGATCTTATGGCAATTCTGGCATTTTAATATGAATTGGGAAGTGTTCTCTCCTCTTACATTTTCTGAAAGAGTTTGTAAAGGATTAGTATTATTTCTTCTTTAAATATATGGTGGAATTCATCCATGAAGTTATCTGTTCATGAATTTTTATTGGAAAAATTTAAATGACAACTTCAATGTCTTTACATGTTACAGGTCAATTTTGATTTTCTCTTTCTTCTTGAGTAAGTTTTGGTAAGTTGCTTCTCTCTAGGATTTCCCCCCCGCCTATTATCTAAGTTGTGTCATTTGTTGGCATAAAAGTGATCCTATAGAGTCAGCAGTGATGCCTCCTGTTTCATTTCTGATTGGGGTAGTTAGTATCTTTTTCTCTTCTTGCTCAGTGTAGCTAAAAGTTTATTGGTTTTGATATTTTCAAGAACCAACTTTTTGTTTCATTGATTTTGCCAGTTGTTTTTCTGTTTTCATTGATTTCCGCTGTAATCTTTATTATAGCTTTCCTTCTGCTTGCTTTACGTTTAGTTTGTTGTTCTTTTTCTAGTTTTTTAAGGTAGAAGCTTAAGTTATTGATTTGAGACCTTTATTCTTTTCTAATACAACTGTTCAGTTACAAATTTCTCTTTAAGCACTGCTTAGGCTGCATCCCCCAAATTTTGATATGTTTATGTTTTTGTCATCAGTTCAAGATATTTTCAGTTTACTATGTGATCCCTTTTTTGAGCCATTGATTATTTAGAAGTGTGGATTTAATTTCCAAATATTTTAGGGTTTCATGTATGTTTATTGTTGATTTTAAGTCCATTGTGGTCAGAACATGTGCTTTTAAAATTTATTAAGGCCTCTTGTTTGATTGTATAACAACTAACTGTATTTCTGCCCAACAAGATAAAGCTATTCTTACAAGTGAAGACATTTTTTTCTTTCTCCAAATGAGCAAATGCACAATTCCAAGAGTCATTGTATTAATTACTTACTATGTCACATTTCAAAATCAGCCATGGCTTAGTCACTCAGTTGTGTTTGACTCTGTGACCCCAGGACTATAGCTCACCAGGCTCCACTGTCCATGGGGATTCTCCAGGCAAGAATAATGGAGTGGGTTGCCATGTCCTCCTCCAGGGGATCTTCCCAACCCAGGGATCAAACCCAGGTCTTCCGCATCGCAGGCAGATTCTTTACCATCTGAGCCACCAGGGAAGCCCAAGAATACTGAAGTAGGTAGCCTATTCCTTCTCCAGGGGACAGGCTTCCTGACCCAGGAATCCAACCGGGTCTCCTGCATTGCAGGCGGATTCTTCACAAGCTGAGCTAACTGTTTGACTCAACAATTCCTTTGCTACATGTATATACACCAGGATGTGTAAACCTGTGCTCCAGGAGTGTCATTCAAAACAGCAAAATCGCCGGCTGGTCGAGGCCACTGTGGCACTCCTCCTTCGCCAGTGTGCGCCGGCAGTCTGGGCACACCCACAGCGGCAGGTGTAGCATGCTGTTGCCCTTGGGCACCATTGACAGGGCCAGTTTGCTTACGGTCTTCACTCCACTCTCTAAGAACGAAGAGTCCTTCCGCACTCTTCTGCACAGGAGACAGTAACCCCCAGTGGGGTAGGGTGGTGGTCTATGATTCATGCCAAAATTAAAAGGAGTCTCTAAACGCTTTCTAAAATCAGCCATAGTCCCACTGAATGTTCTGTTGTGTAAAGACAAAATTGTAAAGCCATCTTCTAACAACTTGTCCATAAAATAAAAATGATAAGGAAAGAGAAGGAAATTTGTTAACATATGTATGTGTGTGTGTGTATATATATATAAAATAATGTATATTAATACATATATATACACATACACATATAATGAGCAAATAGAAAATACGTAAAACTTTTACAATCCTTGTTCCTCTAGTTGACCATAAGGCCATAATTGATATCCATGACTTCTTTGTACAACTTATTCCGTATTTCCTGGGCCCTCAGCCAGAGCCTTAGATGGTTAGAATTTTTTCCCGGTAAATGAGCAGACCTTTATCCTTGAAGGATCTGAGCTTCAGAGCCTTCTCTTGCTCTGATTCTACTCAAAGCAGGCAGCTTTACCCATGACTCTATAGATGGGTCAAAATAGTGCATGCAAACGTGTTGCCTTCAAAATTCAAAGAACTTACTGCACAACTGTGCCTCTTTTCATGATAGGTGGTACATTAGAGCAGCTTATATTTCACCTTGCAGAGTATATATCTTGCATGCTGTGGGTATGATTTGGCCTATTACCTGTTTTTGTGTGACTTGTAAGCTAAGAATTTTTAAAAATATTTTTAAATGTTTGGGAAAAAAAAAAAAAGAATAAAGGACAGAATCCGTAAAGCCTAAAATATTTATTATGTGGACCTTTATAGAAGAAGTTTGCTAACTGCTGCTTCAAACTATTAAACCCCATTTACTTCACTGAGGTGGGGGACCCATGAGTTTCTCGGGGTTTATTGGCATGTGTGTTAATAAGGCATCTAAAGGACTTTGTCATTTCTTGTTCATCAGATCCAGTCAGCATGGTTGTGTTCAAGTAGTAGACCAGTGTGATATTTTATGTACTGTCCGGTCAAGTGCCTCTCACTCCTGCAGCCCACATGACTTCCTCAGTGTCCAGCTTCTGTAGCTTGAGTGATTCCTCAGAGCTCAGCTCCCCGACTGCCTGGCTCCTGGGACCTGCAGTCCCTCTAGCAGGCTCCTGGGCATGTGCTGCTCCTCTGGTGCCCAGTCCTGGGGTGCAATGGGGCCAGTAGCACTTAGTCACCTGCAGCTTGCCCCAACATTCCCCTTGGGTGATTTTTTTTTTTTTTTAATAGAGTGCCTCTGGTGAGACACTTGCTTGCAACCAGGTTTTCCTGGCACCATGTACGGTAGGTATCTGGCAAGTTACAAAAGGTGGATTTCCATCAAGTTCTACTGGCACAGCACCCATAGAGACTTCACTGTCATTTGGTTAGCCGTGGCTGTGTCCTCTCCAATAAGATTTAGATCTTATCGGGTGCCTGGTGGGTAGAGTCAAAGGGGGTGTTGTTCTTGGGTGCTGAATTCCAGCACCAGAAAGTAGTGGGTGCTGTTTATATCTGCTATTCCTATATTCTTTAGATTTCTTTTTACTTTTGACTAGCCAGTCTCCTGGTTAACTCAGTTATAGTGAATAATTCTTTATATTTGATTTCCCTTATTCAAACTGCTATGTGGTTTTTTTCCTTCTGATTGGACCCAGGTTGATCTATTCTCTTTGCTTCTAACTTCATAAGAGAAAGTAAATGGTGAGAGTAATTAGCTTATTCATTTTCTTGAACTGTGAAAGTAAAACTTGAGGATTATTATCACTTCCAAATCACAAAAGGTAGGTTTTGATGAGATTATGTCATGCTTTTGCATAGTGATGAATTGGGCTTTATAGTTCTTTGCTTCTTTCAGACCTTTGAAAAATAGAGTATAGGTATCAAGGGAAGTGGGGTTAGGGAGTAAGAGGGAAGGGGAAGAGGAAAGGAATTGGTGTTGTGGTCAGTGTTATGGCATCCAGTGGGTAGGACCCCGGATGGCATGATTTTACATCTGTCTGGCTATACTTCTTATTATCCTTTATCCCATGGTTTTCATTTTTCAGATTTTTAGGACTGTAGTTTTTTCATTTTCCTTTAGAAGCCCAATGCTAATTTTGTAATACAGAATATATGTTATATGTAACATTTTTAATGTTTACTCTGTTTTTATATAATCTGAGATCTGGAGTCAGATATTCTGCTAACTACCCATAAGACAGTTAGAGACTGCTGTATTTTACATACACACACAATTATTCAGGGAAGGCATTATTTAAACATTTGAGTTTGGCTCGGTGATCCCTTACCTAGTCAGCTTTGAAGGTGCAGAATTGCTAAACTGATTGACTTCTTTCATGGGAATTTGGAGGGGCTCTTTAGCTTAATTACTTCCAACACCCTCTTGGAGCTGGTTCCTTTGTTGTTTTATTCAGAGTAATCACATTATACATCCTCCTTGTACTTAACCCTGATCCCATTTCTCTGATTCTGTTTGTACATTTATGTGCTGTTCCCATAGATCTCCTTACCAAGCCCTGATTGCTTGATGATCATTTCTGGTCCTTATGCACTGTTGTTCATACTATTGTCTTATGTGTGTATGCTGTATTTCCACAACTCTTCGCCTGCTGCTTCATGATTGTTGACCTTGTTGGGTGCCTACCCAGCATCTTTTCTTGCTTTTTTCCTTCCTAACAGTGCCTGGATTTTCTTTCAGAAGTCACTGTTACATGGACTCCGGGGAATACCAGTCTCACTACTAGCTTCTCTGGTAGACTCTGGTTGTCTTAAACAGTCTGCCTTAAATTAGTAAAATTTGCATGATCACAGTCATTGGTTAGGGATGGGCATAAGTTTAAGCAAATACACTCCAAAAAACATCTGAGGTCTTTTACTTGGGCTGCTAGAGCAGAAGTGTATACTCTCTTTTTGGGTGGTATGTTGTATAATGGGACTCCCATAATGACTGAACTATTTTGCTGTCATTAGGGGATTACGATGGAGGTGGATTAATCATGAGGTCTGCCCTATCTCTAGATTTGCCAGTTTCTTTTTTATTTTCTTTCTTTTATAAAATTATTTATCTTTTGATTTAGTAATACATATCAGTTCAGTCACTCAGTCATGTCCGACTCTTTGCGACCCCACAAATCGCAGCACGCCAGGCCTCCCTGTCCATCACCAACTCCCGGAGTTCACTCAGACTCACGTCCATCGAGTCAGTGATGCCATCCAGCCATCTCATCCTCTGTCGTCCCCTTCTCCTCCTGCCCCCAATCCCTCCCAGCATCAGAGTCTTTTCCAATGAGTCAACACTTCACATGAGGTGGCCAAAGTACTGGAGTTTCAGCTTTAGCATCAGTCCTTCCAAAGAAATCCCAGGGCTGATCTCCTTCAGAATGGACTGGTTGGATCTCCTTGCAGTCCAAGGGACTCTCAAGAGTCTTCTCCAACACCATAGTTCAAAAGCATCAATTCTTCGGCGCTCAGCTTTCTTCACAGTCCAACTCTCACATCCATACATGACCACAGGAAAAACCATAGCCTTGACTAGACGAACCTTTGTTGGCAAAGTAATGTCTCTGCTTTTGAATATGCTATCTAGGTTGGTCATAACTTTCCTTCCAAGGAGTAAGCGTCTTTTAATTTCATGGCTGCAATCACCATCTGCAGTAATTTTGGAGCCTAAAAAAATAAAGTCTGACACTGTTTCCACTGTTTCCCCATCTATTTCCCATGAAGCGATGGGACCAGATGCCATGATCTTTGTTTTCTGAATGTTGAGCTTTAAGCCAACTTTTTCACTCTCCACTTTCACTTTCATCAAGAGGCTTTTTAGTTCCTCTTCACTTTCTGCCATAAGGGTGGTATCATCTGCATATCTGAGGTTATTGATATTTCTCCTGGAAATCTTGATTCCAGCTTGTGCTTCTTCTAGCCCAGCGTTTCTCATGATGTACTCTGCATATAAGTTAAATAAGCAGGGTGACAATATACATATAAGTGGTATAAAATTCCCCATAGTGCAAAAACCTAACCTTGAACAATTACCTAGTTACCTTCCACAGAGCTTATCACTGTAACCCTAAAGCATATATTTTCTCCCTAAGGTGTATCAAAGCCTTCCTGTGTTTAGTAATACTAGTTAGCACTTGAGCCCTATGCTTAGGGGACATTTTAAACAGCCCCCTGTGGAACTGCTGGATCATATGGTAGTTCTACTTGTAATTTTTTGAGGAATCTCCATAGTGTTTGTTATAATAGTTGTACCAATTTACATTCCCACTAACAGTACACAAGAGTTTTCTTTTCTCTACATTCTCATCTACACTTGTTATTTCTTTTTTTTTAATAACAGGCATTCTAACATGTGTGATGATACATCATTATGGTTGTGATTTGCTATGATTTGGCTGTAATTGGGATGTGATTCGCCCTGATGACTAGTTATATCGAGCAATTCATGGACTTTTAGCCATCTGTATGTCTTTGGAAAAATATGCAGATCCTCTGCCTATTTTTTAGTTGGCTTGTTTGGGTTTTTTTGATGTTGAATTTGAGTTTGTATATTTTTTATATTAACTCCTTATTGGATATAGGATTTGCAGATGTCTTCTTCCAAATAGTAGGTTGCCTTTTTGTTTTGATGATAGGGAAGCGTCAGGGTGGGAAAAATTTTAGTTTGATATAGCCCTATTGCTTATTTTTGCTTTTGGTTCCCTTGTTTTAGGAGTCCACTCCAAAAAAAAAAAAAAAATCACTAAGACCAGTGTCAGTGAAGTTATTGCCTACATTTTTCTCTAAGAACTTTATGGTTTCAGGTGTTAAACTTTTTCCCTTTCCAGTTTATTGAGATATAATTGACATCTTGTGCTCTGTAAGTTTAAAGTGTATAGCATAATGATTTGACTTATATGCATCATGAAATTATTATCACAGTAAGTTTAGTGAACATCCATCATCTCATATGGATACAAAATATTAAAAAATAGAAAATGATTTCTTCCTTGTGATGAAAAATCATAGGACTTACTCTCATAATACCTTTCTTGCATACCATAGAACAGTGTTAATTATATTATCATGTTGTACGTTACATTCCTAAGACTCATTTACCTTTTTTTCTAACTTTTTTTAAAGTATAGTTGATGTACAATGTTCTATAAGTTTCTGGTGTACAACATGGTGATTTGCAAATTTTAAAAGTTATACTGTGTTTATAATTATAAACTATTGCATATATTCCCTGTACCTATTTATCCTATAACTGGAAGTTGTACCTTTTGGTTACTTTCATCCAGTTCCCTTTCCCCCCCACCTCCTGCCTCTGGTAACCAGAAACCTGACCTCTTTTTCTGTGAGTTTCTTTATTTTTGAAGAATAACTGATTTACAACACCCTGTTAGTTCCTGTTACACAAAATACAGATTTGGTATTTCTGTATTTTTCAAAATGATCACCATAAGTCTAGTTATTATGTTATCATACAAAGATATTACACAGTTACTGACTCTGTTCCCCACACTGTACATCACCATCCATCTAATCTATCTGTGATTATTTTAAATTGCTGATCTCTTAAGCTCTAACACATTTTAACAATCCTTCATTTTTACTGTTTTTGACATATTTTACATATTTTTGTGTTTTGTATCTCTTAATTACTTATTGTGCATATAGGTGTTTTTTGGTTTTTGTCTTTAATCTTCCTTTTATCTTTATACATGACTGATTTACTACCTTTACTGTGTGTTTGACCTTATCAATGAGACTTTACTTTTTGTAATTTTCATGTTTCTAGTTGTGGCCTTTTTAGTGTAGAGAAGTCCCTTTAATATTTGTTGTAAAGCTGGTGTGGTGGTGCTGAACTCAGCTGCTTGCCTGTAAAACTTTTGATCTCTCCTTTAAATCTGAATAAAAGCCTTGTCAGGTAGAGGAGTATTCTTGGTTGTAGGTTTTCACTTTCATCACTTTAAATATATTGTGCCACTCCCTTCTGGCATGTAGGGTTTCTGTTGAAGTTAGCTGATAGCCTTATTGGAATTCACTTGTTCTTAACTTGTTGCTTTTTCCTTTCTGATTTTATTAGTCTCTCTTTATCTTTAATTTTTGTCATTTTAATTATTATGTGTTGTTGGGTTGACCCTGTTTGGTACTCGGTACCTCCTGAACTTGGCTGGATATCTGTTTCCTTTCCTAGGTTAGGGAAGTTTTCAGCTATTGTGTCTTGAAATATGTTCTCTCTCCTTTCTTGCTCTCTTCTCCTGGGATACCTATAATGTGAATGTTAGTATGTTTGATGTTTTCCCAGAGGTCTCTTTATTCTTTTTTCTATTCTGCTTCAGTGATTTTCACTACTCTCTTTCAGCCTGCTGATCCATTTCTTTGTATCTTCTAATTTATTTTTGATTCCTTCTAATGTATTTTTCATGTATTCTTCATCTCTGCCTAGTTCTTCTTTATATTTTCCAACTCTTTGTTAAAAACTTCTGATTTCTCAATCTGTTCATTCAATTTTCTCCTGAGTTGTTTGAACATCTTTATAATCATTACCTTGAACTTTCTATTGAGTAGATTGCCTTAACTTTTGTTGAGTAGAATACCTTAACTTAATTTTTCTTCTGGGGTCTCATTTTATTCCTTTGTTTTGAACATATTCCTTTGTTGCCTCATTTTGCCTAATTTGCTGTTTTTATTTCTGTATATCTGGTTAGTTAAGTCACTCAGTCATGTCCAACTCTTTGCGACCCCGTGAACTGTAGCCTACCTGGCTCCTCCATCCATGGGATTCTCCAGGCAAGAATACTGGAGTGGGTTGCCATTTCCTTCTCCAGGGGATCTTCCCAACCCAGGGATCGAACCCAGGTCTCCTGCATTGCGGGCAGACGCTTTAACCTCTGAGCCACCAGGAAAGAAGCCTCATATATCTGGTAGGTTGGTTATATTTACAAACTTTGGAGAAGGACCTTTTGTTGGAAATGTTCTGTGTGTCCCAGCAGTGCATTCCCTTCTTGTCACCAGAAATGTGTACTCTAGGGATGCCCTCTGTATAGGCTGTGTGGGTCCTTCTGTTGTGGCTTGCTGAGTAGCCAGGAGTAGCTGGCCCTGGTCCAGTTGATTGCCAGGTCTGACCTTGTGTGCAGGCTGCCAGCCACTGGTGGATGGTATTGGGTCCTAGTATAGCTGGCTGCATGGCCAGAAGAATCCCAGTCCTGATGTTGGTGTACTGGTAGCTGGGGCTGGGTTGTAAAGTATATGACTGTAGAGCCCCTGGGATCCAAGAGCTAGTGTCAGCCTGCTTAGGTGGGGCAGTGGTCCCAGGGATCTCAGGATTGCTGTCTCTCCATTGGTCCTGGCTGGTCCCAGCACTAGTGGGACCCTTGGGGATGCAGCCCCATTCTGAGGTCTCTGGCTACAGAGCCCTGGGGGTCCCAGGGCTAGTGCCAGTGCATTGGTGTGCTGGGCTGGATCCTGTGCCCTCTGGTGATCAGGGCCAATCCCAGGGTTCTGTGGGCTTAGATGGTCTTAAGGCAGCAGGTCTGCTGGTGGGGGTTGTGTCTCAGCCCTGCTAGTTGTTTGGCCAGAGGTATCTCAGTACTGCTGCCTACAGGTTGGTGGACATGCCTGAGTCTCAGCACTTATAAGCTAGAGGAGTGATTCCAAAATGGTGCTTATCAGCACCAGTGTCCACCAGGTAGAATGAGCTTCCAAAAATGGCTACCACCAGTGTCTGTGCTTCCAGAGTGAGTTCCAATTGCCTCCTGCCTCTCTGGGAAGCTTTTCAAGATCAGCAGCTGAGTCTGACCCAGGCTTCTTTCAAATGATTGCTTTTTCTCTAGGTCCTAGGATGTGTGAGATTTTGTATGTGCTCTTTAGGAGTGGAGTCTCTATTTTACACAGCCTTCTGGCTCTCCTGAAAGTAATCCACTCTGACTTTTAAAGCCAAGTGTTGTGGAGGCTCATCTCAGTGCAGGACCCCTGAGCTGGGGAGCCTGATGAGTTGTCTTTGAGTCCTTGCTCCTTGGAGAGAACCTCTGTGCAACTGTAATTATTCTCACATTTGTGAGTTGACTACCTGGTATGGGTCTTGACTATCCTGCATCTCCACTTCTCCTTCCCTTTGTGGTTCCATCTTTGGTTTTAGAAGGTCTTTTTTGCTAATATTTTCTAAATCTCACTTGAACATCTGGAAGTTCATGGTTCACATACTATTGAAGCCTGGCTTGGAGAATTTTGAGCATTCCTTTGCTAGTGTGTGAGATGAGTGCATTTGTGTGGTAGTTTGGGCATTGTTTGGCATTGCCTTTCTTTGGGACTGGAATGAAAACTTACCTTTTCCAGGCCTGTGGCCACTGCTGAGCTTTCCAAATTGCTGGCATACTGAGTGCAGCACTTTCACAGCATCATCTTTTAGGGTTTGAAATAGCTCAACTGGAATTCTATCACCTCCACTAGCTTTGTTCGTAGTGACCCTTCCTAAGGCCCACTTCATATTCCAGGATGTCTGGGTCTAGGTGAGTGATCACACCATCGTGCTTGTCTGGGTGGTTAAGATCTTTTTTGAATAGTTCTGTGTCTTTTTGACACTTCTTCTTTTTGTATTCTGTTAGGTCCATATCATTTCTGTCCTTTACTGTGCCCAGCTTTGCATGAAATGTTCCTTTGGTATCTCTAATTTTCTGAAGAGATCTCTAGTCTTTCCCATTCTACTGTTTTCCTCTATTTCTTTGCATTGATCACTCAGGAAGGCTTTCTTATCTCTCCTTGCTGTTCTTTGGAACTTTGCATTCAAATGGGTATATCTTTCCTTTTCTCCATACATATGTCAAAACATATCAAATTGTACTCTTTAAATATGAATACATCCTTGAAACCATCACCACAATTAAGATAATGAACATGGATATCATACCCTCAACTTTCCTAGTGCTCCTTTGTCAACTTTTCTTCTACCTGTTTTACTCCACTCTCTCCTCCCATTCCCATATCAGATCAGATCAGTTGCTCAGTTGTGTCCGACTCTTTGCAACCCCATGAATCGCAGCACGCCAGGCCTCCCTGTCCATCACCAACTCCTGGAGTTCTACTCAGTCAGACTCACGTCCCTCGAGGCAGTGATGCCATCCAGCCATCTCATTCTCTGTCATCCTCTTCTCCTCTTGCCACCAATCCCTCCCAGCATCAGGGTCTTTTCCAATGAGTCAACTCTTCACATGAGGTGGCCAAAGTACTGGAGTTTCAGCTTTAGCATCGTTCCTTCCAAAGAAATCCCAGGACTGATCTCCTTCAGAATGGACTGGTTGGATCTCCTTGCAGTCCAAGGGACTCTCAAGAGTCTTCTCCAACACCACAGTTCAAAAGCATCAATGCTTCAGCGCTCAGCCTTCTTCATAGTCCAACTCTCACATCCATACATGAC
>NW_011494629.1:5365394-5393790 GCF_000754665.1 Bison bison bison
TTCCACTGTTTCCCCATCTATTTCCCGTGAAGTGATGGGACCAGATACCATGATCTTTGTTTTCTGAATGTTGAGCTTTAAGCCAACTTTTTCACTCTCCACTTTCACCTTCATCAAGAGGCTTTTTAGTTCCTCTTCACTTTCTGCCATAAGGGTGGTGTCATCTGCATATCTGAGGTTATTGATATTTCTCCTGGCAGTCTTGATTCCAGCTTGTGTTTCTTCCAGTCCAGCGTTTCTTATGATGTACTCTGCATATAAGTTAAATAAACAGGGTGAGAATATACAGCCTTGACGTACTCCTTTTCCTATTTGGAACCAGTCTGTTGTTCCATGTCCAGTTCTAACGGTTGCTCCTCCCATTCCCAGGCAATCACTAATCTGCTTTCTGTCACTATAAACTAATTTACATTTTGTAAAATTTCATATAAATTGATTCAGATAATACATCCTCTGTTTTGAGGGGTCTTTTTTCACTTAGTATAATTGTTTTGGTAACTGTGTTGTGTAGCTTGTGTTACTAGTTCATTTTTATTGGTGAGTAGTCTTTCATTATTTGGATATAGCAGTTTTTTGTCTCCTTTTCATGGACATTTAGGTAGTTTTCAATTTTTTTTATACAGATAAAACTTATGAATATTTATGTTAAGGTGTTTGGATGAGCATAGCTTTTATTTCTCTTGGGTAAAAGTGTAGGAGTGGAAGGGCTAAATTGTAGGGTAGGTGAAAGTTTAGCTTTTTAAGAAATTGCGGTTTCCGGTTCCAGATGGTGGAGTAAGACATGTGCCTATCTCCTGGGAGAGCAACAAAATCACAATTAGCTGTTGAACAATGGTTGAACAATGGGGGATGCTGGAACCCAACAGAAAGAGATATCTTATATCCAAAGACGAAGAAGCTCCAACAAGGCAGTAGGAGGGACGCAATCACGATAAAATCAAATCCAATACCCTCCAGGTGGGCCACCCAAAAACTGGAGAACAATAATACCCAAGAAGTTCTCCCACTGTTATGAGGGGTCTGAGTCCCATGTCAGGCTTCCCAGCCTGGGGATCCAGCAAAGGGATTGGGAAGCCCTTGAAGGCCAGCATGATTTGATTACATGACTTCTACAGGATTGGGGGAAATAGAGACTCAACTCTTGGAGGGCACAAACAAAATTGATATGCACCAAGATCCAAGGGAAAGGAGCAGTGACCTCACAGGAGACTGAACCAGACCTACCTGCTAGTGTTCAAGGGTCTCCTATGGAGGCGTGGGTTGGGGGGCTTACTGCAGGGATGGGAGCACTGGCAGCAGCAGTCCTGGAAGCTGTCCCTTGGTTTAAGTACTCTGAGAGGTCACCATTAACCCTACCATGCATGACCCTATAGACCCCAGGGCTGGGTCAGTTCAGTTCAGTTCAGTCGCTCAGTTGTGTCCGACTCTTTGTGACCCCATGAATTGCAGCACACCAGGCCTCCCTGTCCATCACCATCTTCCAGAGTTCATTCAGACTCACGTCCATCGAGTTGGTGATGCCATCCAGCCATCTCATCCTTTGTCGTCCCCTTTTCCTCCTGCCCCCAATCCCTCCCAGCATCAGAGTCTTTTCCAATGAGTCAACTCTTCTCATGAGGTGACCAAAGTACTGGAGTTTCAGCTTTAGCATCATTCCTTCCAAAGTACACCCAGGACTGATCTTTAGAATGGACGGGTTGGATCTCCTTGCAGGCCAAGGAACTCTCAAGCATATTCTCCAACACCACAGTTCAAAAACATAAATAAAACCCAGGGCTGAGTCACCTCAGGACAAAAAGCTAACAGGGAATACAGTCCCATCCATCAGCAGATAATTGGATTAATGCTTTACTGAGCAAGGCCCTGCCCACCAGAGCAAGACCCAGTTTTTCCCACCCAACCCCTCCCATCAGGAAGCTTACACAAGGCTCTTTGCCTCATGCAGTAGAAGGCAGACAGAAGAAGCAAGAAGAACCACAATTTCACAGTGGCTAGAATGGAAACCACATTACAGAAAGTTGATCAGGATAAGAAAGCAGAGAGTTATGTCCCAGATGAAAGGAGAAGATAAAACCCCAAAGAGAACTAAATGAAGTGGATCTAGGCAACCTTCCAGAAAAAGAATTCAGTATAATGATAATGATGATCCAGGATCTCAGAAACAGAATGGAGAAAATGCAAGAAATGTTTGCCAAAGACCTACAAGAACTAAAGAACAAATAGAGATGAACAATATACTGGAAGGAATCAGTAGTAGAAGAACTGAGGCAGCATAACAGATAAATGACCTGGAGGACAGAATGGTGGAAGTCACTGTTACAGAACAGAATATAGAAACAAGAATGAAAAAAAAGTGAAGACAGTGTAAGAGACCTCTGGGACAATGTTAACTGCACCAACATTATAGGGGTCCCAGAAGAAGAATACAGAGAGAAAGCACTTTAGAAAATATTTGAAAAGATAATAGCTGAAAATTTCCCTAACATGGGAAAGGAAACAGTCAACCAAGTCCAGGAAGTGCAGAGCATTCCAAGCAGGATAAATGCAAAGAGGAATACACTGAGACACATAGTAATCAAACTGACTAAAATTAAAGACAAAGATAAAATATTAAAAGTGACAAAGGAAAAACAATAAGTAACATACAAGGGAACTCTCATAAGTTTATCAAATGATTTCTCAACAGAAACTACAGGCCAGAAGGGAATGGAATAATTTATTTAAAGTCATGAAAAGGAAGAACCTACAACCAAGAATACTCTACCCAGCAAGACTGTGATTCATATTTAACAGAGAAATCAAAAGCTTTCCAGACAAGCAAAAGTTAAGAGAATTCAGCACCACCAAACCAGCTTTACAACACTAAAGGAACTTCTCTAGGCAGGAAACACAAGAGAAGGAAAAGACCTACACAAAATAAACCCCAAACAATTAAGAAAATGGTAATTATATTGCCAATTACCTTAAATGTAAGTGGATCAAATGCACCAAACAAAAGATATAGACTGGCCGCGTGGATTGAAACAAGTACATGTATGCACTTCTGCTTACCACACTGCTCTACTTAACCCCTCCAAATTGTATGTATTTATTTATATTGTTAGGTTAATCATGTTTCCGTTATGGCTTGCAATTGTAATTATCTTTTGTTTTTGTCTGGCTATTGATTGTGAAAACATCTTTTACTATTGTGATTATGTAACTATTATTAATTTAGTACCACTGTATCATGATTGGTCAACAGAAAATAATACAATTTTATATCACTAAAACTACCATTTAATAGAAAAACCTGTGACCACTTTTTAAAATCCAGATGGATATCAGAATTATCTTGGAAATTTTTGAAAAATACAGACGCTCAGATATTTCTTTTTTTTCCCTCCAAAGCTCCAGATAAACATATTTAATGAGCAGCCATGTTTAAAAACAACTAGACTTTATGATGATATTTTCATTTTATATAGTTGGTTTCACTTTTTCTGTTTCCTTTTCATTGCTCATTTATGTTTTTCAAATTTCTGTCTCTTTATTTATTTATTTTTTTATGTTCTTTCTCAAGTCTTTATTAAGCATAGTAGCAATCAGGCATAGTAGAAATGCTTTTGTGTGTGTATGTATATATGTGTGTATATATGACTGCAGCCATGAAATTCAAAGATGCTTACTCCTTGGAAGGAAAGTTATGACCAACCTAGATAGCATATTCAAAAGCAGAGACATTACTTTGCCAACAAAGGTTCGTCTAGTCAAGGCTATGGTTTTTCCTGTGGTCATGTATGGATGTGAGAGTTGGACTGTGAAGAAGGCTGAGCGCCGAAGAATTGATGCTTTTGAACTGTGGTGTTGGAGAAGACTCTTGAGAGTCCCTTGGACTGCAAGGAGATCCAACCAGTCCATTCTGAAGGAGATCAGCCCTGGGATTTCTTTGGAAGGAATGATGCTAAAGCTGAAACTCCAGTACTTTGGCCACCTCATGCGAAGAGTTGACTCATTGGAAAAGGCTCTGATGCTGGGAGGGATTGGGGGCAGGAGGAGAAGGGGACGACAGAGGATGAGATGGCTGGATGGCATCACCGACTCAATGGACGTGAGTCTGAGTGAACTCCGGGAGTTGGTGATGGACAGGGAGGCCTGGCGTGCTGCGATTCATGGGGTTGCAAAGAGTCGGACACGACTGAGCGGCTGAACTGAACTGAACTGATACATGTTTGTATGTGTAAGGATATATACATACCTTATTCAAGATGCCACATTGTATTTAATTGCATTGAGCAGTTTCAACTGCATACAACAAATTCTGGTAAATTTCTCTTTTCCTTTTTATTCTGTTACAAGTGCTTTCTATTTCCTTGTTATGACTTCTTAGGTAATACCCATCATTTGAAAGTAGACACTTAATTTCCAAATGCATGGGATTTTTAAAGTATCTTTGATATTAATTTCTCATTTTGGTATTAATTTCTTATTAAAATGTTTCTCTGTAATTACTGTCTGTGTTTTTTCAGTCTTCTGACTTTATTGAACCTTTCAGTGGCTAAGTCAAGATCTCTCTTGGTAAATGTCATATCACACTTGAAAATATGTGAGTTATTTTCAAATATCTTTTGATATTGATCTCTAATGTAATTCCACAGTGATAAGAGAACAGACTCTGTATGATTTCAGTACCTTTAGACTATCAAATTTTTGAACCTGGTCTTATGTCCCTGAATATGTTTTAGTGTCTCATAGTTTATAATCTGTGGGAAGTTGAATAGAATTTTTATTCTACTGTTTTGTGAAAATTATATAAATCTTAATTATGTTGAATTGGTTCATAGTACTTTTCAGGTCTACTATATCCTTCTACTTCTCTGTATATTCATTCTATTAAGTTTTGAGAGTTTGATATTGAAACTCCAACTAAAAATCTTAATTTATCTACTTAAAAATAATTATATAGTAGAACTGTAACTTTGTTCTGTATTTTCCAAGTCTCCTGTAAGTGTGTTATCATATTTTCATAATTTAAAAAATAAAAAGTAACAGACAAAAAAATTACTGTGTACACCTGAAACTAATACAGTATTGTAAATCAGCTAGCTTACTTGAATAAAAAAATTGCTAAGTTATTTTCAAAAGGGGTTATACCATTCTATTCCCACTTGCAGTATATGAGAGTTTCCAGTTCCACATCCTCACCAACACTTAGGATGGTCAGTCTTTTTAATTTTAGCCCTTCTAATGTGTTTGTAGTAATATTGCACAATCATTTTAAATTGTATTTTTGTAATACAAGTCCTTTGTCAGATACATGATTTGCAAATGTTTTTCTCCCAGTTTATGACTTCCTTTTTTATTTTCATAATGGTATCTTTTGAAGAGCAAGAAGTTAATTTTGTTGAAGTCCAGTTTATTGATTATTTTACTTTAAAGTTTGTGCCTTTTATGTCCTATATAGGAAATCTTTTCCTAACCCAAGGTTGCTGAGATTCTTTTTTTTCCTATGTTTTCTTTCAGAGATTTTATAGTATTAGCTTTTACACTTTAGGTCTATGATCCATTTTGAGTTCACTTTTATATATTGTATGAGCAAAGGGTTCAGGCAATGGCATCCCACTCCAGTACCCTTGCCTGGAAAATCCGTGGACGGAGGAGCCTGGTGGGCTGCAGTCCATGGGGTTGTGAAGAGTCGGACACGACTGAGCGACTTCCCTTTCACTTTTCACTTTCATGCATTGGAGAAGGAAATGGCAACCCACTCCAGTGTTCTTGCCTGGAGAATCCCAGGGACGGGGGAGCCTGGTGGGCTGCTGTCTATGAGGTTGCACAGAGTCGGACACGACTGAAGTGACTTAGCAGCAGCAGCAGCATGCCTTGATTACTATAGCCTTTTGATGAGTCTTGAAATCAATGTAAATGTAAGTCCTTCAACTTTGTTCTTTTCAAAGTTGTTTGGCTGTTGTAGGTTATTTACATATATGCCCTTTATTGGGTTGTGGAAGTTTTTCTCTATTCCATGTCTGATGAGATTTTAAAAATCATGAGCGGTTATTTTTGATATGTGCTTTTCTGCCTACATTGAAGTACACATAAGTTCTTGAAGATTGTATTCTCATATAACTGTTTTGACTGCCTTTGTGCTAATTTTATGGTTGTTTTCCACAGTCCCATATGTTTTGAAATTCAAGCCATGGTGTCTGTAATGGGATTGAAGATCATTATGTAAGCATTTGTCAACCAACTCAGAGGGACAGGAATCTTTGCACTTTTGATGCCTAGGTTCTTACTTGACTGAGGCACTTAAGTATTTACTTAGGCATTCATTTCACAAATATTCAACACAGTATTAGTCAAAGTAAATACTAGTTATGGTAACAAAATCCTAAATCTCAGTGGCTTAACATAATACAAGTGTTAATTTTTGCTAGTGTGACAGTTCAGTTCAGTTGCTCAGTCATGTCTGACTCTTTACAACCCCATGGATGGCAACATGCCAAGCTTCCCTATCCTTCACCAACTCCCAGAGCTTGCTCAAACACATGTCCATTGGGTCAGTGATGCCATCCAACCATCTCATCCTCTGTTGTCCCCTTCTCCTCCTGCCTCCAGTATTTCCCAGCATCAGGGTCTTTTCCAATGAGTCAGTTGTTTGCATCAGGTGGCCAAAGTATTGGAGTTTCAGCTTCAGCATCAGTCCTTCCAACGAATATTCAGGACTGATTTTCTTTAGGATGGACTGGTTGGATTTCCTTGCAGTCCAAGGGTCTTCTCCAACGCCACAGTTCAAAAGCATTAATTCTTCAGTGCTCAGCTTTCTTCATAGTCGAATTCTCACATCCATACATGACGACTGGAAAAACCATAGCTTTGCCTAGACGGACCTTTGTTGGCAAAGTAATGTCTCTCTGCTTTTTAATATGCTGTCTAGGTTGGTCATAGCTTTTCTTCCAAGGAGTAAATGTCTTAATTTCATGGCTGCAGTCATCATCTGCAGTGATTTTGGAGCCCCCCAAAATAAAGTCTCTCAGTGTTTCCACTCTTCCCCATCTATTTGCCATGATGTGATGGGATTAAATGCCATGCTTTTAGTTTTCTGAATGTTGAGTTTTAAGCCAACTTTTTCACTCTCCTCTTTCATCAAGAGACTCTTTAGTTCCTGTTTATTTTCTGCCATAAGTGTGGTGTCATCTGCATATCTCAGGTTATTGATATTTATCCTGGCAATCTTGATTCCAGCTTGTGCTTCTTCTGCCTGGCATTTTGCATGATGTACGTCAGTTGCTGCATGATGTATGTCAGGCCGCTGTATGTCAGTTGTCTCTCTTGTGCATGTTTTTATATACAGATTTCCTGAAGGTTCCCCAGTTTCTCTGGGGGTCCTTCCATTTTCTAGCTGCACTGATTCAGTTCTTTACTTCCAGCTTTGTGTTTTGGGGGAGAATTTAGAAGACTGCACAGGTTGTTTTAGAGGTCAGGCATGAAAAGGCATGTACATCATTTATACTCTCATTTCTTTGGCCAGAACTTAGTCATACAGCCAGCCTAACTTCCAAGCTGCTGGGAAGTATTCATTTGCCACAGATGTGGGGAGTGCTGGTAAACTCTGTCACATACAACTCTGATGACTTAGGCACTGTGCTAGGTGCTGGGGATGTAGTAGTGGACTTGATTCTTGTTCTGGCTGAGGTTACCTTCCAGGATGGATTGGGAGTAGAGGGTGTTGTGGCATACCTGGGTATTTGATAAAGGAAGAATCATTTACTGTCTTCCATTTGTGATTGGCCAGATGACTTCTCTTGCTTGATGAAGTTAAGGTAATAATTTTCATAGGAAAAAGTAAACTGTTGAATATATTAACATGAATTATAATATAATTGAAGCATTAAAAATGTCACTAAACTTCTTATTAGTCTTGTAAGTAGTATTTTAACTAGATCTGTAAAGAACAAATATGGTAGATGTATATGGCTTGCATGATGTCTGAAAATTTTTTTGTCAGTGTGATCTCAGATGGCCTTGGCCTATAGTGGCTCCAAGCTGGATATCCGTTCCTGGCCAGAGATTGAGGTGGGGAGAAACTCTTCAACCTGGGGCTCATCTATCTGCTACCTCAATTTACCTACATTTAAACACTAAGTTACTTTACTTATCTTTAAGATGAAAGTTATTTTCAGCTTATCTTTAAGCTGAAAAGCAGTCTGACAATACTAAATCTGACTTTTTTTGGCAGCAGCTGGCAGGAGCTAAGTTCTGGCCATCTTCTTTGGATAGTCTTTACTTTTCTGGTTGCCTCAAGCCCATCTGATTGCTTTACTCATTTTACTGACCTCTTTTGAACATTTGAATTTATGACTTTTGTATGAAGTGATTTACTAACTTTTGGATCATCTTGAAATGACACTTAGAAAAAGAAATGGGTAGTTCAGAACAAATGTATCATACTTATTGGGGAAATTGCTATAGTTAGTAATCTATGTTCTCTGATGAGTTCAAAGTTTCATAGTTGTAGGGAAGAAAAGCTTATTGTTATTCAGTTCAGTTCAGTTCAGTCACTCAGTCATGTCTGACTCTTTGCAACCCCATGAATCCAGCAATAATATACCATACGCCCTTTAGAAATCAGAGCTTTTGATCTAATGATTTTTGTTTAAAGTTTATTGATTTTATAAGCTTGGTTTTTTTTTCACTATTTTTGGGTCTTGGTTCATTTCTAATATTACCTTGGTCATAAACCCTACTAAATGTGTTTCATACTTCATGAAACCATATGTACCAAAGTAAGACAGGTATTCAAACGAAAAATAGAGTGGAGCTTTTTCAAAAAAATTAATTTGGACCAGGATTAGGGGTTCTTGAGAGATTGCCCAAAAGAACATAGCTGCTGAAGAACTGCTAGGGTTACTTGTGTTGTACATCTTTTAAATGTGTCTTAATTCTTATGGCATGATAATGTTTTCAGTTACTAAAAGAGTCAACTGATTTTAGCAGAAAACATTCACCTTCAATAATAATTTCTCTTTGAAATGTTTACAGAGAAGGAAAATGAGGTTGCTTAGTGGCAAAGCTGTTGAGTGTTTTCCCGGGAAACTAACTCTTGTCTGGTGCTCTTTTCATTGCACCAGCAGCTCCATATCAAGGGTTTCTGATGCTTCCTATTGAAGCATTCTTAAGCAAGTTTTTGGCAGACTTTTTTGTTGCATCTTTCTACTGTGTAAATAGAGGCATTAGAAGAAATGTAACTTTTGAATACTGCTTAACCAGTTTCTGCTTGGTAATGTGCCCCAAGACCCTCAGTGAATGCCAGCAAACAAATTAGACCCACAGTGTATTTGATATGTATATCTTTTCCCCAAACAAAATTTGAATTCTACAAACACAAATTGAGTCATTTTCCAAATGTTTGTATATGAATGGAAGTTTTTGTCCCATCCTTCTCTAACCAATACCATAAAACTTCTGAAGGTCTATGATGCATTTGTTTTACAATGTTAATCCAAAACAAAACTTTATTCTGACTAAACTTGTAGCTATAGAGAGATACCAAACTCATTTCCATTGATCAGTACAACATGTTTGTACCAACTATACCCCAAAAAATGTGTAAAAGGGTGCCACGCTGTAAATTATAGTTGTAAGCACAAGTGCAGCTGTTACAAATCTAGCAAAACCTCAGATTAAACAATTTAAAATTTACTGAAGATGACATTCCAGACCCATTTTTCATAATATAAACACTCTGGGACATGCCTTTGAAATGAGTGGGATTGCCATTAATATTAATGCCACTGAATTCAAGACTGGGAGGTCATTTCTTTTGAGCTTCATTTTCACTCCTAATTTTGGAATAAAATATGCTTTTAGCCTAAAATATGACATGTTTATTCACGGCCTGAAAAAAATTTGATCCTGTTGTTTTTGAATTGTAGGAATGCAAAAAATGGTATAAATATTTTATTCTTTATTTATGGCCTTATAACTTAAATGAGTTTGTTATAATTAAATTTGGCAAAAATTAGCTGCTAGTGGAATTCAATTGCTTTGGTCAATTAAAAAAAATAAAAAGGCACTAAAAATAGTTGCTATTTTAAGATTGTATTAGTTTGACATTTTAGAATCCTGTACTTAAGGAATTTTATTTAAATGATTCTGAGCATGTTTCTTGTGGTTTTGCCTTTCAGCTAGACCAGGGTGGGACAAGCATTCAAAATCTGCACCACTCTAATTTGCTTTTCTCCTTATTTTCCACTTAGTGGTACGACTGGTTGAGTATCAATTCAGCATTATAATATTTTCTAGAATTACATTCTGTGCTCTGATATCTTTTGACATCTTGTATGAATTTTGAGTATATAAGGATCAAATTTAAGCTCTTTGAATGAACTGGGCTAGTAGTTCTGGGTGGTAGCGGGTGGGGAGGAGAAGGCAAGGTGGTTGTTTTGGTTTTGTTTCCTTGTTTATTGTTGACTAGATTTTAAAATTCATTTGCCTTTTCTGAATTTCTTATCTAGAGTTTTGAGGGAGCGTTTAAATTGGGTAATGGAGCACTTATGTGACTGTTGATAAACTATCCCTAGTCCTTGAATAAAAAGAGGCATTTATCAAAAGAAGCCAGTAAAATCTCTCATTTACATTTGTTCTCTAACTTCAGTCGAACATATTTTTTTGATCAGGAGAATTGCCAGCCACTGTCAAGTATCAGGTTGTAACCTAACATTGGTAGTTGTGAAAGCACGTAGCTGATCTTGTTATCCCTTATTCAGAAGAGCTTTGGATATTTCTGTCAACATAGAAGATTGGTATACCACAATGACTGCTGCTGTTGCTTTTGCCTTCCTCTTCTTTCTTTTTTTCCCCTTTCTTTTTACTTTAAGAGTTTGTGAAGGTTTAACTCTTTTGTTATTTACATGAGGTAGAAATCTGGGCAGATATAAATAACCCCTTCTTTTCTTGTTTAAAAATTTCTTTGCAACCATCTGAGGATTTTTCTTCCTTATCATCCATTCTTCTATTCTTTGTCTGGTATTATATATATCTTCTCTTTACTGTATCCTCTTTGTTGGTTAACTCCTTGCTTTTGGGGGAGCACGTCTTCTAGTACCTTCTTAAAATGGTGTGTGGGAGGTTAATTATTTCTAGTCACTGTACTAGTTATACTCGATTGATAGTTTGTCTGGATATAGAATTCCAGGTTGGAAATCATTTTCCTTCAGAATTGTGAATTCTGAGTAATTTTCCTTCAGAGTTGTTCCATTTCCCTCTGTCTTCCAATTCTTTTACAGTAAAATCTTATAATGATGTGCTATTGTGTGAAACTTTTCATCCATTGTGATGGGCGCTTGGCTAGCCCTTCCAATCTGAAAGTGCTTGTCTTCTAGTTTTTTTTTTTTTTGTAAGTTTTGTTGATTATATCTTCCCTTCATTTTCTTTGGTGCTTGACCTCCAAATATTTAAAGTTTGCCTCCAGGAGTAATGCTTCTATAAGCAGGTTTTTTTTTTTTTTAGTATAAAAATGTTTGTTGTTTGATAAGTTGGGGGTGCTCAAGACAATCTCCAGGTTTGATAATTTACTAGGAAAACTCAGAATTCAGCATATAGTTGTTTCCATGCCTATGATTTATTGCAGGGAAAGAACACAAAGCAAAGTCAACAAAGGGAAAAGTGCATGGGATGAAGCCTGGAGGAAACCAGACACAAGCTTCTAAGAGTCTTTTCCTTGAGGAGTCACACAAAACACATGTAATTTCACCAGCAGAATTATGGCAACACATGTGAAATGTCATCCATCGGGGAAGCTCATTAGAGATTCAATGCCTAAGGTTTATTTTGGGGGCTGGTTGCATAGTCATCCACTGTCTAGCAAGTATCAAAATTTCAAACCCTTGGAAGGAAAGCAGATGTTCAAGATCAGTGACATTGTTTGTAAAGTTTGTGCAGAGAGAGTCCGTCTTAGCAGTTAGGTCAGTAGGAACTATTACAGTATCCAAGTTCCCAGACCCTAGCCAAGGGCCACCCTTGCAAGTTCTTTCTTTCTTTTTTTTTTAACTTTGTATTTTTTATTGGGGTATAGCTGATTAACAATGTTGTGATAGTTTCAGGTGAACAGGAAAAGGGACTCAACCATACATATACACGTACTGATTCTCCCTCCAAACTCACCTTCCATTTGGGCTGCCACATAACAATGAACAGAGTTCTATGTGCCTTACAGTAGCTCCTTGTTGGTTATCCATTTTAAATACAGTAGTGTGTACATGCCCATCCCAACCTCCCAAACTGTCCTTTACAAGCCGTTCTTTCTAAGGAGAGCGGTCTTGGACCTGCTGTGCTAACTATTTTCTGCATAGTTAAAGAGGAAAGAAGTTATTTTTGAGGACCAAAGATAAGTTTTACTTTCAATGAATTTCAGAGTTGTCTGATGGCAAGGTTAAAACTTTACTCAGGTGTAAACTGGTCGTGTGGTAAGAGAAGGCAGAAAACTAAGCCTCTAGAAGATTATGAATTAAGGGCAGGAATATGGCTCATGAAATATTGGAACTCATGATAAAAAAGCTACTTAAGGGAGAATGGAAGATTGAGCAGAGACTGAATTTTGTCACCACCCCTCCAACCCCCCCTGAAATTCATACACTGAAGCCCTAACCCCTAGCGTGACTGTATTTGGAGATAGGCCCTTTAGAGAGATAATTAAGATTAAATGATGTGTTTTTGAAAAAGTTGGCTTAAAGCTCAACATTCAGAAAACAAAGATCATGGCATCTGGTCCCATCACTTCATGGCAAATAGATGGAGAAACAGTGAAAACAGTGGCAGACTTTATTTTTGGGGGCTCCAAAATCACTGCAGATGGTGACTGCAGCCATGAAATAAAAAGCCACTTACTCCTTGGAGGAAAAGTTATGACCAATCTAGATAGCATATTAAAAAGCAGATACATTACTTTGCCAACCAAGATCTATCTAGATAAGGCTATGGTTTTTCTAGTAGTCATGTATGGATGTGAGAGTTGGACTATAAAGAAAGCTGAGCGCTGAAGAATTGATGCTTTTGAACTTGGTGTTGGAGAACACTCTTGAGAGTCTCTTGGACTGCAAGGAAATCCAACCAGTCCATCCTAAAGGAAATCAGTATGGAAGGACTGATGCTGAAGCTGAAACTCCAATACTTTGGCCACCTGATGCGAAGAGCTGACTCATTTGAAAAGACCCTGATGCTGGGAAAGACTGAAGGCAGGAGGAAAAGGGGATGACAGAGGATGAGATGGTTGGATGGCATCACCGACTCAATGGACATGAGTTTGAGTAAACTCCATGAGTTGGTGATGGACAGGAGGCCTGGCGTGCTGCAGTCCACGGAGTCGTAAAGAGTCGGACATGACTGAGTGACTGAACTGAACTGATGTGTTAGTTGCTCAGTCATGTCTGAATCATGTGAACCCATGGACTGTAGTCCATCAGGTTTCTCTGACCATGACATTCTCCAGGCAAGAATACTGGAGTGGGTTGCCATTCCCTTCTCCAGGGGATATTCCCAACACAGAGATTCAACCCAGGTCACCTGCATTATAGACAGATTCCCAGCCTTCTGAGACACTAGGAAAGCCAGAGTGGAATCTAATCTGATAGGTCTGGTGGCCTTATAAAAAGAGGGAACAGATCTCTTTTCCTTCACACACCAAAGAAGAGGTCATGTGAGTACACAGAGATAGATGTCAGGGAAGAGGATCTCACCAAGAACCAAGTTGTCCAGAACCTTTTGACTTTTTAGCCTCTAAAACTATTAGAAAATAAACTTGTGTTGTTTAAGCCACCCACCGTATGGTTTTTGGTTTTTTCACCCTGAGTTAAGACAGCTTGAGATCAGAATAGGACCTCAGCTTTATCAAGGTGAATCCTATGTGAACCAAGAGAATATTATCAATAACATGGTGCTGGATTTTTTGTTGTTGTTTTTTGTGTGTTTTGTTTCTCTTCTTGTCTGTTAGCTTTCAAACTTTGCTAACTTATCCACATACCATCTCTTCTGAGTTAGCGGAAGTCATTAACCCAGTGTTCTAGATCTGTGCCATCCAGTATCATAGTCAATAGCCACACGTCATGATACAAATTAATTTAAATTAGTTAAAATTAAGTGTAAATTAAAATTAAGTTCCTCACTAGCACTAGCCACCTTTCATGTGTTTAATAGCCACCTGTGTTTAGGGATGTGGTTGTTGTTATTCAGTCACTAGTCATGTCTGACACTTCCTGATCCCATAGAGTGCAGCATGACAGGCTTCCCTGTCCTTCACCATCTCCTGGAGCTTGCTCAAACTCATATCTATTGAGTTGGTGATATCATCCAACCACCTCATCCTCTGTTGTCCCCTTTTTCTCCTGCCTTCAATCTTTCCCAGCATCAGGGTCTTTTCTAATGAGTCACTTCTTTGCATCAGGTGGCCAAAGTATTGGAGTTTCAGCTTCAACATCAGTCCTTCCAATGAACACCCAGGACTGATCTCCTTTAGGATGGACTGGTTGGATCTTCTCGAAGTCCAAGGGACTCTCAAGAGTCTTCTCCAACACCACAGTTCAAAAGCATCAATTCATCAGTTCCTTGGTGCTCAACATCCTTATGATACAACTCTCACATCCATACATAACTACTGGAAAAACCATAGCTTTGACTTTGTGGACCTTTGTCCCCAAAGTAATGACTCTGCTTTTTAATACTCTGTCTAGTTTGTCATAGCTTTTCATCCCAGGGGCAAGAATCTTTTAATTTCATGGCTGCAGTCACCATCTGCAGTAATTCTGGAGCCCAAGAAAATAAAGTCTGTCACTGTTTCCATTGTTTCCCCTTCTGTTTGCCATGAAGTGACAGGACTGGATGCCATGTTCTTAGTTTTTGAATGTTGAGTTTTTTTTTTTTAATTTATTTATTTTAATTGGAGGCTAATTACTTTACAATATTATAGTGGGTTTTGCCATACATTGACATGAATGTTAAGTTTTAAGTCAGCTTTTTCATTCTCCTCTTTCACCTTCAGTTCCTCTTAGCTTTCTGCCAAAAGAGTGGTATCATCTGAATATATGAGGTTTTGATATTTCTCCCAGCAATCTTGATTTCAGCTTGTGCTTCATCCAGCCCAGCATTTCACATGATGTACTGTGCCAGATCTGTTGGATCATTGAAAAAGCAAGAGACCTCCAAAAAAACCCAGCTACTTCTGCTTAATTGACTACACCAAAGCCTTGACTGTGTGGATCACAACAAACTGTGGAAAATTCTTCAAGAGATGGGAATACCAGACCATCTGACCTGCCTCCTGAGAAATGTGTGCAGGTCAAGAAGCAACAGTTAGAACTGGACATGAAACAATGGACTGGTTCCAAATCAGGAAAGGAGTATGAAAAGGCTATATATTGTCACCCTGCTTATTTAACTTATATGCAGAGTATCATGAGCAATGCTGGACTGGATGAAGCACAAGCTGGAATCAAGATTGCTGGGAGAAATACCAATAGAAGACACCACCCTTATGGCAGAAAGTGAAGAAAACTAAAGAGCTTCTTGATGAAAGTGTAAGAAGAGAGTGAAAAAGTTGGCTTAAAACTCAACATTCAGAAAATTAAGATCATGGCATCTGGTCCCATCACTTCATGGCAAATAGATGGGTAAACAGTGGATACAGCAACAGACTATTTTCTGGGGCTCCAAAATCACGGCAGATGGTGAGTGCTGCCATGAAATTAAAAGCCGCTTGCTCCTTGGAAGAAAAGTTATGACCAACCTAGACAGCTTGTTAAAAGCCAGAGAAATTACTTTGCCAACAAATGTCCATCTAGTCAAAACTGTGGTTTTTCCAGTGGTCAAGTATGGTTGTGAGAGTTGGACTGTAAAGAAAGCTGAGCCCTCAAGAATTGATGCTTTTGAACTGTGGTGTTAGAGAAGGCTTTTGTCCATTCCTTGGACAGCAAGGAGATCCAACAGAGATCGTAAAGGAAATCAGTCTTGAATATTCATTGGAAGGACTGATGCTGAAGCTGAAACTCCAATACTTTGGGCACCTGATGCAAAGAAGTGACTCATTGGAAAAGACCCTGATGCTAGGAAAGATTGAAGGCGAGAGGAGAAGGAGATGATAGAGGATGACATGGTTGGGTGGCATCACCAACTCAGTGAACATGAGTTTGAGTAAACTTTGGGAGTTGATAATGGACAGGGAGGCCTGGTGTGCTGGAGTCCATGGGGTCACAAAGAGTTGGACACGACTGAGCTACTGAACTGAACTGAACTCTGCAGGTAAGTTAAAGAAGCAGGGTAACAATATACAGCTTTAACTTACTGCTTTCTCAATTTGAAACTAGTCTGTTCCAAGTCCGGTTATAACTGTTTATTTTTGACCTGCATATAGGTTTCTCAGGAGTGCAGTTGTGCAGTAGTTTGAACATTCTTTGGGCTTTCCTTTTTTCAAGTGGTAAAGAATCTGCATGCAATGCGGGAGACCTCGGTTTGATACCTGGGTTGGGAAGATACCCTGGAGAAGGGAATGGCTACCCACTTCAGTATTCTGGCCTGGAGAACTCCATGGACTGTATAGTCCATGAGGTTGCAAAGGGTCGGACATGACTGAGGGACTTTCACTTTCACTTTGAACATTCTTTGGCATTGCCCTTCTTTGGGATTGGAATGAAAACTGACCTTTTCCAGTTCTGTGGCCACTGCTGAGTTTTCCAAATTGGCTGTCATTTTGAGGGCAGCACTTTATAACAGCCTCATCTTTTAGGATTTGTAGTAGCTTGGCTAGAATTCCATCACCTCAACTAACTTTGATCAAAGTGATGCACCCTAAGGCCCACTTGACTTCACATTCCAGGACGTCTGGCTCTAGGTCACTGATCACACCACTGTGCTTATCTGGGTCTTGAAGATCTTTTTTGTACAGTTCATCTGTGAATTCTCACCACATCTTAATCTCTTCTGCTTCTGTTAGGTCCATACCATTTCTGCCCTTTATTGTGCCCATCTTTGCATGAAATGTTCTCTTGGTATCTCTGATTTTCTCTGTGAATTCTCACCACATCTTAATCTCTTCTGCTTCTGTTAGGTCCATACCATTTCTGCCCTTTATTGTGCCCATCTTTGCATGAAATGTTCTCTTGGTATCTCTGATTTTCTCTGTGAATTCTCACCACATCTTAATCTCTTCTGCTTCTGTTAGGTCCATACCATTTCTGCCCTTTATTGTGCCCATCTTTGCATGAAATGTTCTCTTGGTATCTCTGATTTTCTCTGTGAATTCTCACCACATCTTAATCTCTTCTGCTTCTGTTAGGTCCATACCATTTCTGCCCTTTATTGTGCCCATCTTTGCATGAAATGTTCTCTTGGTATCTCTGATTTTCTTGCAGAAATCTCTAGCCTTCCCCATTCTATTGTTTTCCTCTATTTCTTTGCATTGTTCACTTAAAAAGGCTTTCTTATCTCTCCTTGCTGTTCTTCATTTCAGTTCAGTGCAGTTCAGTTGTTCAGTCTTTGCGACCCCATGGACTGCAGCATGCCAGGCCTCCTATCCATCACTAACTCACGGAGTTTACTCAAACTTGTGTCCATTGAGTTGGTGATGCCATCCAACTATCTCATCCTCTGTCATCCCCTTCTCCTGCCTTCAATATTTCCTAGCATCAAGGTTTCCAATCAGTCAGTTCTTTGAATCAGGTGGCCAATATACTGGAGTTTCATCTTCAGCATCAGTCCATCAAATGACTATTCAAGACCGATTTCCTTTAGGATGGACTGATTGGATCTTGCTGTCCAGGGAACTCTCAAGAGTCTTCTCCAATACCGCAGTTCAAAAGCATCAGTTCTTTGGTGCTCAGCTTTCTTTATAGTCCAACTCTCACATCCATACATGACTACTGGAAAATCCATAGCTTTTACTAGACAAACCTTTGTTGGCAAAGTAATGCCCTGCTCTTTAATAAGCTGTCTAGGTTGATCATAGCTTTTCTTCCAAGGAGGAGGCATCTTTTACTCTCATGGCTGCAGTCACCGTCTGTATTGGTTTGGAGCCCCATAAAATAAAGTCTCTCACTGTTTCCACTGTTTCCCTGTCTATTTCCCATGAAATGATGGGACCAGATGCCATATCTTAGCTTTCTGATTGTTGAGCTTTAAGCCAACTTTTTCACTCTCCTCTTTCACTTTCATCAAGAGGATCTTTAGTTCTTCTTCGCTTTCTGCCGTAGGGTGGTGTCATCTGCATATCTGAGGCTATTGATATTTCTCCCAGCAATCTTGATTCCAGCTTGTGCTTCATCCAGTCCAGCATTTCTCATGATGTACTCTGCATATAAGTTAAATAAGCAGGGTGACAATATATGGCCTTGACATAGTCCTTTCCCAATTTGGAACCAGTCTGATGTTCTATGTTCAGTTCTAACTGTTGCTTCTTGACTTGCATACAGATTTCTTAGGAGGCAGGTCAGGTGATCTGGTATTCCTATCTCTTTCAGAATTTTCCACAGTTTGTTGTGATCCACACAGACAAAGGCTTTGGCATAGTCAATAAAGCAGCAGCAGCTGTTTTATGGAGCTCTCTTGCTTTTTCGATGATCCTTTGAATGTTGGCAATTTAATCTCTGGTTCCTCTGCCTTTTCTAAGTCCACCTTGAACATCTGGAAGTTCACGGTTCACATACTATTGAAGCCTGCCTTGGAGAATTTCGACCATTCCTTTGGTAGTTTGTCAGATGAATGCAGTTGTGTGGTAGTTTGAGGATTGTTTTGCATCGCCTTTCTTTGAGCTTGGAATTTAAACATGTTTTCCAGTTGTGTGGCCACTGCTGAGTTTTCCAAATTTGCTGTAATTTTGAGTGCAGCACTTTCACACCTTCATCTTTTAGGATTTGAAATAGCTCATCTGAAATTACATCTCCTCCACTTGTTTTGTTCTTGGTGATGCTTTCTAAGGCCCACTTAGCATTCCTCTAATGTCTGGCTCTAGGTGAGAGATCATACCATGGTGATTATCTGGGTCAGGAAGATCTTTTTTGTAGGTCTTCTGTGTATTCTTGCCACCTTTTCTTAATATCTTCTGCTTCTGTTAGGTCCATACCATTTCTGTCCTTTATTGTACCCATCTTTGCACGGGCTTCCCTGGTGGCTCAGAGGTTAAAGCATCTGCCTCCAATGCGGGAGACCAGGGTTTGATCCCTGGGTCGGGAAGATCCCCTGGAGAAGGAAATGGAAACCTACTCTAGTATTCTTGCCTGGAGAATCCCATGGACAGAGGAGCCTGGTTGGCTACAGTCCCCAGGGTCGTAAAGAGTCGGCATAGCTAAGCAACTTCACTCACTCACTTGCATGAAATATTCCCTTGGTATCTCTAATTTTCTTGATGAGACCTCTAGTTTTCCCCATTCTGTTGTTTTCCTCTCTTTGCGTTGATCACTGAGGAAGTCTTTATATCTCTCCTTGCTATTCTTTGGAACTCTGCATTCAAATTGGCATATCTTTCCTTTTCTCCTTTGCCTTTCACTTCTCTTCATTTCATAGCTGTTTCTAAGGCCTCATCAGACCACCATTTTGCCTTTTTGCATTTCTTTTTCTTGGGGATGGTGTTGATCCCTGCTTCCTGTACAATGTCATGAACCTCCATCCATAGTTCTTCAGGCACTCTATCAGATCTAATCCCTTGAATCTGTTTGTCATTTCAACTGTATAATAGTAAGGGTTTTGCTTTAGGTTATACCTGAAGGGTGTAGTGGTTTTTCCTACTTTCCTCAGTTTTAGTCTGAATTTGGCAATAAGGACAGAATGGGTTAAAGATTTACTGAGCATGGCCCTGCCCATCAGAACAAGACCCCGGTTCCCCCTCAGTCAGTCTCTCCCATCAGGAAGCTTCCATAAGCCTCTTATCCTTCTCCATCAGAGGGCAGACATACTGAAAACCACAATCACTGAAAACTAACCAGTCTGATCACATGGACCACAGCCTTGTCTAACACAATGAAACTATGAGCCATGCTTTGTAGGGCCACTGAAGATGGACGGATCATGATGGAGAGTTCTGACAAAATGTGGTTGACTGGAGAAGGCAATGTCAAACCACTTTAGTATTGTTGCCTTGAGAACCCCATGAAAAGTATAAAAGGCAAAAAAAAAATAGGACACTGAAAGATGAGCTCCCCAGGTTGGTAGGTGCCCAATATGCTACTTTAGATCAGTGGAGAAATAACTCCAGAGAGAATGAAGAGATGGAGCCAAAGCAAAAACAACACCCAGTTGTGGGTGTGACTGGTGATGGAAGTAAAGTCCGATGCTGTAAAGAGCAATACTGCATAGGAACCTGGAATGTTAGGTCCATGAATCAAGGCAAATTGGAAGTGGTCATACAGGAGATTGTAAGAGTGAACATCGACCTTTTAGGAATCAGTGAACTAAAGTGGCCTGGAATGCATGAATTTAACTGAGATGACCATTATATCTATTACTGTGGGCAAGAATCCCTACGAAGAAATGGAGTGGCCATCATAGTCAACAAAAGAGTCCAAAATACAGTTCAGTTCACTTCAGTTGCTCAGTCGTGTCCGACTCTGTGACCCCATGAACGGCAGCACGCCAGGCCTCCCTGTCCATCACCAACTCCCAGAGTCCACCCAAACCCATGTCCATTGAGACAGTAATGCTATCCAACCATCTCATCCTCCGTGGTCCCCTCCTCCTCCTGCCCTCAATCTTTCCTAGCATCAGGGTCTTTTCACATGAGTCAGCTCTTCGCATGAGGTGGCCAAAGTTTTGGAGTTTCAGCTTTAACATCAGTCCTTCCAGTGAACAGCCAGGACTGAGCTCCTTTAGGATGGACTGGTTGGATCTCCTTGCAGTCCAAGGGACTCTCAAGAGTCTTCTCCAACACCACAGTTTAAAAGCATCAATTCTCGGTGCTCAGCTTTCTTTATAGTCCAACTCTCACATCCATACATGACCACTGGAAAAACCACAGCCTTGACTAGATGGACCTTTGTTGACAAAGTGTTGTCTCTGTTTTTTAATATGCTGTCTAGATTGGTCATAATGTTCCTCCAAGGAGTAAGCGTCTTTTAATTTCATGGCTGCAATCGCCATCTACAGTGATTTTAGAGCCCAGAAAAATAAAGTCAGCCACTGTTTCCACTATTTCCCCATCTATTTGCCATGAAGTGATGGGACCAGATGCCATGATCTTCGTTTTCTGAATGTTGAGCTTTAAGCCAACTTTTTACTCTCCTCTTTCACTTTCTTCAAGAGGCTCTTCTTCACTTTCTGCCATAAGGCTGGTGCCATCTGCATATCTGAGGTTATTTATATTTCTCCTGGCAATCTTGATTCCAGCTTGTGCTTCTTCCAGCCCCGCGTTTCTCATGATGTACTCTGCATATAAGTTAAATAAGCAGGGTGACAATATACAGCCTTGATGAACTCCTTTTCCTATTTGGAACCAGTCTGTTGTTCCATGTCCAGTTCTAACTGTTGCTTCCTGACCTGCATACAGATTTCTCAAGAGGCAGGTCAGGTGGTCTGGTATTCCCATCTCTTTCAGAATTTTCCACAGTTTATTGTGATCCACACAAAGACTTTGGCATAGTCAATAAAGCAGAAATAGATATTTTTCTGGAACTCTCTTGCTTTTTCAGTGATCCAGTGAATATTGGCAATTTGATCCCTGGTTCCTCTGCCTTTTCTAAAACCAACTTGAACATCTGGAAGTTCAGTACTTGGAACAATCTCAAAAATGCAGAATGATCTCTATTTATTTCCAAGGCAAACCATTCAGTATCACACTAGTCCAAGTCTGTGCCCCAATCAGTAATGCTGAAGAAGCTGAAGTTAAATGGTTTTATGAAGACCTACAGGACCTTCTAGAACTAACACCCCCAAAAGATGTCTTTTTCATTATAGGGGACTGGAATGCAAAAGTAGGAAGTCAAGAGATACCTGGAGTAACAGGCAAATTTGGCCTTGGAGTACAAAAGGAAGCAAGGCAAAGGTTAACAGAGTTTTGCCAAGAGAACACACTGGTCATAGTAAACACCCTCTTCCAACAAAACAAGAGAAGATTCTATGTATGGACCTCACCAGATATTCAATACTAAAATCAGATTGATTATATTCTTTGCAGCCAAAGATGGAGAAGCTCTATACAGTTAGCAAAAACAAGACTGGAGCTTACTGTGACCGGAGCTTACTGTGACTCAGATCATAAACTCATTATTGCCAAATTCAGACTTAAATTGGTATTCTTAGATCTCTGCATTCAGATGGGTGTATCTTTCCTTTTCTTCTTTTGCTTCTCTTTTTTTTGTCACCTGTTTCTAAGGCCTCCTCAGTCAACCATTTTGCCTTTTTTCATTTTCTTTTTTTTTTGAGGATGGTCTTAATCACTGCCTCATGTACAGTGTTATGAACCTCCTTCCATAGTTCAGGTACTCTGTGTATCAGATCTAATCCCTTGAATCTATTTGTCACTTCCACTGTATAATTGTAAGGGTTTTGATTTAAGTTGTACCTGAGTGGCCTAGTGGTTTTCCTACTTTCTTCAATTTAAGTCTGAATTTTGCACTAAGGAGTTCAGAGCCACAGTCAGCTCCCAGTGTTGTTTTTGCGGACTGTATAGAACTTTTCCATATTTGTTTGCAAAGAATTAGATGGCATAGATATAGAGCAAAAATTTTCATCATTGTAGAAAGCCTTTCTTAGCAGCACTTTTCTAAATAGTTGCTTCAGATGTCTCACTATTTTCTGTCTCAAAGGTTCCAGATTTCTATAGATTCAGGGCATACTTATGAATATTAAAGTTGTTGGTGGATATCCTTAAAATTTTTGAAACTAAGAAATGAACACCAATTACAGTGCTGCTGCTGCTGCTGCTGCTAAGTCGCTCCAGTCGTGTCCGACTCTGTGCGACCCCATAGACGGCAGCCCACCAGGCTCCTCCGTCCATGGGATTCTCCAGGCAAGAACACTGGAGTGGGTTGCCATTTCCTTCTCCAATGCATGAAAGTGGGAAGTGAAAGTGAAGTTGCTCAGTCATGTCCGACTCTTAGCGACCCCATGGACTGAAGCCCACCAGGCTCCTCCGTCCATGGGATTTTCTGGGCAACAGTACTGGACTGGGGTGCCATTGCCTTCTCCCTATTACAAAAGTGCAAATTCTGTTAAAGTATAATATGTCAAGCTGAGTCTGTAACCATATTTGCGATTATCAAGCTATTCTTTTGGTCATGCTTCTGTAGTATGCCCCCCTAGAAAGTGTTTTCTCCTCCTACTGGGCTTGCTATGTATCATAGGATGAACAACTTGGATAAACATGCCTTTATACCCTGACACACTCTTCCCTATTTTACTCTTCTGGATGTTTGCTCTGCTCTCTCCTGGAGGTAGTAGATGCAGGTGCTTTAGAAGGAAGCATCAGTATCCAGGTTGTTCTGCTGAGCACTAATTAACCTGAGGAATTATAGACTGAGGGGAGGTCAGTAGAAATGGCAGTCTGGCATTATTAGGAACAGAATGTTTCATGAGAGAATAAACTGTACAGAATTGTTCAGAAGGGTCATAGTCTCCATGGTAACTGGCTTACCAGTCCATATTGTCATATGTGGGACCTGGTCTTCAGAGTCCTCAAAACAACCCTGTGTGGTATTTATTGTTCCACTTCCAAAGCCAGTTGAAGGTAACACTCGTAAATTTTCATGTAGTTTTTCCTGGGCCACTGAACTAGTGAATAAAGATGCTGGATTCAAGTTCTTTCAGTTGATCTTCACAACTTGTGTTTTTTGTACCATAATGCAGCTAGGCTGTGTCTGTGGCACTTCCTCTCCACTGAGTGGGACAGCTGACTCAAAGCTGTGTTCTGTGTAAAAGGGGTTGTTTGTAGATTGAATACGCATTTAGCTTCCCAGGTGGCTTAGTGGTAAAGAATCCATCTGCCAATGCAGGAGAAACAAGAGACATGAGTTCATTCCCTGGGTCAGGAAGATCTCTTGGAGTAGGAAATGGCAACGCACTCCAGCATTCTTGCCTGGAAAATTCTATGGACAGAGGAGCCCGGTGCGCTACAGTCCATGGCTTAAAGAGTTGGACATGACTGAGTGTGCACGTGTGCGTGCACACACACACACACACACACACAAAGAGTGAGTGACCTGGAAGGGGATGTTTTTTCTTTTACTTTAAGGAATTTTAAGGGATTTTTGTTATTTTTGTTTTAATTACATTAAAAAATGCAAGAAAAATGTAAAAGAGGTAAAAATCACTCATAATGTGACCATTTCTTTTGGAATCATTTAAAAACTTTTCCTTTGCTTGTAGAGGCATAATTTTGCAAAAATGTTAGCATGTTATTATACGTATCTTCTGCAACTTCTTCATTGACTTCAGAATTTAGGATGAATGTCTCTCCAAGTCAGTCAGGAATATTCTCTGTGTGGTTAACTGCTCTGTTACTTTAAAAATGTGTGTGTGTGTGTGTGTGTGTGTGTGTAATGGTTATTGTTATACCCACTTTAACCACTCTCCTTCATTTTAGCCTGTAGGTCTTATTTTTTCTTTGTATGGTGTTACTAAGAAGTAATCGTAGGAGGGGAACAAAGCCTTATATTTGGTGGCACTCAGCACCAAATAATTCCAGATGTTTGCTTTCCCTGTGTGTAGAGAGAACCCACGCTGATGCTGTGTTTGTTCTTTTCATCTTCCTTTGTCTTTATTTCTCTTCCATTTCATTTAATTTTAACCTCAATGCCAGACTTCTTTTGTGTAGTCCTTGGCCTGCTGCTGTGGTATATTTGCCACTGGCTCTTGTTCCAGCCCCCAGTCACTAATGTGTCTCTTGGCAGGGAATGGAAATGATGGTGGTCCTCTCAGTTGACTCAGGAGCACCCCAAGTCAGCAGTAATATTTGGCATAACAAGTACCAGGGTGGGATAACCACATGTCTGCAGACTGGGATTTTAAAGTTGTTAGTTGTACTGAGAGCTGTGGTTTAGTGATCAATTTAAGCAAGAGATTAAATTTATTTCCTGCAGGCTTCTTCTTCTTGGTCATACATCCAACAATATTACCTTATTATTATCTTTCATATTCCTTTTTAATTTTTTTGGCTTAAATTTTCCTTTTACTTAAATTTTCATTTTACTTTGATTTCTTTTTCTTTTCTTTTCCCTATTTCTGATTCCTCACACTAATCAGATTTTCCTTCTGCTTGAATCTAATCTAGTTTTCAAGTGAGTGGGGACAGGAGGGTGAGACAGGAAGATGGTGGGGGTAAATATGCCACCTGATAATTGTTTAATATAATGTTAAACAGGGATATTAAGGAACCTAATTTCTTTTTGATTCCTTGTGTTTGGGAGAATATAGAGTCAGTTGGACACTAATATCAAGTGATTTTTGTGTGCAAAGCCTTACAAAGAGACAATAACGACAGATACTGTGGCTGTCACCCCTCACAAGGGGATGTGAGCTACCTGGACAGGTCAGTCCAGAACCTGGGAAACAACTCGTGCATCCAGCACTGGGGAGGAGGCTGGCCACAGCGCTCAGGCTGAAGGGTTCTGGAGCCCCTTTAAATGTGGGCCAGGAACCTTTCATGCCTGTAAGGAAGTGCCCATATGGATAAAAGAGTACAGCATATGAAATGTTGGGTTGGATGAAGCACAGGGTGGAATCAAGATTTCCAGAAGAAATAGCAACAACCTCACCTGTGCAGGTAATACCATCCTAATGGCCAAAAGCAAAGAGTAACTAAAGAGCCTCTTAATGAAGGTGAAAGAGGAGAGTGAAAAACTGTGCTTCAAACTCAACATTCAAAAAACTAAGATCATGCTATCTGGTCCCATCACTTCATGGCAAATAGATGGGGAAACAATGGAAACAGTGACAGACTTTATTTTCTTGGGCTCCAGAATCATTGCGGATGGTGACTGCAGCCATGAAATTAAAAGCCACTTGCCCCTTGGAAGAAAAGCTGTGACAAACCTAGACAGCATATTAAAAAGCAAAGACGTTACTTTGCCGACAAAGGTCCATATAGTCAAAGGTACGGTTTTTCCAGCAGTCATGTACAGATGTGAGAGTTGGACCATAAAAAAGACTGAGCACTGAAGAACTGATACTTTCAAATTGTGGTGCTGTAGGAGACTCTTGGAGTCCTTTGGACCCCAAGGAGACCCAACTAGTCTATCCTGAAGAAAATCAACCCTGAATTTTCACTGGAAGGACTGATGCTGAGGTTGAAGCTCCAGTACTTTGGCCACCTGATGGGAAGAGCTGACTCATTAGAAAAGACCCTGATGCTGGGAAAGATTTAAGGCAGGAAGGAAAGGGGGTGACAGAGGATCAGATGGTTGATTGGCATCATTGACTCAATGGACATGAGTTTGAGCAAACTCTGGGAGATGTAGAAGGACAGGGAAGCCTGGCATGCTGCGGTCCATGGGACTGCAAAGAGTCAGACATGACTGAGTGACAATAACAGCAGCAACCCCATCAGAATCCCCTGTAGCATTTCCCCTGCTCTTTCTCCCAGACAGTAGGAATGGCACCACTCTTTTACCACAGACATTTCCCCTACAAATTTTCTTTTTAAAAAAAATTGAAAGACAGTAAATGACCACCTGTACACACACACACACACACTTTTCATTTTCATTTTGCTAACATTTGTTAAGTGTGGATATGGTGGCATATCTCCCCACCCTGCCCACTACTTCAGTATTCATTGCCTAAGAATAAGGAGAAGGAAATGGCAACCCACTCCAGTGTTCTTGCCTAGAGAATCCCAGGGACGGGGGAGCTTGGTGGGCTGCTGTCTCTGGGGTCGCACAGAGTCGGACACAGCTGAAGTGACTTAGCAGCAGCAGCCTAAGAATAAGGACATCCTAAATGACCACAGTTGAGTTATCACACACCAGAAGTATAGCATCTGAAGTATGTTCCATATTAAAAATTTCCCGATTATCCACCCTGCTCCCACAAAGTCCCCATTTCCCATGAGTTCATGGTGTGCTGTGGGAAAAGGTACTTGCCTGTGTAGAAGGTGCAGGAAAAATATACCAGCAAAGGTCAACAAACACAATGGTAAGAAACTGGTATCAGTGACACGTACATTGTGAATGGATGATAGATAAAAATGGAAAGACTTTCAGAAAGAACTGCATTTTAAGTATATACAGATTTTATTTTGGTAATAGAGCTATATTGTTAGTATATATAGTGTACTGTACTTATTTGAAGAAAAGTTAAGTATTGACTAAGGCATAGCACTAGTTCTGGGCCTCAGAAAAAAAGATTTTGAATAATAATTTCGGTATGCAGTTGGACAAATTTTTACTAAAATGTGTTCTGAGTCTCGTTATTGAATATGTGCGTGCGTGCTAAGTCGCTTCAGTTATGTCCAACTATTTGTGACCCTCTGGACTGTAACCCGCCAGCCTTTTCTGTCCATGGGATTCTCCAGGCAAGAATACTGGAGTGGGTTGCTATGCCCTCCTTCAGGGGATCTTCCTGACCCACGGAGTGAACCTGCATCTCTTATGTCTCCTGCACTGGCAGCTGGGCTGTTTACCGCTAGTGCCACCTGGGACACTTTGGTTATTGATTATATCTAAACTTATATCCAGGGCTTCCCTTGTGGCTCAGATGGTAAAGCGTCTGCCTACAATGTGGGAGACCTGGCTTTGATCCCTGGGTCAAGAAGATCCTCTGGAGAAGGAAATGGCAACTCACTCCAGTATTCTTGCCTGGAAAATCCCATGGATGGAGGAGCCTGGTAGGCTACACTCCATAGGGTTACAAAGAGTCGGACACGACTGAGCCACTTCACTTCACTTCACTTCAAACTTATATCCAGAGAAGGTGATGGCACCCCACTCCAGTACTCTTGCCTGGAGAATCCCAGGGACGGGGGAGCCTGGTGGGCTGCTGTCTATGGGGTCGCACAGAATTGGACACGGCTGAAGTGACGTAGCAGCAGCAGCAGCAGCAGCAAACTTATATCTAGCAATAGAATAATTGTTAATGAAGCAGTTAACAACCAGTTAACAATCAAGATTGCCAGGAGAAATATCAATAACCTCAGATACGCACATGACACTACCCTTTGGCAGAAAGCGAAGAGGAGCTAAAGAGCCTCTTGATGAAAGTGAAAGAAGTGAAGTGAAGTGAAGGTCGCTTAGTCATGTTTGACTCTTTGCAACCTCAGGGACTATAGTCTGCCAGGCTCCTCTGTCCATGGGATTTTCCAGGCAAGAATACTGGAGTGGGTCACCATTCCCTTCTCCAAGGGATCTTCCCAACCCAGGGATCAAACCCAGGTCTCCCACATTGCAGGCAGATTCTTTACCATCTGAGCCACTAGGGGAAGTCAGGACTCATTGGAAAAGACCCTGATGCCTTG
>NW_011494629.1:5394022-5395748 GCF_000754665.1 Bison bison bison
AGGAAAGTGAAAGAGGAGAGTTAAAAAACTGGCTTAAAACTCAAAACATTCAGAAAACAAAGATCATGGCATCTAGTCCTATCACTTCATGGCAAATAGATGGGAAAACAATGGAAACAGTGACAGACTTTATTTTCTTGGGCTCCAAAAATCACTGCAGATGGTGACTGAAGCCATGAAATTAAAAGACTTGCTACTTGGGAGTAAAGCTACAACCAACCTAGACAGCATATTTAAAAGCATAGATATTGCTGACAAAGGTCTGTCTAGTCAAAGCCATGGTTTTTCCATTGGCCACGTATGGATGTGAGAGTTGGACCATACAGAAAGTTGATTGCTGAAAAGTTGATGCTTTTGAACTGTGGTGTTGGAGAAGACTCTTGAGAGTCCCTTGGACTGCAAAGAGATCAAACCAGTTAGTCCTAAAGGAAATCGGTCCTTAATGTTCATTGGAAGGACTGATGCTTAAGCTGAAGCTGCAATACCTTGGCCACCTGGTGAGAAGAGCCTACTCATTAGAAAAGACCCTGATGGTGGGAAAGATTGAAGCCAGGAGGAGAAGGGAATGACAGAGGATGAGATGGTTGGATGGCATCACTGACTCTATGGACATGAGTTTGAGCAAGCTCTGGGAGTTGGTGATGGACAGGGAAGCCTCGTGTGCTGCAGTTCATGGGATCACAAAGACACAACTGAGCAACTGAACTGAACCTCTGGGTGAATCAGATTGAGTTTTTTGAAAGAACCTGTTTATCATCTTCGGGAAAGTTCTAGTTGAAACTGGAAAATTTTTAATTTTATTCTAGCTCATTACGTATTATAGGGACTTCAATATTGTTCATTCAAAAATTCAGTACATTTTAGAAACTAGCTATTAGTTGACCTTAGCTTTGTACATGTTTGTTACTTTGCAAGAGTACTCTTAAGGCTCAAATCAAGTTAAAATTAGGGTAGATGGTGTGTACCTATAAAGTCAGACTAAAGCTGTATTTTTTTCCTGTCGACACTTGAATAGAAAAAAGTAACCTAAGAATCATGCTACAGTGTACAGTCTTATTCAAAACCACATATACTATAGTATTTTTAAAACCTGGAACCAAAATGTAGAATCATTGTGTTTAATAGCAGTTAAACTACATCTGATATTACTTGTATGACTCTGCTGCTCTGTTTCAGCTTTTGGATTACATTAGTGGTATGAGAATGATTTTTATATTTAAGTAAGATACACTGCATCACTGCACAGATGGTATCAGTTTTGAATTACAGTACTAAGTAAAAAAATTCTAGAACAACAATGATTTTGCCAGTCCGTTCTTACTGATTATTTATTTTGGATGATTGTAGTCCTTTTGAAGGTAGCAGACTTAACCTAGAAACTGGAGCCAAGAACCGAATGGGTGGGCACTCCTCCTATTCCCTACTACAGGTCTGCTCATTTTTCCCAAGAGAATCAGTGCAAGTTCTCCGTGAATGCAAGACTTTACTTCCTTAACAAAACTACTGTCTTGATTAACTTCATTCTGCTCCTCATTTAAATAACCACGGGTCAGGTAAGTACTCTGTAGCTCTCATATCCCTATGACCTTGGCACAGTCCCTTTTTTTTTTTCTCATTTTTTTTTCATCCTCCCTAGATTAGCTCATCCCTTTCCATGGCTACAAATACCGTCTATCTGTTGATGGTTCCCACATCCATGTCTTTAGCTCAGATCTGTCTCCTAGCC
>NW_011494629.1:5395848-5397517 GCF_000754665.1 Bison bison bison
ACCCTGCATCTAGTTCCCTGGTCAGAAACCCAAAAGTGAAAGTCACTCAGTCATGTCCGACTCTTTGTGACCCCATGGACCCCAAGGACTGTAGTTGTCTAGGCTCCTCTGTCCATGGGTTTCTCTGGGCAAGAATACTGGAGTGGGTAGCCGTTCCCTTCTCCAGGGATCTTCCCAACCCAGGGACTGAACCTGGGTGTCCCACATTGCAGGTGGATTCTTTACTGTCTGAGCCACAAGGGAAGCCCCGGAATGCTGGAGTGGGTATCCTATCCCTTTTCCAGTGGATCTTCCTGACCCAGGAGTCAAATCAGGGTCTCCTGCATTGCAGGTGGATTCTTTATCAGCTGAGCTACCAGGGATATACACCATCTTACCAGGGGACCTGAATGTTATCTTTAATTCCTCCCTCTTCATGTTCAGTCAGACACTAAATATAAATATTATATACATTATGTCTTCAGTGTCTCATATCTAGGCACTTTTCTTCATTCTTTCATGCATTAGACTAGGCCTCGATTACTAAAAAATGATCATCAGTCTTCCTGTTTTCTACTCATTTTACGTGCTGCTTCTATGTAATCTTTCTAAAATACAAATCTAATTACATCACTTTTGTGGTAAAATTCTCCAGTGGCTTCCTATTATTCAGAATAATGTCCAATATCCTTATCAATCTTATAAGGCTCTTTCAGTTCCATCTACTGCTTGCCTAAGCAAGGTGACAGCCTTGGTCAAATTTATTTTTTTAACCTGCAGTCCTCTTGACACTTATCATTCATAATGTTTTTCTTGTGAGAAGCCAGAAATTTTATTGTGGTCTACTGTCCATTAGTAAACCCCAGTCAGAATTGTGTTTTTCTTCATAGAGACACTTTGTACATATTGTAGCAGATAGTTGTACTAGCTGGCAAATTCCTTGAAAAAGCTCTACCTAGAAGTTATGCTTGATATTATTTCAATGTTTTTATTACTGACTATAAAGAAGCTATGTACTTTATTGAGCCCGATAAAGTAATAGAGGTGATTAGATGTCACCGTAGTCTGTCATTTTTCCCCAGACAAGGTGATAAAGAGTAAAACATCAGCTTCTGTTGAAGCAATTGCTCAAACATGCCAACAGAGGTTGGTTGTAGGTAAGTCTCCTCTAAGAGAGTGGTGTTCCTGAAGATCTTAGGAAGGAAGGAAGGAAGAAAGAAAGAAATGTCTCCAGTGGAGGGATGTAAACGGTGAGGTTGAGACACAAAGCACTAATAGAGTAATCCTTTGGCTGGTCTCTATCTCTAGATGCCCTAAGATGTTTGTTTTCATGATTAAAAAAGAACTCACTGTAGGGCTTGTCCAGAGAGGAGAGTAAGTCCTGATTTGGCAAGATCCTAAAACAGCTGCGTTACATCTTGTTAGTCTATTCTTTGTCTACTGACAGGTCCTCTTGCCTCAGTCTTTGCACACGCTGTTCCCGTTGCCTGTAACATCCTGCCTCCTATTCACTTGACGATCCCCCACATGCTGTTCAGGTCTCTTTCTTGACACCCTGGGGCTGGGTTAAGTGCTCTGCTGAGTCTGTCTTACTATGGGAACATTTATCACACTGCAGCTTTAGTTTTAAGTTCAGTGACTGTGACTAATCTTACCATTTAAAATGAAGGGGATTTTAGAAGTCTTGCTT
>NW_011494629.1:5397617-5398426 GCF_000754665.1 Bison bison bison
GAGAATTGACTAGAGTTATGAGCCATTTCTCCATTCCTGAAACCAGTAAAGCTATGAGTTGCCTTTGAACCTAATTACAACTTTGAAAAATTTGGGTGTAACACACCATAAGGTATTCTATGGATGAGAGCTAGCCTACCCCAGCCTAGTGCAAGTGTCTTGAATGTGAATGCTGGTGTTCTTTTTTTGGTGTGTACTCCGGTTGAAAAGCCAGCCCAGTCTTGTCCCAACACATGACTTGTGCTTATTTGGCTAATTCAATATATCCTACCTGCCTTTTCTCTACTTTCATCCTAAAAGTTCTCTTTGCCCTCTTTGGCACTTACCCCTAGATCTCCTCCTGTTAGTATGGATATTTGCTTTCATTAACTAGATGCTTTTCCTCAGGTGGTATTATCTAGAACTGTTGTTTTGAGAGCACTTTTATTTCTATGCTCAGAGGAGTTGAATATACTTGATATACCATAATCCAATCAGGATATATATATATATATATTCCTAACTTATAGAGAAACGCTGGACTGGAAGAAACACAAGCTGGAATCAAGATTGCTGGGAGAAATATCAATAACCTCAGATATGCAGATGACACCACCCTTATGGCAGAAAGTGAAGAGGAACTCAAAAGCCTCTTGATGAAAGTGAAAGTGGAGAGTGAAAAAGTTGGCTTAAAGCTCAACATTCAGAAAACGAAGATCATGGCATCTGGTCCCATCACTTCATGGGAAATAGATGGGGAAACAGTGGAAACAGTGGAAACAGTGTCAGACTTTATTTTTCTGGGCTCCAAAATCACTGCAGATGGTGAT
>NW_011494629.1:5398526-5404084 GCF_000754665.1 Bison bison bison
GAGAGTTGGACTGTGAAGAAGGCTGAGTGCCGAAGAATTGATGCTTTTGAACTGTGGTGTTGGAGAAGACTCTTGAGAGTCCCTTGGACTGCAAGGAGATCCAACCAGTCCATTCTGAAGGAGATCAGCCCTGGGATTTCTTTGGAAGGAATGATGCTAAAGCTGAAACTCCAGTACTTTGGCCACCTCATGTGAAGAGTTGACTCATTGGAAAAGACTCTGATGCTGGGAGGGATTGGGGGCAAGAGGAGAAGGGGACGACAGAGGATGAGATGGCTGGATGGTATCACTGACTTGATGGACGTGAGTCTGAGTGAACTCCGGGAGTTGGTGATGGACAGGGAGGCCTGGCGTGCTGCGATTCGTGGGGTCGCAAAGAGTCGGACATGACTAAGCGACTGATCTGATCTGATCTGATACTTTACTGGAACCCTATTGGACAATCCAAACAAATTACTTTTGGTTAAGAAAAAAAATACTTAAAGATATAGAAATCTGATGTGGAATCTAAAGGAGCATTGATAAAAAGAGAACATTTCTTTTCAAATATGTTTTCTTCACTTTATCTCAGTCTTCTTTGTCATTCAAAAGACATGACACCTGGGCCCTCTGTCTCTTTTCTGTTTTCCAGGCAATGAATCCTCCTGTTACATTAGATCAGTGTGTCTATATCATGATTCTTACATCATTTTACATTGGAGTGTGATATAGAAGGTTTTCAATATAATATACAGTCGACTTGATATTTTCAGATTTAACATGTACAGTTCTGAATATTTGCAGTTGATTTAAAAAATCTATGACATGCAGTAAATTGTAGTTTTGCTGAGATTCATATTTGAGTAATAGATACTATGAGGCAAATTTGTGAGCCTGAAGCATTGACCTAGTGAGTAAGCTTAACTCAAGCCTTACAGTCTGCCTCAGAGTGAATTTACTGTCTGCTCGGCATCAGAGTTTACACAATAGTTTTTATGAAGTAATAAAACATTTTAAAATGCATTATAAATAAAATGAACTACTAGTCCTATTGAAGAAAGAGAAGAGAAAATATTAAGATCTAAGAACATGTTGATTTTTTGGTGTGAATAGTGAAGTTTTGAATAAATTAAAGATTAGGATATCTAATTGTGATTATGAACTAAAATGTGAATGAGTACATGGTAGTCATCAAGTTAGTGAACCTATTTCATTGAGTACTCTAGCCAGTGTGAAATTTGCTCAGGTGAATGAGAAATTGTAGAAGTTGAAGAGGTAATTGTGTACTCTGAAGACAGGAAGGAGAAGTCTGTTATTCTTTGTGGAAATTTTTTTGTAGAAAACCAGGGTCATGGATATAAAATATGAAACATCAAGTATTTGATGTTTTTGATTAATAGTCAATTTCTATTAATAAAATAACCTTTAGTGTGAGTAAAGGTCCATAATTTTGAAGGGGGGATAAAAATTATACTTTTGTTATACTACGTATAGAAACATATGGAAATATCAAGGGAACATTTCACCCAAAGATGGGCACATTAAAGGATAGAAATGATAGAGACTTAGTGGATGCTGGAGAGATCAAGAAGAGATAGGAAGAATACATGGGAGAACTGTACAAAAAAGATTTTGATGAACTGGATAAGTACGGGCATGTGGTCAATCACCTAGAGCCAGACATTCTGGAGTGTAAAGTTAAGTGGGCCTTCTAGTCGATCTGATGGAATTCCAGCCAAGGATGATGATGCTATCAACGTGCTGCACTCAATACATCAGCAAATCTGAAAGGCCCAGCAGTGGCCACAGGACTGGAAAAGGTCAATCCTCATCCATTTCCCAAGAAGGGTAGTACTAAAGAATGTCCAAATCATTGGACAGTTGCACTCATCTCCCATGCTAGTAAGGTCATGTTTAAAATCTTGCATGCTAGGTGTCAGCATTACGTGAACCAAGATAGGCAGGAGAAACATCAACAACCTCAGATATGCAGATGATACCACTCTAATGGCAGAAAGCAAAGAGGAACTAAAGAGCCTCTTGGTGAAGGTGAAAGAGGAGAGTGAAAAAGCTGACTTAAAACTCAAAGTTCAAAAAGTGAAGATCATGGCATCTGGTCCCATTACTTCATGGCAAATAGAAGGGGAAAAAGGTGGAAGTAGTGACAGACTTCCTCTTCTTGGGCTCCAAAATCACTGTGGATGGTGACTGCAGCCATGAAATCAGAAGACAATTGCTTCTTGGCAGGAAAGCTGTGAGAAACCTAGACAGTATGTTAAAAAGCAGAGCCATTACTCTGCCGACAAAGGTCCATATAGTCAAGGTTAGTGGTCTTCCCAGTGGTTACATACAGTTCTGAGAGCTGTAAAGAAGGCAGAGCACTGAAGAATTAATGCCTTCAAACTGTGGTGCTGGAGAAGACTCCTGAGAGTCCCTTGGACAGCAAGGAGACGAAAGCAATCGATCTTAAGGGAAATCAACCGTGAAAACTCGTTGGAAGGACTGATGCTGAAGGTCCAGTATTTTGGTCATCTGATGTGAACAGCCAGCTCATTGGAAAAGTCTTTGATGCTGGGGAAGGTTGACGGCAGAAGAAGAGAGCATCAGAGGATGAGATGACTGGATGGCATCACTGATGCAATGGACATGAACTTGGGTAAACTTCGGGAGATGGTGAGGGACCGGGAGGCCTGGCGTGCTGCAGTCCATGGGGTTGCAAAGAGTTGGATGCGACTGGGCGACTGAAAAACAGCACATATAGAAAACAAAGGCTAAATGAATAGTCACTAGACTATTTATAATTAACATGCAGAAGATGATTAGGAGATCTTTTTTTCCTTTTAAAGGTCTGCAGTCTTATGATCTGATTTTCTTTGTGTAACACAAAGTTAATGTGAAGCATAAAACAGTCCTAGTGTTAGGGACAAGTTTCCTCTTGAGTTCTAGAAGGTGAAGATGTTATAAACTAGAAATGTGCTCCACAAGATGACAGAGACAAAAACAAGGGAAGGAGATTATGAATAAGCTGTATATGATTTTCAGAACTCTAGGAAGTAGTCTAATATAGAAGTTGCTAACTGCCATATTCAGTCACTCATTGATGAATTGAAGAATGCCTGAGCAGTAAATTTCTCATTAGCTCCATGTAAAATAAATTTGTAAAAATGTAGAAAGGGAAAAAATAGTTACTAAGTTTTCTTTAAGGGGCAGGGGATTAAGAGATAAAACTACTATGTGTAAAATAAATCAACCAGAAAAGATATACAGCAAGGGAATATAGCCAATATTTTATAATTTCTATAAATGGAGTATAACCTTTAGAAATTGTTGAATCACTATGTTGTATGCCTAAAATTTTTATAATATTATAAAATTTTTATAATATTATAGCTAATTTATAAATTAGCTATACCTTATTTTTTTTTAAAAAAAAGGAAAGAAAGCATCTACCACTTTCTTTGTTTTTCTCCTTTGAATTTTTCACATTATGGATTAAAACTGCCTCCCCCCCCCATGTTTTTTTCCACCACTTGTTTCTTTCCCTGATATAACTGCTCATGGCCATCCCACGGTCAGAAGGACCTTGCTGAAAGGTTATTACCTGCTCTTTTGTACCTTTCGTCTAGGAGGTAACTGGATGGCACAAGTAGTGATGGGCATTTTGTATATGGAATCTTACCATATGTGGCTTTTTGTGTCTTTCTTCTTTCAGTTACTATAATGTTTTCAGGGTTGATAATTGTAGTAGGTATCAATATTTCATTCCATTTTATGATTAAATAATACCGTATTTTATCCCATTCATCAGTTGATGGATATTTGGGTTGCTTCCACTTTTTGATTATTATGAATAGTGCTGATTTGAACATATGTATACAATTTTTCTTCGAATACCTGTGTGTTTTTTTTTTGGCGGCGGGGGGGAGGCTATAACCAGGACTAGAGCTTCTGGGTCATATGGTATGTCTGTGTTTAACTTTTTGAGAAGATGCCAGACTATTTTCCACAGCTTGCTGCACCACTTTACCTTCTCACCAGCAACATACGAGGGTTCCAATTTCTCCCCAACTCATTAGCACTTGTTATTATCTTCTGTGTCACTAGCTTTACAAATGATTTTTTAAAATTATAGTTGCTTTGCAACATTGTGTTAGTTTTCAGTGTATAGGTTCAGATTCTTTTTCATTTGGGTTATCACAGGATACTGAATATAGTTCCATGTGCTATACAGTAAGTCCTTGTTATTTATCTATTTTATATGTAGTGATGCATACCTATTAATTCCATTTTGTTGTTGTTCTTCAGTCACTAAGTCTGTCCCACTTTTTCCGACCCTGTGGACTGCAGTTTGATAAGCTTCTCTGTCCTTCACTGTCTCCTGAAGTTTGTTGAAATTCATGTCTTTTAAGTTGGTGATACCATGACCATCTCATCTTCTGCCACCCTCTTCTCTTTTTGCTTTCAGTCTTTCCCAGCATCAGGGTCTTTTCCAGTGAGTCGGTTCTTTGCATCAGGTGGCCAGAGTATTGGAGCTTCAATTTCAGCATCAGTCCTTCCAATGAATAGTGAACTGAAAGTTGCTTAGTCATGTCTGATTCTTTGTGATCCCATGGACTATACAGTCCATGGAATTCTTCAGGCCAGAATACTGGAGTGGGTAACCTTTCCCTTCTCCAGGGGATCTTCCCAACTCAGGGATTGAACCCAGGTCTCCTGCATTGCAGGTGGATTCTTGACCAGCTGAGCCACAAGGGAAGCCCAAGAGTACTGGAGTGGGTAGCCTATCCTTTCTCCAGTGGATTTTCCTGACTCAGGAATTGAACCAGGGTCCTTCCAATGAATATACAGGGTTAATTTCCTGTTGGATTAACTCTTTGATCTCCTTGCTGTCCAAGGGACTCTCAAGAGTTTTCTCGAGCACCACAATTTGAAAGCATCAATTCTTCAGTGCTCAGCCTTCTTTACGGTCCAGCTCTCATATCCGTACGTGACTATTGGAAAAACCATAGCTTTGACTAGATGGACCTTTGTCAGCACAGTTGTAATATCTTCGCTTTTTATTTTTTTTTAATTTTTTTAAATTTTATTTTATTTTTAAACTTTACATAATTGTATTAGTTTTGCCAAATATCAAAATGAATCTGCCACAGGTATCCATGTGTTCCCCATCCTGAACCCTCCTCCCTCCCCATACCATCCCTCTGGGTCGTCCCAGTGCACTAGCCCCAAGCATCCAGTATCGTGCAGCGAACCTGGACTGGCATCTCGTTTCATACATGATATTTTACATGTTTCAATGCCATTCTCCCAAATCTTCCCACCCTCTCCCTCTCCCACAGAGTCCATAAGACTGTTCTATACATCAGTGTCTCTTTTGCTGTCTCATACACAGGGTTATTGTTACCATCTTGCTAAATTCCATATATATGCGTTAGTATACTGTATTGGTGTTTTTCCTTCTGGCTTACTTCACTCTGTATAATAGGCTCCAGTTTCATCCACCTCATTAGAACTGATTCAAATGTATTCTTTTTAATGGCTGAGTAATACTCCACTGTGTATATGTACCATAGCTTTCT
>NW_011494629.1:5404931-5405053 GCF_000754665.1 Bison bison bison
TTGCTTTTATTTCCGATATTCTGGGAGGTGGGTCATAGAGGATCCTGCTGTGATGTATGTCAGAGAATGCTTTGCCTATGTTCTCCTCTAGTAGTTTTATAGTTTCTGGTCTTACATTTAGA
>NW_011494629.1:5406781-5408443 GCF_000754665.1 Bison bison bison
TCTACTAACCCTGGGGTTCTTCATTTCTTCCTTTTCTAGCTGCTTTAGGTGTAGAGTTAGGTTATTTATTTGACTTTTTTCTTGTTTCTTGAGGTGTGCCTGTATTGCTATGAACTTTCCCCTTAGGACTGCTTTTACTGTGTCCCACGGGTTTTGGGTTGCTGTGTTTTCATTTTCATTCGTTTCTATGCAAATTTTGATTTCTTTTTTGATTTCTTCTGTGATTTGTTGGTTATTCAGCAGCGTGTTGTTCAGCCTCTATATGTTGGAATTTTTAATCGTTTTTCTCCTGTAATTGAGATCTAATCTTACTGCATTGTGGTCAGAAAAGATGCTTGGGATGATTTCTATTTTTTTGAATTTACCAAGGCTAGCTTTATGGCCCAGGATGTGATCTATCCTGGAGAAGGTTCCATGTGCGCTTGAGAAAAAGGTGAAATTCATTGTTTTGGGATGAAATGTCGTATAGATATCAATTAGGTCTAACTGGTCTATTGTATCATTTAAAGTTTGTGTTTCCTTGTTAATTTTCTGTTTAGTTGATCTATCCATAGGTGTGAGTGGGGTATTAAAGTCTCCCACTATTATTGTGTTATTGTTAATTTCTCCTTTCATACTTGTTAGCATTTGTCTTACATACTGCGGTGCTCCCGTGTTGGGTGCATATATATTTATAATTGTTATATCTTCTTCTTGGATTGATCCTTTGATCGTTATGTAGTGACCTTCTCTGTCTCTTTTCACAGCCTTTGTTTTAAAGTCTATTTTATCTGATATGAGTATTGCTACTCCTGCTTTCTTTTGGTCCCTATTTGCATGGAAAATCTTTTTCCAGCCCTTCACTTTCAGTCTGTATGTGTCCCCTGTTTTGAGGTGGGTCTCTTGCAGACAACATATGTAGGGGTCTTGTTTTTGTATCCATTTAGCCAGTCTTTGTCTTTTGGTTGGGGCATTCAACCCATTTACGTTTAAGGTAATTAATGATAAGTATGATCCCATTGCCATTTACTTTATTGTTTGGGGTTTGAACTTATACACCGTTTTTGTGTTTCCTGTCTAGAGAATATCCTTTAATATATGTTGGAGAGCTGGTTTGGTGGTGCAGAATTCTCTCAGCTTTTGCTTGTCTGAAGAGCTTTTTGATTTCTCCTTCATACTTGAATGAGATTCTTGCTGGGTACAATAATCTGGGCTGTAGGTTATTTTCTTTCATCATTTTAAGTATGTCTTGCCATTCCCTCCTGGCTTGAAGAGTTTCTATTGAAAGATCAGCTGTAATCCTTATGGGAATTCCCTTGTGTGTTATTTGTTGTTTTTCCCTTGCTGCTTTTAATATTTGTTCTTTGTGTTTGATCTTTGTTAATTTGATTAATATGTGTCTTGGGGTGTTTCGCCTTGGGTTTATCCTGTTTGGGACTCTCTGGGTTTCTTGGACTTGGGTGATTATTTCCTTCCCCATTTTAGGGAAGTTTTCAACTATTATCTCCTCAAGTATTTTCTGATGGTCTTTCTTTTTGTCTTCTTCTTCTGGAACCCCTATGATTCAAATGTTGTAGCATTTAATATTGTCCTGGAGGTCTCTGAGATTGTCCTCATTTCTTTTAATTTGTTTTTCTTTTATCCTCTCTGATTCATTTATTTCTACCATTCTATCTTCTAATT
>NW_011494629.1:5408543-5409923 GCF_000754665.1 Bison bison bison
CCTTTATCTGCTGGGTATTCCTCTGTCTCTTCATCTTGTTTAAATTGCTGAGTTTGGGGTGTCCTTTCTGTATTCTGGCAGTTTGTGGAGTTCTCTTTATTGTGGCTTTTCCTCGCTGTGTGTGGGTTTGTACAGGTGGCTTGTCAAGGTTTCCTGGTTAGGGAAGCTTGTGTCGGTGTTCTGGTGAGTGGAGCTGTATTTCTTCTCTCTGGAGTGCAATGAAATGTCCAGTAATGACTTATGAGATGTCTATGGTTTTGGGGTGACTTTGGGCAGCCTGTATCTTGAAGCTCAGGGCTGTGTTCCTGTGTTGCTGGAGAATTTGCTTGGTATGTCTTGCCCTGGAACTTGTTGGCCCTTGTGTGGTGCTTGGTTTCAGTGTCGGTATGGAGGCGTTTGATGAGCTCCTGTCAATTAATGTTCCTTGGAGTCAAGAGTTCCCTGGAGTCAAGGTTTGGACTTAAGCCTCCTGCTTCCAGTTATCGGTCTTATTTTTACAGTAGTTTCAAAACTTCTTCTATACAGCACCATTGATAAAACATCTACGTTAAAGATGAAAAGTTTCTCTACTGTGAGGGTCACTCAGGTTCACAGCGTTACATGGAGAAGAGAAAAGGGAGGAGGGAGTTAGAGGTGACCCAAATGAGATGAGGTGGAATCAATAGTGGAGAGAGTGGGGTAGCCAGTAGTCACTTCCTTATGTGCACTCCACAACTGGACCACTCAAAGATGTTCACAGAGTTATACAGAGAAGAGAAGAAGGAGGAAGGAGACAGAGGTAGCCAGAAGGATAAAAGGGGGGGAATGAAAAGGAGGGAGACAGATCCAGCCAGTAATCAGTTCCCTACGTGTTCTCCACCGTCTGGAACACACAGAAATTCACAGAGTTGGGTAGAGTAGAGAGGGGTTAGGGAGGAGACACAGGCGACCTGGTGGAGAAAAAGGAGCGTCCAAAGGGAGAGAGAGTAGTCAAGCCAGTAATCTCACTCCCTAGTGAAAAATGGGTCCTGAAGATTGGATTCTTAAAGGTACAAAATTGGTAACAAATACATAAAAGCAAAAATTAAAAATCTAGAGTAGAGTTTGGAATTTCAAAAATACGATGTTAAAGAAAAGAAGAAGGAAAAGAAAGAGAGAAAATACTAACAAAGAAAAACAAGATCACGAAAATTATAAAGAAAATACAGGTACAAAATTGATAACTAATACCAAAAAGACAAAAATTAAAAATACTAGAATAGAGTTTGGAATTTCAAAAATACAATGTTAAAAAAAAGGAAGAAGAAACATAAAAGAAGAAAACAAAACAAAACAAAACAAAAAACAAAATAAATAGTACGACAAAAAATTAATAAAAGAAAAATAACAAGGTAACAAAAA
>NW_011494629.1:5410540-5444329 GCF_000754665.1 Bison bison bison
CCTATGTAGTCCGTAGTAACCACAGGGTTTAATCTATTGCCTGTAGCTTCCAAGGGGTTTCCCTCTGTTATAACTTCTTCTGTTTGCTGGTCTCTTCAGTGTCTGGTTTCCGCCCTGACACAAAGGGGACGGTGGAGGAAACTTTTTTTTTTTTTTTTTAGGCTCAGGTCTCTACTTGTTCAGTCGCGCTGTGGGGAGGGAGGGAGGGATGCTGCAAACAAATAACACTGGCGTGCGCTCGCAGTGCCTCAGCCACACTGGGTCTGCCCCCGCTCACGGCGCGTGTAGCCTCCCTGCCCACACTGCTCGGGCTCTAGGTTGTTCCGCCGGGAACAATCCGAGGCCGGCCCTGGGCTACATGTACCTCCCAGGTCCAAGCCGCTCAGGTTCAGGCACTCGGGTAGTCCTCAGAGGTGCAGACTCAGTTGGGCCTGCGTTTTGTGCTCTTCCCAGGTCCGAGCAGCTCAGGTGATGAGGTGTTTGGGGAGCGCCAATGCTGCGACTTATCGCCTCCCCGCCACTCTGTTATCTGGGTGTAAAACCAGCACACCTTCTCAGGCAGATGTTGACCGTCCAGACCCCCAAGAAGTTTTGGTTAGCAAAAAAGCCTGCTTATAGTTTTATAGATAATGTCTCTCTGGGGCTGCGATTGCCCCCTTCCGGGTCTGGCTGCCTGTCACTGGAGGGGGAAGGTCTGCAGCCGGCTATCTCTGTTCAGTCCTTTGTTCCGTGCGCGGGCCTGGCGGTGTCTTAGGTTGGGGCTGGCTTTTCGCGTGGTAGATATCCCTCAGTCTGGTTTGCTAGCCCAAATTATTTCGCTCAGATAGCGCTCAGGGTATTCAGGCCAGATTCTTACTCTCAGCGATGCAGCCCGCGCCGCGCCTCCCTGCCCAGCCCCCGCTTGCTAATCGCGTGTGCAGGCGTCTGCGCTGCTTCTCCACTGGGGGAGTTACCGTAGGGCTCGCGATCTGCGAGTTTTAATTGTTTATTTATTTTTTCTCCCTGTTATGTTGCCCTCTCTGCTTCCAAAGCTCGGCACAGATTCGGCAGTGAGAAGGTTTCCTGGTGTTTGGAAACTTCTCTCTTTTTAAGACTCCCTTCCCAGGACGGAACTTGTCCCTCCCTCTTTTGTCTCTTTTTTTGTCTTTTATATTTTTTCCTACCTCCTTTCGAAGAGTCGGGTTGCTTTTCTGGGTGCCTGATGTCCTCTGCCGGCATTCAGAAGTTGTTTTGTGGAATTTACTCGACGTTTAAATGCTCTTTTGATGAATTTGTGGGGGAGAAAGTGTTCTCCCCGTCCTACTCCTCCGCCATCTTGGCTCCTCCCTCTATCTTTGCTTTTTAATTCTCTGTCTAGGTTTGACATAGCTTTCCTTCCAAGGAGCAAGCATCTTTTAATTTTGTGGCTGCAGTCATTGTCCACAGTGATTTTGGAGTCCAAGAAAATAAAGTCTGTCACTGTTTCCTTATTTTTTCCCATCTATTTGCCATGAAGTGATGGGACTGGATGCCATGATCTTAGTTTTATGAATGTTGAATTTTAAGCCAGCTTTTTCACTATTCTGTTTCACCCTCATCAAGGAGCTGTTTAGCTCCTCTTCAAGTTCTGCTTTTATCCCTCTTCCTCCCCTTTGCCCTTTGGTATCTTTAAGTTTGTTTTCTATGTCTGTGAGTCTGTTTCTGTTTTGTAAATGAGTTGATTTGTATTATTCTTTTAGATCCCACACATAAGTGATATCGTGTAATATTTGTCTCTCTCTACCTGACTACAGATGATTTTGATTGGTACAGCAATTAAAGTCTGAAAGAGCCATTTAAAACTTTTTGTAATTTTTTTGCCCTGTGATTTACTTTAGTAGTATTGACAAAGGTCTCAAGGACATATTTCTTGTATAAGGTTTTTATATTTAGGAAATTTAATTTGTAACAGATTCATAACTAGGTTTTGAACTTTTCTTCTTTAAACTGTTTCTTCTGAGTAGTAATCTAATATTTCCTCCTTTTTGCTATTATTTGGATTCTTCTTTTTTTCTTCTAACTTCTTGAGATACCTAACTTATTAATTAAAATTTTTTTCATTGTGGTAAAATATACCTAACATAAAATCTAAATAACATATAAAAGTATACATAACGTAAAAGTTTCACTGTATGTATACCCCACAGTTTGTGTGTCTGTTCATCTGTTGTTGCTACCTTTTGGCTGTTATGAACAGTGCTGCTTGAACACTGGTGTACATGTTCTGCTCACTGCTTTCAGTTCTTTTGGATATATACCCAGAGGTGGAATTGCTGGGTCGTATGGTAATTCAGTTTAATTTTTAAAGGAACAGTCGCATGCTCTTTTCCATAGTGGTTGCATCATGTTCCATTCATTCCAGCAGTGCTCAAGGGTTCCAGTTTCTCTACAGTTTCACTGGCACTTATTTTCTATTGTTTGTTTTGATGATAGCCATCCTAATGTATGTGAACTGATAACTTTTGGTGGTTTTTAATTTACACTTCCCTAATGATTAGTGGTTCTACTCTTTTCATGTGCTTATTAGCCATTTGTATATCTTGTTGGGATAATGTCTATTTAAGACCTTTGCCCATTTTTTAATCAAGTTGATTTTGTTGTTATGGTTGAGTCATAGGACTTCTTTGTATATTCTCCATTTTAACTCATTAGAAACATGATTTCCAAATATTTTTTCATTCTTTATGTTGTCTTTTCACCCTCTTGATTGTATTCTTTGATGCCTAAAAGTTTTAAATTTTTATGAAGTTCAGTTTCTTTTTATACCTGTACTTTTGATGTCATATCCAAGACAACATTACTGAGGTCAGTGTTATGAAGTTTTTCTCCTATGTTTTCTTCCAAGTTTTATAGTTTTAGCTCTTATGTTAAAGTCTGATCCATTTTGAGAAATTTTGTGCATGAGATAAGGTTGAAGTGAAAGTGAAAGTGTTAGTTGCTCAGTCATGTCCAACTCTTTGCATCCCAGGGACTGTAGCCCACCAGGCTCCTCTATCCATGGAATTCTCCAGGCAAGAATACTAGAGTTGGGTAGCTATTCTCTTCTCCAGGGGATCTTCCTGACTCAAGGATCGAACCGGGGTCTCCTGCCTTGCAGGCTAATTCTTTACCATCTGAGCCATGAGTACATTAATTTTTAAATGTTTAAAAAATATACACAGTTATAGCTATAAATACTTTAATTATGTCCCACTTGTTTTGATTATGGAATTATTCCATTTTCTTCTTGGGAGTTCTGTCAAATTTTGCTTTATGTAGGTTGATACTGTATCATTTGGTGTATTCAAATTTAGAATGATTATAGTGTTCTCATGAGTTGAATTTTTGTCATGATGAAGTGAACCTCTTTCTCTGGTAATGATTTCTGCTTTAAAGCCTGTGTACATCAACCTTATTTTTGTCAGTGTTTATATCTATACTCAGCTTTTCTTGAAGTTTTAATTGTCACCCTGATAAACACTATATGTTTGGATTTTAAAAATTCATTTTGATCATCTTTTTTAAACTAGATCATTTTAGTCTATTTACATTTGATGTGATCAGTGGTAAATCAGCTTTTTATTTCCATCCTTCTTTGTACTTTATTCTGCATTCTATTTTCTCTCCTTTCTTGCATTCTTTTTGATTGATAATATAAAAATATAGTTCATAGTTTGTTCATGTTATTTTCTAAATTACCTAATCTATATCTGTGCTTTTAGTGATTATCCTAGAAGTTCTCCTCACTATATTCTTTCTCCACTTCCCTAACAGTTTACTTTCCAAATAAACTACTTCTGGGAAACCTCAAATAAGGCATTTATTGTTCTTGGGATTTAGAGTTCTAAGATCTGTGGATTAACATGCATATTGATGATGGGAAGATATAATTGGAAGATGTTCAGTTTCCTTAATGGTAATAGATATGGAAATCTGTGTATCAAGTCCCTTTAGTTCTCATGAGGTTTTTATATATTTTGGGTCATTTACCACTCCTCATGCTTGAATATTATTGTTTGGAACCCGGTGATATCCTTACCCACTCAGCAGGGAGAAGTAATTGATACACAGAAATCCTCACACATTCTTCAAAGTTTACTGCAAGATTGGATGGACATGAAGACCAGTTTTCTGGGAACATTCTCTTAGCAGGCCTAAACTTAAGGCATGTCTAAGCATCGTTCTGAAATTTGTATGCTACAGTAAAGGTTAAAATTAAAATTTTTAAAAAGTTTGAGAACAATGGAGGATTTATGAATATTAGAATGTATATGAATTCTGTGGAGAAGAGTGATTTATGAATTTTAGCATGATTAGAAGCCTTAGCTATTGATATTAACACATAAAATTATTATTCTGTTGGTATAAATGTAATTGTGGTTTCAGACCATGAATTTTAAATCATTATAACTAGGCTCAAACACATCTTTATTAAGCAAAATAGTAATGATTACAATCGACGCATTTTTGCCAATGAGAAATAGGTTTATTCCTGTAGCATAAAAATCTGTGCTTAGGGATTTGAAAAACTCTTGGAAAGCGTTTTCTGCATCCTGATGGTTGTAGAAGCATTTTCCCTGCAAAAAGTTGTCAAGATGCTTGAAGAAGTGATAGTCAGTTGGTGAGAGGTCAGGTGAATATGGAGGATGAGGCAAAACTTTTTAGCCCAATTTGTTCAACTTTTTAAGCATTGCTTGTGTAATGTGTGGTTGTGCATTGCCGCAAAGAAGAAGGGTCCTTTCTGTTGACCAGTGCCAGCTACAAGCATTGCAGTTTTTGGTGCATCTCATCAATTTGCTGAGCATACTTCTCAGATGGGATTCAGATCCCATACTTCTTTGTTGGGATTCAGAAAGCTGTAGTGGACCAGACAGGCAGCAGACCACTAAACAGTGACCATGACTTTTTTTTGGGTGCAAGTTTGACTTTGGAAAGTTCTTTGTGCTTCTTCTCAGTCCAACCACTGAGCTGGCCATCGCTGGTTGTATAAAATCCACTTTTTGTTGCACATCACAATCCAATTGAGAAATGGTTTGTCGTTGTTGTTGCCTAGAATAAGAGAAGATGACACTTCAAAATGACATATGTTGATTTTCGGTCACCTCATGAGATACCTACTTACCTAACTTTTTCACCTTTCCAGTTTGCTTCAAATGCCAAAGCAGTGGTCAATGTTGAGTTCTTCAGCAACTTCTCATGAGGTTGTAAGAGGATCTACTTTGATGATCCTCTCAATTGGTTGTTGTCAACTTCTGATGGCCAGCTACTGCACGCTCTTTATCTTCAAAGCTTTTGTTTCCTTTGCAAAATTCCTGAACTGTACATTCATTAGCAGTTCCTGGGCCAAATGCATTGTTGATGTTGTGAGTTTTCTCTGCTGCTTTACGACCCATTTTGAACTCATATAAGAAAGTTGCTCGAATTTGCTTTTTGTCTAACATCATTTCCCTAGTCTAAAATAAATAAAATAAACATCAAGTAATAAGTCAGTAGCAATGAAACACAAACTGAGAAATGCACTTTAAAATGATGTATAACATAACCACATTTATTTAAGAATGTATTCCAATATCAAACACCAAAGTTCATTAGTGCAACCACAATTACTTTTGCACCAACCTAATAATACCCTAATAATTACTTTTGCACCAACCTAATAATACCCTAATAATACCAACCTAATAATACCCTGTGCAACCACAATTACTTTTGCACCAACCTAATAATACCATAATAGTACAAGTGCAAAAGACAACTATCCTTTTATGGAGGGCTACCCTGGTGCTCAGATGGTAAAGAATCTGCCTGCAGTGTGGGAGACCCGGGTTTGATCCTTGAGTTGGGAAGATCCCCTGGAGGAGAGCATGGCAACCCACTCCAGTATTCTTGCCTGGAGAATCCCCATGGACAGAGGAGCCTGATAGGCTACAGTCCATTGGGTCACAAAGAGTCGGACAGGACTGAGCACAGACCCTTTTATGGTGTGCTCTTTTTATAATATAATCATGTTTATTTATTCAAGGTTCAATTGTGTAGTTTTTAGGTTCCTACTATAACTAGTAATAATAGGAAAAGGAGTACGTCAAGGCTGTATATTGTCACCCTGCTTATTTAACTTCTATGCAGAGTACATCATGAGAAACGCTGGACTGGATGAAGCACAACTGGAATCAAGATTGCTGGGAGAAATATCAATAACCTCAGATATGCAGATGACACCGCCCTTGTGGCAGAAAGTGAAAAGGAACTAAAAAGCCTCTTGATGAAAGTGAAAGTGGAGAGTGAAAAAGTTGGCTTAAAACTCAACATTCAGAAAATGAAGATCATGGCATCTGGTCCCATCACTTCATGGGAAATAGATGGGGAAACAGTGGAAACAGTGTCAGACTTTATTTTGGGGGGCTCCAAAATCACTGCAGATGGTGACTGCAGCCATGAAATTAAAAGACGCTTACTCCTTGGAAGAAAAGTTATGACCAACCTAGATAGCATATTCAAAAGCAGAGACATTACTTTGCCAACAAAGGTCCATCTAGTCAAGGCTATGGTTTTTCCAGTGGTCATGTATGGGTGTGAAAGAGAGTTGGACTGTGAAGAAAGCTAGTGCCGAAGAATTGATGCTTTTGAACTGTGGTGTTGGAGTAGACTCTTGAGAGTCCCTTGGACTGCAAGGAGATCCAACCAGTCCATTCTGAAGGAGATCAGTCCTGGGATTTCTTTGGAAGGAATGATGCTAAGGCTGAAACTCCAGTACTTTGGCCACCTCAAGCAAAGAGTTGACTCATTGGAAAAGACTCTGATGCTGGGAGGGATTGGAGGCAGGAGGAGAAGGGGATGACAGAGGATGAGATGGCTGGATGGCATCACTGACTCAATGGACCTGAGTCTGAGTGAACTCTGGGAGTTGGTGATGGACAGGGAGGCCTGGCATGCTATGATTCATGGGGTCTCAGAGAGTCGGACACAATTGAGCGACTGAACTGAACTGAACTGAATATAACTAGTGGAAATGCAAACACTCAGTGATTGTGTGAAAACTGTACCTGTTAATTTATATATACGTCAGTGGAAGGAGATAGTGCTATATGTAGGAAGTATATGCTTCTGAGCATTGACTTCTTCAGGGTTTTTAAAGGTTCAGAAAATTAAAAAAAAAACAAAGACTGAATCCCATGTAATGCCTTTGACAAGCTGTAAAAGGTGCATTGTTGTTGTTTTTCAGTTGTTGAATTGATCCGACTCTGCGACCCCCAATAGGCTGTAGCACGCTGGCTTCCCTGTCCTTTGCCATCTCCTGCAGTTTGCTCAAACTCACGTTCATTGAGTCAGTGATGCCATTCAACCATCTCATCCTTTGTCGTTCCCTTCTCCTCATGCCGTCAATCTTTTCCAGCATCTGGGTCTCTATCAATGAGTTGGCTCTACGCATAAGATGGCCAAAGTATTGAAGCTTCAGCTTCAGCATCAGGTCCTTCCAATGAATATTCAGGACCAATTTCCTTTAGAATTGACTGGTTTGATCTCCTTGCAGTCCAGAGGACTCTCAAGAGTCTTCTCTAGTACCACAGTTTGAAAGCATCAATTCTTCAGCACTCAGCCTTCTTTATGGTCCAACTCTCACAACTGTACATAACTACTGGAAAAATCATAGTTTTGATTATACGAACCTTTGTGGCCAAAGTGATGTCTCTGCTTTTTAATAATCTGTTTAGGTTTGTCTTAGCTTTTCTTCCAAGGAGAAAGCATCTTTTAATTTTGTGGCTGCAGTCACCATCCACAGTGATTTGGAGTCCAAGAAAATAAAATCTGTCACTATTTCCACTTTTTCCCCATCTATTGCCATGAAGTGACGGGACCAGATACCATGATCTTAGTTTTTTGAATGTTGAGTTTTAAAACAGCTTTTTCACTCTTCCTCTTTTACCCTCATCAAGACGCTCTTTAATTCCTCTTCACTTTCTGCCGTTAGAGCGGTATCATCTGTATATCTGAGGTTGTTGATATTTCTCCTGGCAGTCTTGATTCTAGCTTGTGAGTCATCCTGCCCAGCATTGCATTTTGTATGTTGTGTATGCTCTTCATGTAGTTAAATAAACAGGGTGACAACATATAGCCTTGATGAACTCCTTTCCCAGTTTTGAACCAGTCTGTTCTCCATGTCTGGTTCTGTTACTTCTTGACCTGCCTATAGGTTTCTCAGTAGACAGGTAAGGTGGTCTGGTATTCCCATCTCCTTAAGAATTTCCCACAGTTTGTTGTGATCTACACAGTAAGGGCTTTAGCATAGTCAATGAAGCAGAAGTAGATATTTTTCTGGAATTCCCTTGCTTTTACTGTGATCCAGCGGGTTTTGGCAATTTGATCTTTGATTCCTCTGCCTTTCTAAATCTAGCTGTACAATCTGGAAGTTCTCAGTTCATGTGGTGTTGAAGCCTAGCTTGAAGGATTTTGAGCATTACCTGCTGATTTCACATTAGTGAAATATAAATGGAGAAGCTATATATTAAAATTAAATTCTTAGAGGAGCATAAAAATGAAAGAGAAATGTGATTGGAAATAAGAAAAAGAATGAAGTGCTGTGGTGCTAATCAAATAGAAGAGTGAATGTGAATACTCAACAAACGAATCAAGGTGGAAGAGCACAGGAAATCACAGGCTTGATAATGCAAGATGTTAGCACCAGTATTAAACACTGAATCCAGGTGCTAGGTGATATAACTATTACCTATTATGAGAATGCATACAAGGAAATTTACAGAAAGCATAAAAGCACAGACACCTGTATGAGAGTGCAACTTGCCAGGAGAATTTGTATCATGGCATGCTTGGACCAAGCAATAATCTTGACATGGTCCAGTGGTTTTCAAGTATTAATAACACATAGGCAAATAAATAAAATACATCAATGTCTAACTTATAACTATTAAGATCTGTTGGAGCAAATAGTTCCATAGCAAGTTTAGTTATCTCTTAACAGATCTGTCTAGTCAAGGCTATGGTTTTTCCAGTGGTCATGTATGGATGTGAGAGTTGGACTGTGAAGAAAGCTGAGTGCTAAAGAATTGATGCTTTTGAACTGTGGTGTTGGAGAAGACTCTTGAGAGTCCCTTGGACTGCAAGGAGATCCAACCAGTCCATCCTAAAGGAGATCCGTCCTGGGTGTTCATTGGAAAGACTGATGCTGAAGCTGAAACTCCAGTACTTTGGCCACCTTGTGCAAAGAGTTGACTCATTGGAAAAGACCCTGATGCTGGGAGGGATTGGGGGCAGGAGGAGAAGAGGACGACAGAGGATGAGATGGTTGGATGGCATCACTGACTCAATGGACATGGGTTTGGATGGACTCCAGGAGTTGGTGATGGACAGGGAGGCCTGGTGTGCTGCAATTCATGGGGTCGCAAAGAGTCGGACATGACTGAGTGACTGAACTGAACTGAAAGAGAGATTATCTTACATAAAAAAGACACAATCACTTGGACATTTCAGTTCAGTTGCTCAGTTGTGTCCGACTCTTTGGGTCTTTGCCAATGAGTCAACTCTTCGCATGAGGTGGCCAAAGTATTGGAGTTTCAGCTTCAACATCAGCCCTTCCAGTGAACACCAAGGACTCATCTCTTTTAGGATGGACAGGTTGGATCTCCTTGCAGTCCAAGGGACTCTCAAGAGTCTTCTCCAGAACCAGAGTTCAAAAGCATCAATTCTTCGGAGCTCAGCTTTCTTCACAGTCCAACTCGCACATCCATACATGACCACTGGAAAAACCAATGAAATTGTATATAAACCCTACTTTAAAAATTATTCTTCCTTGCTGAAACATTAGCCTTTGTTTTAGAGAAAGCATGAATGTTTTTAGATAAAAAACCAATTTTAAAAATCTCATTCATTAGTGTTAAGTGTCAGACATTTTACTTTCATGTCAGATCCCCTGTTCTTAATACACAGATTGTCAGGAGCTCAGGACATGAATTTGTACAATTTACAAATTAAATATCAGAGCTCTTGAGAGAAATTGTGACTTGGGCTTGGGAGGATAGGGAAATCTTATCAGCTGGAAAAACGGATTTTACTGTATAGCAGTGGTAAAATCCCTTATCTTGGATATGTGTCTTGAATTTTTACTTAAGAAAATAGAAATGTATTTTATTCAGGAAAAAGCATACTGCAGGTATACAGTTTCTTTCTACAAATTCCTGCCTTTTTGTTAGAGATAAAATAGCAGATTTTCTAGTTTAACTTTTTGAGGGCAATTTGAATCGTTTCCATCTTGCAAATTATGCAATTTCATATTAAATAGCCAGTGGTGAGGTGGTCGCAGGGAAGTATTCAGTTCATTCAGCATCATCAGATTGATTTGACAAAAGGGATTCTTTTAACTGTGTGGAAAACATTTTTCTCCTTTTATCCTTTGGCAGAGGCAGACATTGTCTTTGGTTTCCCCACAGAAGTTTGGGTGGGTGGACTTGGGATGTGTAAATAGAAACAGCAGACAGAGAGATTGCCTCTGACAGTTGGAAGGACCCACTGAGAATTTTAGAATGAGCCTGTTGACCCTGATGATGTGGTATGGGATGGGGTTGTTAGAGAGATTTGAGAGAAGAATTAAGCAATTTGAATGTAAATGAGGAATGCAAATACTCAGAATAAAATGATAATTTATCCTTAAGAGAATAAGCCAAAATTTTTAGGTTGAGTCCCTGAAAAATTTTGCTTTTGTTAACAGATAAAAACAAAAGTTACTTTTCATATTCAGCTTTCTTTTCCTTTTGTGACATGTCATCAGTGTTTTGTGATGTGGATGAGTGCTTGATATGTGAACTTGGGCAAGAAATTGAATCTCTCTTTGCCTCAGTTTCCTCATTTATAAAACAGTGTTGTGGATATTGAGACATCAAAAGAGCTAATGGTTGTTGTTGCCATAGAATAAGCACTGTGTAAGTGTTAGCTGCTATAATCATCATCATCATTTTTATATCAAGAGATTGAGAAATTCTGTTGAGGATGAAGTTATGTCTTCCTCTAATAACCTCAGTATATTTGATGTATTTTTATAGAAATGAATCAAGAATGAATTGTTCAGTGTTTAAAATATTTTGTAATATGTTCATGTTACCTTTTAAAAATTAACTTTTGAAAGATATACATATTTTCTTAACTTTTTTCCTAATTAAAACAGCCAATAAATGTCACATAAAAAAATACAGCTACATGGGACCATTTAGTTTTGGGGCAAAGATCTGTACATACCCCAGTGGTCCCTAAGGGCATTATTATATTACAAATCTATACAGCGGTTCTCAGTGATAGGCAGCCCCCAAGTCATCCAGATTTTAGGATGTGCTTTCAAAAAGACATGGAACTGTATGTTTGTTTTTGAAAGAAATCTCCATCATGAGGACATATAGCAAATCTGGGCACTTAAAATTCCTCTGTGATTTTAGCAAGCTCTGTCGGGTTTAGTGAATTCTTAAGTGCATTGAAATTAAAGGTTTCTGTATTTTTTCATGGCCTTGAAGTTAGCATGAGAGAAACAGAGCTCTTAGTCTTTGTTGCAGGTTTTCATACTCCTTTTGTAGTATTGTCAGTACATAATGTGTAATAGGGCAGTGATGGCTTGAAGTACTGTCTTTGTTTTTGTTTTGTTTAACCTGTGCAATTGGTCAGGTTTATGTTGTGGTGGTGGTAAGTTTATTTTGTTTTCTTGTTTAATAAACTGCCATTGAGCCAACAAATTCTCTTACCTGTGAAGAATAAAGTGGAAGATGGATGATAATTAAGATTTTTGTATTTAACTACTAAAGTTTACTAGTTTAGAACTCTTAGAAGTAATAGCAGACAATCTCCCAATTTAGAGATGGGCCAAGAAGTGCACAGTAAGTGTTCAGGTAAATGTATTTTGAATGACAAATAAATTAATCACATCTAGATGTTACCATTTTCTGAAGAATGCAGTAGCTCTCACACTTTCCTTCTCAGGAGCAAGAAAACCTTTCCTGGAGGCCTCTATCCCAGATGTCTCCTTGTATCTCCTTGGCCAGGATACAGTTATGGTTGTAACTTTACTCCAGTTAAGAGATGTTGGATTACCCTCATAGACTTAAGCTGTAATAAGTGTTTTGGGTAAACCACAAGGATGACTACACTACTGGATATGAAAATAATACATTTCCTTTTATCTTGGGAAATTTAGAAAATAACGAGAAGTATAATTAAGCAAATAAAATCACCACACAGAGGTAACTATTGTTAACATTGCAGTATTTAGCTTTTCAGTTTTTGTTGCACAAATATATTTGTGTATATAAAATTGCAGTCATCCTGTGTATAGTATTTTATAGTCTTAAATTTAGTCATCTAACACAAGCATTTTTCCATGCCACTAAATCATGTCCCTCTAAAATGAGACAGGGGTTTGTTGGTACTTTTATCTGGCTATATTACAAATTAGTTAGTTGCTTCTTGGAAATTTAGATAACAGTTTTTTTGCTGTTGTATGCAGTGAACATCCTTATATATCACTCATTGTGTACATAGCTGGTTATTTCCTTAGGCTCTGTTCCTAGAAGTGGGTTTATAGGTGAAAGGGTGTAAACACTTTCAAAGCTTTTGGGATACTTTTCCTATTATCCTCCAGAAAAACTCGTACAAGTTACACTCCCATAAACCTGTATATGAGTGGCCATTTAACTGTATTCTTGCCAGCACTGGGAATTACTTTTTAACTGCTAATTTTATAGTCAAGAATTGGTATTCTTTTGTTTTACTCTGATTTTTTTTTTCTGTTTTTTTGTATTACCACTGTTATTGACTATTTTTTCATTTAATCAGCAGTCCAGATATCAGTTGATGAAAGAATAAATATGTGTTTCTTGATGTGATCTTCTTAACATGGCATCATTTTACTTTTTAATTATGATATACATAAAAGAACATAATGTTAATGTTAAGTATAAAACTTCATAGAATTTAAAACATTCTACTTTATGTTTACTTAAAATATTTATTTTATTTATAATATTGTACTAATTTAAAATTATAGTTTCTCTGAGCCAACTCTGGGTGAATTATTCCATCATAGTTGTAACCTTCCTGAAGTTCCTAATTACATATAAATTTCATCTTTGATACTGACTAAAAAATAGTTTCTTTTCAAAGTCTTTCATGTTATTTAGTAGATGTCTGTGATTTTTACTCACAGATCTTTGCTTCGACAACATAGCATTTTCTTTATCTTCACTTTCTCTCAGGTATAAAAAAAACCTTTGATGATAGGAGGAATTTTTAAATGTCTTTTTAAGCTTTCCTCCTTACATCGTAGATTATTTTTTCTTTTTCTTCTTTTTATTGTATGAGTGTGTTTGTGTGTGTGTGTGTGTGTGTGTGTGTGTAGGAATAATCTCAGAGCTCAAGTAAATGATATTTTCCTGTGTTATTTATTAACAGTTACAGCTACTGCACATTGTCAACATTTGTCTCATTTAATCTACTTTTTATTTCTAGGCGATTGGTATCATTATACTTTTTGGTTCTAGGCAATTGGTATCATAACCCTTTTCTTTTAAAGAGATGAAATATTGTGAGCCACACAGCTGACAACGGTAGAGCTAGTTTGGAGCTCCGTTTCCTGGTGACGTGCTTGGATTTCACGTTATTCGCTGTGCTGTGCTTGGTCTTGCGCATTAAAAGAGACTGAACTGAAGTTTTCAAGTTATCTTGAGAAATTTACAGTTTAGTTAAATTTGGTTCTCACTCTCAAGTAGACTCTTCTCCCTATTATTTGCAGCTAGAAAAATAAAAGGCCTCAAATATAATTTAATATAACCATTAAGAACCATAGCACTTTTACAGTCATTTTTGTTATAGACGAGTGTTTATACAGCCCATGACTTGATAGCAGACCAAACCATCTTATATTACCATATTTTGAATGTAGCAGGAACTGGCTTAGCGAAATTTTGAAATCTGACTCTAATATTTGTGGTACAGTAAAACAAACAGCTCTGTGGCTTCGGGTTTGTGTGGTCAGCCTGTCCAAGGCACTGATGCTTATTCTCTGTTGATTCCCTAGGTTTCAGGAGTGCTTTTGCTGACAGGCATTTAAGTTCACCAGGAGAGATTATTTCTACCTAGTGGAGGAATCTTGGAGAAAGATATCATCATTGTTTGTTAGAAATGCCATAACTAATGATAGTAGCTAACATTTTTTGAGTGCTTACAGTGTGCCAGGCACAAGTCTAAGTGCTTTCTGGATAGTAATACATTTTATTATTCACAGTAATTCCTAGGTTTTCCCCATTTAAAGATGCAGAAACTGAGGCATGAGGAGGTTAAGTAATTTCCCAAGGTCACAGGGCAAAGTGAGAATTCAAACCTTGGCAGTCTACCTCCAGAGGCAGCCTCCTTAGTTACTCTGTTACACTGACACTTACTAGATGAAGAGGGAGAGGGTAGACTCATAAGTAGCTGTTCATGTTTTTGGAAAACGTTAATCTTATTTCTAGTGGCAGTCAAAATAATTAAGCTATTCAGTTCAGTTCAGTCACTCAGTAGTGTCTGACTCTTTGCAAGCCCATGGACTGTAGCACGCCAAGCTTCCCTATTCATCACCAACTCCCAGAGCTTGCTCAAACTCATGTCCATTGAGTTGGTGATGCCATCCAACCATCTCATCCTCTGTCGTCCCCTTCTCCACCTGCCTTCAATCTTTCCCAATATCAGGGTCTTTTCTAATGAGTCTGTTCTTCACATTAGGTGGCCAAAGTATTGGAGTTTCAGCATCAGTCCTTCCAATGAATATTCAGGCCTGATTTCCTTTAGGATGGACTGGTTGGATCTCCTTGCAGTCCCAGGGACTCTCAAGAGTTTCCTCCAACACCACAGTTTAAAAGCATCAATTCTGCAGTGCTCAGCTTTTTTCACAGTCCAACTCTCACATCCATACATGACCACTGGAAAAAAACATAGCTTTGACTAGACGGACCTTTGTTGACAAAGGATGGTCTCTGCTTTTTAATATACTCTCTAGGTTTGTCGTAGCTTTTCTTCCAAGAACAAGTGTCTTTTAATTTCATGGCTGTAATCACCATCTGCAGTGATTTAAGACAAGATGGTAGAGTAGCTATTGCCACTCATTAAATTCTTAACTCATAAAAATGAGTTGTTTTATGCCTAATATTACTGTGGAACCCAGTGAATATTTAGATAAACTTGCACTTCCAGTAAATAGTTTTCTAGAAAGATGGTGTTTAAAACAAAATGTAAAGAGTGGGTTCAGAATCAATGTGACAGTCACAGAATGAGTGATCTTGCTAATGCTTTATAATAAATATTGCAGACCATGCCTCATTGATTGTGTACTCTGTGCTTTATAACTGTATCTTCCAGAAATGGCAGGCTAAATAATTTGGAATTGCCCAGGCTGGCTGTAGGCAGAATTTGCATTTGACCCCTTCTTGTTTCACCTATCATTGATTGGGACCTTCGTCTGTTCTTCCTTTCCCTGTTTCAGCATGCTCCTCCTGAGACATTGATATTAATGTTTAAGAGTATGTTTCATTTTCTCAGGGTATTTGCATTTAATAAAAACTCAAGGGCCATGCTGCAGAATTACTTCCACTATTTGCCTCATTCCTTGATGAGGCTCAGGAAATTTCTTCATATCATCATCTCTCTTCCAGCAGTCTATTTTGCTGTCAAGTCTAGACCTCAAGAAGGAGGCAGTGAATAGGGAGAAGAGTAGATGGAGAAAAGTCTAAATGAGATGGGAAGGCATGTGTGTAGATCATGAGTGGGAAAAGCAAGGGATCCCAGAGAACTCACGGAAGCAGGAAAGAATAATGCTCCGTTTGGAAATGAGGCAAGTAAGGTAAATTGAAGATATTCAGGACAGATGGTTCAAAAATGAAGGAACTTCTCCTGACTGAGTATAATACAATGAAACAAGAATATAGACACGTGATAGAGTTAAGATTTTGCAATAAAAATGCATATAATATAAGATTATGCATTTAATTTTTTATGAATTATCTTTTGAATTATTTCTGGTTCACAATTGATTAAAACAATGAAACATTTTATAAATTTTGAAACTATTAAATATAAAAGTAAAATTTTATGTGAATTGCCGCTGTTAAGGAGAGTAAGAGGTGGTGGTGATATTTTTGGTGAGTGCCTTCAGAAATGTTATCAGTGCTCATCTTTTGAATGATCTCTTTGTTTTGCTTTGTAAAAGGTTTTTGATTTGATGCAGTCCCAATTATTTTTGCTTTGGTTTCCTTTGCCTGAGGAGATATATTAAAATTTATATATTCCTGAAAACCACTGTCTGTTTTCTTCTAGGAGTTTTATGATTTCAGATCTTACATTTAAGGCCTCAATCCATTTTGAGTTGATTTCTGTATATAGTGTGAGAGTAATCCAATTTGATTCTTTTGCATGTAGTTGTCCAGTTTTCCCAATACTATTTATTAATGAGGGTGTTTCTTTCTCATTGTATTGTTTTACTTCTTTTGTTGTAGATTAATTGACCATATAAATACGGGTTCACTTCTGGGCTCTGTTTTTTGTTCCATTGATCTATATGTCTGTTTTTGTGCCAATACCATACTCCTTTGATTATTGTAAATTTGTAGTATAGTTTGAAATCAGGGTATGTGATTCCTCCAGCTTTATTGTTCTTTCTCAAATTTGTTTTGTGCTAAAGACTTTCTGTTTCTACCCAAATTTTGGAATTATTTGTTTCAGTACTAAGATGCCATTGGTGTTTTGAAAGGAATTGCATTGAAGTAGTATGGTCATTTTGTAGTATGGTCATTTTAACAATATTAAGTCTTTAATCCATGAACATGGTATATCTTTCCATTTCTTTGTACCATCTTCAATTTCTTTCAACAGTGTCTTATAATTTTTCACATAGGTCTTTTACTTCTTGGTTAGATTTAGTCCTAGACATTTTATTCTTTTTGATGCAATTGTAAGTGGGATTGTTCCCTCTTCTTCCCCTCCCTGCTCCCCCCACCACTGCCAGGCATTTTATTTGTAGGTATTACATCCCTCGAAAAAAAAATCCAAGGATTTTCCTTCCTGTGTGTTTTCATCTTGCTTTTTCATGGTTCATGATGCCAGCTGAAGTTGTCAGTACAATGAAACCAAACTGACAGGATGGGAGCAGGTTATTCTGGCATTTTTCTAGATGTTAATCTGGGGCTGATCACTCCACACTTATTTAGCCTGCCTGTGAGGTTCACAGCAATTTTCCCAGCTCTGTGATGATCTATGATTTCAAATTCACCAATGTAACCATGCTTCACCATCATAGTTAGAAACCTGACGATGACTTTGGAGCACAGCCTAATAAGCACCTGGCATTTGCCTCTCTTTTCAGCACTGTTGATACAAAACATTCACACTTTTTCACTCTCCTCTTTCACCCTCATCAAGAGTCTTTTTAGTTTCCTCTTTGCTTTCTGCCATTAGAGTGGTATCATCTGCATTTCTGAGGTTGTTGATATTTCTCCCAGCAATGTTGATTCAAGCTTGTGAGTCATCCAGCCTGGCTTTTAGCTTAAAGTACTCTGCATAGAGGTTAAATAAGCAGGGTGGCAATTGACAGCCTTGACGTACTCTGTTCCCAGTTTTGAACCAGCCTGTTGTTCTATGCCTGGTTCTAACTGTTGCTTCTTTCCCTGCATACAGGTTTCTCAGGAGGCAGGTAAGGTGGTCTGATATTCATTCCCATCTTTTAAAGAATTTTCCACAGTTTTTTGTGGTCTACACAGTCAAAAGCTTTAGCGTAGTCAATGAAACAGAAGTAGATGTTTCTTTGGAATTACTTTGCTATTTTTAATGATCCAACAGATGTTGGCAATTTGATCTCTGATTCCTCTGCCTTTTCTAAATCCAGCTTGTACGTCTGGAAGTTCTTGGTTCATGTACTGTTGAAGCCTAGCTTGAAGGATTTTGACCATTACCTTGCTAGCATGCGAAATGAGTGCAATTGTGTGGTATTTGGAACAGTCTTTGGTGTTGCCTTTCTTTGGGATTGGAATGGAAATTGACCTTTTTGAGTCCTGTGGCCACTGTTGAGTTTTCCAAATTTGCTGGCACATTGAGTGCAGCACTTAGCAGCAGCATCTTTTAGGATTTGAAATAGCTTAGCTGGGACTCCATCACCTCCACTAGCTTTCTTCGTGGTAATGCTTCCTAAGCCAAAGGTTACAATCATGCTTAAGCTGTGAAAATTTTCAAGATTTTTACCCATAGTTATTAAGCAAATAGACTCATACTCTTTCTTTGATGTTTTAAATTTTTTATCTTAACCAGATAGATATGGTTAAACTTTTTGAGCATTGCCAGACCAAATACAGTTTTTGTGGTGTGACAGGGAAGGATCAGTAGATCAGTAGCACATTATTAGCCCTTAGGCTGGGCACATACATACCTACATAATTAACCTGTTACTTGAGATCACCTTGCCTCTAAACAAGTGGTCTTGAAAATGAGGTAGAGAAAGGTAAAAAGATCAGACTGCTTGTGACAGGGAGAGGAACATCTGTTAGAGGAAGGGTTTAAAGAAAATCTGGCCCGTGGAATTAATGCCAGAGGGCATGTGCTGCTGTAGAATATCCTGTAGTCTAAGTTGGATGAATAAACAAACCAAGCAACCAAAAAACCTTCATATTTTACATGTGAGAGGAGCTCTCCCTTATGAAATTCTTAGTTGACATTGGAAATGCATAGTATCTTGAGGGTAGAGTTAGGGGGAGACACAATAAAAAGCTTTTGTATTTTAATTTCCTGGTGGTTGAGGAGTCACATAGTAGACTTTGAAGCAGATAATACCTCACAGTATAACCAACACAAATTATCCTCTATGTCTGGAGGAAGCAGGCATCTGGCTGTCTGAATTTATGGAATTGTAACTCAGAGAACTGATTAATTTTACTATATAGGGTGTGAGGGCTGCAGCTGCTGCCAGATAATAGTTGAGATCCATTTTTTACCTTTTTCACTCTGCTCCTGCTATTTCTGAACCTTATTCTTTGAGCATCTAGAGTAGATTTGAGTTTTGTTGAGCCAAAATTGCTCCTGTCACCATGGCCTTTAAAAAAGACTCTTTTATTTTATTTTATTATAGAGGAGTTTTAGGTTCTTAGAAAAATTGAGTAGAAAGTACAGACTTACCATATAGTTTGTTCCCCTACATATGTACAACCTCCTCCGTTATCAACATCCTTGCCACATTAACTGTACACTTGTTACAGTTAATGAACCTTCACTGACATATCATAATCATCCAAAGTCCGTCATTTACTTTAGGGTTCACTCTTGGTATGGTACATTCTATGGGGTTAGAAAAATGTATAGTGACATATATCCAGCATTAGAGTATCATGCAGAGTGGTTTCGCTGTCCTAAAAATTCTCTGTATCCTGCCTATTTATCCTCCCCTCTTCTCAACCCCTATCAGCCTTTTTTTTTTTTCAATTACCCAAGGAGCCAGTTCTGTTATAATTCCATTGCTCTGTACAACTGTTGCACTGTACTTTGATCACAGTTAGTTCAGAGGATTTTTTTCTTCTATAAGGACTGCTGATATCTTCTTTTTACTCCTTTCCTCAAAGTAATGGCAGGTCAGTGACCAGATTGTATAACAGAGATGGTTTTTTGTTTCCTAAGATTTCCCTGATAGTCTGCTAATTGAAGATACTTCTGGATATTAAATGATAAAACCTGATAATACAGCCCTAAGTAGTAAGGTTTTGCTATAGCTCTTAAGGAAGTTTTAGGCTCCTACTCTTTGTTTACAGATTGTGGTCATCTCTTCCATAGATCTCAAATACAGAAATGACGCAGGTCTCCTGAGTGTCCTTAACTAAAAGAGCTATATAACTCTTGATTACCATAATGCACATGCTGATCATTTCCTCTTCGCCTACCTGCCTTTGAAGAATCTGCACAGACTTTAGTACCTGTCAAACACCAGTCTCTGTGGGATGAGCAGCTGACCTGGTAGAAAACAATTTAGAGACTTTGTTGAATGCATTGAGCCAATTAAATTTTCTTCCTGAGAATATGGACCCTGAGGGTCTGAGTTAATTAGATGTTGATGAATCCTTTGACTGAAGGATCACAGGGACTTGTGACTCGGTTCTGAACTACACCGTAAAAGCCATGAGCTGGTCAGAGGGAACAAAAGTGCAGAGGAAGCCAGTCTAAAGTGAGGAGCTGTGGAGTGGAGCAGATGCACGGAGACCCATGCGAGACGGCGGCGGGAGCTTCTAGTTTCACTTCCCATTTGGTCCATCTAAACTCCATTTTCCTTTCTCGGATCTCCATGAGATCGTTTGTAGCTTTTCTGTAATGTGTTCCCTCCCCCCCCATTTGACTTGAACTAGTTGTGTGAATTTTTATTCTACAACTGAGATACTGCTAGTAGAATCTCATGTAAGAGAGTCTTTAAGACTCCTTGAGTTGAGTCTTATAAGGTCTTATTATAAGATCTTAAGAAAGGTCTTATTATTAGTGCAAAATAAGTGTACATCAGGTGGCCTCTAGCCAGTTAATGTTTTCTTCACCTCTAGGCACTTATTAACTCATTTACTGTGTGTGTGCTGAGTCAGTTGTGTCTGACTCTTTGCGGCCCCACAGACTGTAGCCCACCAGTCTCTGGCCATGGAGTTCTCCAGGCAAGATTACTGGAGTGGGTAGCCATTCCCTTCTCCAGGGAATCTTCCCAACCCAGAAATCAAACCCGGTCTCCTGCATTGCAGGCAGATTCTTTACTGTCTGAGCCACGAGAAAGACCTTCTCTTCCCTTTTCTAGGCTAAAGAATGTCTATACAATTTCATCCTTTCTCAAAAGAGAAAAAAAAAAGTTTTGTTGTTTTCTGACTCTATTCATCACATTTTTCTTCAGTCCTTTCATAAAACCTTGGGTAGAATACTAGGGAGTTGGTGCTAGGAGACTTGGACTCTGTTCTTGCTGGGACTCCAGCCAGATGGATGGTCTAAGGAAGGTACTTCCTTCCTCATGCCCCCTGTTACCTCTGCAATGATGTGAAAGGGCTGGGCCAAATCACTGACTTCCAACCTATACCTCTTGCTTTCCTTAAAAATAATAGTAACAGGTTCCAGGGATTAGGATCTGGATATGTATTTTAGATGGGGGAGTAGCATCTGGCTTATTGTAGATGAGATGGCATGTTTGAACCATTTTTTAAAATTTTGTCCCATATTCTTGATAAGACATTGATGAAGAGGGCCAAGAAATCAATCTACTTACCAGGTGGCATTTATCATACTGTAGATGAAATAAATATATCTTAATGTATCCTACATAAGATATATAAAATAAATATATCTTAAATATATCTTATTCTATATATAGAAATATAATTCATTTCTGTAAACGCAGTCACTAAGTGAAAAGCCAGTGAAGAAAAAGCTACCTCTTAACTTTAATGGAAAAATTTATTATGTGTTTCAACCTAAGATACCCAAACATTTTGCACAAATAGACAAATATAACATTGAGCAATGAAAGCATTTGTATATAAGAAGTAAATAAAATTTTGAAAATAACTACAGTTTATACATAAAATTTAATGATGCTTTGTTGCCTCAATAAATAAGAAAGAGATGGCATGATAGGCTGTGGGAATTGATGGAAGAGGGAAGGAACCATTCTTTGCAAGATGGTAGAGAGTCAGGTTGGAGAAGGAAATGGCAACCCACTCCAGTGTTCTTGCCTGGAGAATCCCGGGGACAGGGGAGCCTGGTGGGCTGCCATCTCTGGGGTCGCACAGAGTCGGACACGACTGAAGTGACTTAGCAGCAGCAGCAGAGAGTCAGGTGATGAATTTTCAGGCATGTGTTCAATATCAGTAGTGCTTAGTGATAATTTTTTTTTTCCTTTGGGACTTTGACAGAATAAACTTCTGATTGTGGACACCTTTGACATCAAAGAAGAAGTATTTTTTTGTACAAAAAAAATAGCAATATATAAGTTTACAATTCATATACCTCCTTGAAAGATGCTGCATTAATTGCCTGAGGCTGCTGTAACAATTACCAATTTAGAGACTGAAAGCAGAAGAAAGGTATTTTATGGTTCTGGAGGCCAAAAGTCTGAAATCTGGCAGGACTGCTTTCCCTCTGGGGACACTAGAGGAGAATCCGGTCCTGGCTTCTGGTGACTGCCAGCGAAAGCACTTCTGAGCTTGTGGCTACATTGCTCCGATCTCTGCCCACCTGTCTCCTCCTCTGTGTGTCTGCCTCATACTCCCTGTTTCTCACAAGGATACATCTGATTTCTTTTATGGCTTACCTTGGTAATCCATTATAAGTACTTCCTTTCAAGATTTTTAATCATATTATTTGCCATACAAAGTGAATATGAATTCACTCCTTCAAAGTAATAATTGCAGGTCCCAGGGAGACCATACATTTGCGGGGGCCATCATTTAGGCTACTATGTATGCAATGGCAAGTTTGAATAATTTTAAAAATCTTTTCGTTCTGTCATATTCTTGACAAGAAACTGCTGTGTTGAGTGAATTAATGAGTATTCTTTATCTGAAATTATAATGTTGGTATGTTGCCTTTAGTGATTTATGTAATATTCTATGAAGTGAAAAGATCAGGTAATGAGGAGAAAAAACGGAGTTATTTTCCAAAAAGCGGTCTATCTTTTTAAGAGCCCTCATGGCAAGGAGCCATCACCTGAAACCTGTGTTTGCCTACCGCACTTAATCCTAAGGCTGGCTTCTATATCATGGTGAGATAGCTGCGAGCAGCAGCTGGAACTCTTATTTCCTTCTTCACATCTGACAAGGAGAGAGTCTGTTCTCAGAAACTCCTGGGCTAGTGATCGAGTGTTCTAGCATGGGTGAGGGAGTGACATTTTGGACCAGACAGTTGCTGGTCTTGCGGACTGTCCTGTGTATTGTAGGAAGTGTAGTAGCACCCATGGCCTCTATCCACTGGATGTCAGCAGCACACTCCTCTAGTTGTGACAACTAAAAATGCCATCAGACATTGTCAGAGGTCCCCTGTGGGTCAAGGTTGTCCCTGATCGAGAACCACTGCTTAACCCAATCAGAGCTCATTCTTGTCTCACCAAAATCTGCTGGCTAAGAAATTTTAGGTTCCTGTTAGGAAGGAGGAATGTAGAAAATAAGTGTTGGAGAGGTAACTGCAAATGTTCACTGCATCTGAAATTCTAATGAGGGCCCAAACGGGGTCAAATCTAGCAGACCTACTAAATTTTTTCTAGGCCTCTGTTGGTATATTGTTGTCCAACTCTTTGTTGTGTCTGACTTTTTGCAATCCTATGGAGTATAGCCCACCAGCCTCCTCTGTCCATGGGATTTTCCAGGCAAGAATATTGGAGTGGGTTCCCATTCCCTTCTCCAGGAAATCTTCCCAACCCAGGAATTGAACCTGCATCTCCAGCATTAGAAGGTGGATTCTTTACCACTGAGCCACCTGGGAGGCCCCTCTGTTGTCTTACATTATTTTTTAATAATATCTATTTTATATTGGACAAATAAAACCCAATATTATGTCTTTTTTCCCCCCAATTCTATGGGCCTGTGAATCACATGTTTGTTTGTTTTTTTTTCCTGCTTTATTTCTGTCAACTAGTTGGTTGCTTTTTATCTTAGAATTTGCCTCTTTCTTGTATAACCTCATTCTTTCCCAGCAAGTCTCTCTGCTGAGGTTTTCACATTCAGTTGATTTACCTTTCCTATGACACTGCTCTGGTTTCCCGTTGCTGCAGGGCTTTAACAAGCACACCATATAGTGCAAACTGCACTTAGCATAGCCATGTATGAACACAAGAGAACTGTGATTGGAATTTTTCTAGAGTATCCTCTTTTATTCTACGAAGCAATTGAAATAGAATAAGACATATTTATTGCTTTGAAATTTTCAATGATTTCCAAGTTAACAAATTTGTACTCTTACAGGCATCAGATGACTGGCATTTTGGGGTGATGTGTTATTTCTTCCATGGTTGTGCCGTGTAGAGGATCCCCTCTATGTTCGTGTGAGTACTCTGGCTATGGTGGAACCCCTGACAGTAACTGATGACAGAATGCACGACATGATCGGGAGTAAACATGAGTTGCTGCTTTTTCATCACACTTAAGGCCTGGTAGAGGTTATGCATACAGTGGCTCATAAACAGAGTACCCCCATCGGACCAATAAAAAGTAACAAGACTACATGACATATAAGCTAGAATTTATGTGAGCTGTTCAAGCAAGTCTGGGTCAAGGATTTTGTAATTGGCAGTAACTAAGAGCTTCATGAGAGCCTGAGGGGCTACAGAAAGAGCTCTATTTTTGCCATGGCTTTTGCTTTATTCTGTATATATGCAGCATAGTGGAAACAATCTGCCTTACTATGATATTAGTTACACAACCCCCCAAACTGTCCTTCTCTGTGTATTTTCTTCTGTATTTTACTAGCAGCTCATTTGGCCTCCAGCTTTGCTGGTCTAGAACTTCTGTGTTCATTTTAAGCTCCTCGAGTGAAGGGGGGCTACTGTAATCATCTTCAAATGAGTTTGAAAAAAAGCACAATTCCCCAGTCTTAGTATTGTGCCATTGTGCCTTGTGTGGTTTGAAATTTGACTGAATGACTTGATATATATCCTTTCTAGACTCATTAGAACCCATAGGTTGCCCCCTTGAGTTTTCTCTGCTTCTTGGAAAACAGATAGGAGAAGAGATCTAGAAATAGAGTATTCACTGAGATAGCTGAAGCTGAGTAGGATACTGATAGTAGCAAGACTCATTTTACTATGGTTATTAAAGCAAAAATGAGGGCAACGATTCCTTTTTCAGGAGGTCTTGGCAAGGACCCTAGTTTTAAACAAGAAAGAGACACAGCCAGTTATATTGAAATGATTTGAAGTCCATCCCTCCACAGTCACATTTTTCTGAAGCCAAGGTATACAGTTGGTTAGAGGTGGGTATAGAACAAGCCATTTTTTGGTAAATGGATAAATTGTCCCTTGGAACATTTCAGTAGGTGGTGCTCTTGTGCCATACTATAACAAAATTTTTAGAAAATTTATGAGACCCTGTGGCTAGTTCTAGAGCCTTTGTCCCTCTTGATCCCCTTGAGTGACTACCAGGTATACCACTTGGATAGCATGATGTGGGTGGTTTTAGTGAGAGACTTTATATCTGGAAATAAGGCAAATTCAGGTCTCTTACCTTCTTTAGCTTGGCTGAGTTCTGCTTTCCAGGGGAACCTAAATGAGAGGTTCACTAATCTTTATGAAAAATTGATGACTCTTGTTCAGTCGTTCAATCATGTCTGACTCTTTGTGACCCCATGGGCTGCAGCATGCCAGGCTTCTCTGTCCTTCACCATCTCCTGGAGTTTTCTCAAACTCATGTCCGTTGAGCCGGTGATGCCATCCAACCATCTCATCCTCTGTCGTCCCTTTCTCCTCCTGCCTTCAGTCTTTCCTGGCATCAGGGTCTTTTTCCAATGAGTAAGCTCTTTGCATCAGGTGGCCAAAGTACTGGAGCTTTAGCTTCAGCATCAGTCCTTCCAATGAAAATTCAGGGTTGATTTCCTTTAGGACTGACTAGTTGGATGCAGTGGCACCCCACTCCAGTACTCTTGCCTGGAAAATCCCATGGATGGAGGAGCCTGGTAGGCTGCAGTCCATGGGGTCGCTAAGAGTCGGACATGACTGAACGACTTCACTTTCACTTTTCACTTTCATGCATTGGAGAAGGAAATGGCGACCCACTCCAGTGTTCTTGCCTGGAGAATCCCAGGGACGGGGGAGCCTGGTGGGCTGTTATCTCTGGGGTCACACAGAGTCGGACACGACTGAAGTGACTTAGCAGCAGTTGGATCTCCTTGCAGTCCAATGGACATTCAAGAGTCTTCTCCAGCACCACAGTTTGAAGGCATCAGTTCTTTGCGCTTAGCCTTTTTTATTATCCTGCTCTCACATCCATACAGGACTACTGGAAACACCATAGCTTTGACTATACTAACCTTTGTAGGCAAAGTGATTAGTCTTTATCTAAACAATTATGATGTGTGTTATATATTACCAGTTTTCTGAGACCAGTTGTTCTATTGGAAATCATCTGTGGTCCTCCCGATAACTTCAGATAACGTCCGTTAAATGAAGATATTATCCTCCAGATAACATCTGTTATCCTTTCCAGATAACTCAGGCTTTCATTCTTGTTTCTTTATGCTTCCAGACAAGATGCAATGGAATGAAATAATATGTTGTAAAGAAATTTATAAGTGGTGAAGGATCAAAGACGAAAAACATCAAGTTCAGACAGCAGCTGATGATAACTAGAGCTGACATTGAACCCTGTTGGCATCAGCTCCTTGTCTCAGTTCTTTTGCTGTATGTGTAATGAGTCCATTGGTCTGAAGTTGGTTGTGATACCATGACGAACAAGACATCCAAAAAGTCCATGTTAGGTGCTGCTGGCAGAAACATGGTGGGCAAGAAAGAGAAATTTAAATCCAGACTACATGTCATTCCAGGGTGGACAAATCTCTTGTTGCTAGAAGTTTTTAGAAACATTTAAAGTTCTGCTTTTTCAGGAGGCTTTTTGTTTCTAAAATGAAAGACAGTCACCTCACTTTGTATCCACAAACTGTTAAGAAAGCGGCAAGATGCTCATGGGACTTTTGCCTCAGCATGAGCGTGCTGCTCTGAGATGCTTAATTCCCCATCGTCTCAGCTGCAGCTCTAGCGGCTTGTCTCTTGAGCCTTGCAGTCCAGCAGATCCAGTGATGTTCAGGGTGCTTTCTGGTAGCTTTTGAGATTTTCTTTTTACAATTAATATTTTAGTCTGTGTGGGTTTTAAAAATTGATTTATTTACCTGATTATTATTTAAGTTGGAGTATAATTGTTTTACAATGTCATGTTAGTTTCTGCTGTACCACATCTGAATCAACTATTAGTATACATATATCCCCTCCTCCCATAGGCCCCCCTCCATCCCACCCTTCTAGGTCATCACAGAGGACAGAGATGAGCTCCTTATATATCTATAATTTTTAAATTGTCTTTTTCAGTATTTAGAATGTACTGTTAATCTAAGAACTCATGTATTTCTTGAATATTTCTTGCTTTTATCTCTTTAAGTATTGTTTCTCTTCCATTCTCTTTACTTTTTCTTTTTTTCTGTTTTGCTGTGACACCTTCTAGATGTTTGTTAAACTAACCTTTATGTTTCCTAACTTCTCTCTCATAATTTTTGATTTTCTTTCTGGGCTGCATTCTGAGTGAATTTCATAGTATTGTCTTCAAATTTTCTAGCTCTTTAGTTTTGCCTAAAGGATCTTGTGTACTGTGTTTTTAATTTTAATGACTGTATTCTTCACTTATATAATTTTCAATTGATTCTTTTTTAATCATCTATTGTTTTAACTCAGAGTTTGTGCTTTATAATTTCTTATTTTTAATTAAGTTTTTAACATCTTAAATACAATTACTTTGATTTTGAATTGAACTATAGTTTACTTACAATGTTGTATTAGTTTCAGGTGTGTAACATAGCGATTTGATATTTTTGTACATTACAAAATAATGACCACAGTAAGTCTAGTTACCATCTCTTACCATACAGAACTATTACAGTATTACTGACTATACTCACCTTGCTGTATATTATATTCCCATGACTTATTTATTTTATAAATGGAAGTTGGTAGTTCCTCTTAATCCCCTTTACCTATTTTGCCATTTCTACTTACTCACCTCTCCTCTGGCAACTACTAGTTTTTTCCTGTGTTTCTATGAGTCTTTTTCTGTTTTGTTCTATTTGTTCATTTGTGGTGTTTTTGTTGTTGTTGTTCAGTTACTTAGTCGTGTCTTACTCTTTGCAACCCCTGAACTGCAGCATACCAGGCTTCCCTATTCTTCACTATCTCTCTGAGTTTGCTCAGACTCATGTCCATTCAGTCAGTGATGCCATCCAACCGTCTCAATCTCTGTCGCCCCCTTCTCCTCTTGCCTCAACCTTTCCCAGCATCAGGATCTTTTTCAATGAGTCCACTCTTCATATCAGGTGGCCAAAGTATTGGAGCTTCAGCTTCAGCGTCGGTCCTTCCAATGAATATTCAGGATTGATTTCCTTTAGGATTGAACTGGTTTGATCTTGAAGTCCAAGGGACTCTCAAGAGTCTTTCCCAGCACCACAGTTCAAAAGCATTAATTCTTCGGTGCTCAGCCTTCTTTATGGTCCAGCTCACATCCTTACATGACTATTGGAAAAACCATAACTTTGGCTATACGGACCTTTTAAGACTCCACATATAAATGAAATTTTATGGTTATTTGTCTTTTTCTATCTAACTGATTTCATTTAGCATAATATCTTCTATGAAGAGATCCACCCATGTTGTTTCAAATGGCAAGGCTTCATACACTTTTATGGCTGAGTAATACTACATTGTGCGTGTGTCTGCATCTGTGCTTCTCTGTTGTGTGTATGTGTCTGTACGTGTCTCACATCTTTACTCATTTATGTATTAATGGACTTCTGGGTTGCTTCCATATTCAACTATTGTAAATAATGCTGCAGTGAACTCTGGTTTGCATATATCTTGTTGAATTAGTGGGGGTTTTTTTGGATAAATACCCAGAAGTGTTATTGCTGGGCCATATGGTAGTTTTATTTTTAATTTTTTGAGAAACTTCCATACTATTTTCCATAGTGGCTGTACCAATTTATATTCCCACCAGCTCTGTACTAGGGTTCCTTTTTCTCCACATCCTCACTAATATTTATTCTTTGTTATCTTTTGAATGATAATCATTCTGACAGGTTTTGATTTGCATTTCTCTGATGATGAATGATATTGAGTATATTTTCATGTGCCTGTTGACTGTCTCTATGTCTTCTCTGGAAAAATGTCTTCATGTCCTTTATTTTTTTAATTGAATTTTTAAAAATATATTGAGCTGTATGAGTTTCTTATATGTTTTAGTTATTAACCCCTTATTGGATATATCATTTGCAAATGTCTTCTCCCATTCAGTTGGTTGCCTTTTTGTTTCGTTGATAGTTTCCTTTGCTGTGTAAAAGCTTTTTAGTTTGATGTGGTCTCATTTGTTTATTTTTGCTTTTGTTGCCCTTGCCTGAGGAGACAGATCAAAAAAAAATTCCTAGAAACCGATGTCAAAGAGCTTACTGCTTGCTTTCTTCTAAGAGTTTTATGGTTTCAGGTCTTAAATTTAAGTCTTTAATTCAGTTAAATATACTTATTTTGTTGGACTATTTTATAATATTCATTTCATCTGAAATGAATTAGTGGTTTGATGGCTGATTTTGTTAGTTGCCTTTATTGGGATTAGATTTCCTCATGTACTTTAGAACTTTGGTTGAATGGCATGTTTTGAATGCAGCATATTTTTTAATTGCTTTCATTGATTCATTTTCTGCCTCTCTTTCTCCCTCTCTGCTTAGTCTTCCTTGTTTAAAGCAATTTATATTTGTCTCTGGGGCTTTCATGGAGCCCTAGTCCAGAATTGCTGTGGTGTTTCAGTTACTTGGGCAATCACAGGCGGCTTCATTGAATTCCTCATCTCTGGCTGGTCTGTGTTCTCCTTCCTCTCTAGGCCACAGCTCCGTATGAGATAACCAGTCTTCTTTCAGGAATCAGGAGCCCTCCTCCAGTTTCACCTCCAACCCTGCCTCAGGTAGGATGCTAGGTCTGACTCTGTCCTTTGTGGGTTATGCTTAGTTTGAGCAAACTCCGGGAGATAGTGAAGGACGAGGAAGCCTGGTATGCTGCAGTTCACGGGATCACAGAGTAGGACTCAACTGAGCAACTGAACTACCACCAACTTTTGTAGGTTTCATGCTTCCAGTTACAGTGCTTGTTTTTGGATCCTGAGCTTAGGAGGCTAAAGGCTTTAACCCTGAGGATTTACTCCACTCTGTTTCTGCCTCATACCTATTAGACAGAAATTTTTCTATTGTTTTTGAACTTGCTTGCATCCTTTTGGTTTTCTCTTCTTGTTTCCTCCCTCTTTGCTGTGTTTGGAGGAGAGGGGATCTATCAAGGAGTGAATTTACTTGCCATCTTAACTGGAGGTCACATGGGCTGAGGGTTTAAAGGAAACAAAGTGAGATATTTGGTTTTACATAGTACTAAAAGCTAACCACAAAAATGCTTTTCTGTTTGAGTTCAGTGACCCACAGCATACAATCATTTAAACTCCTCCTTCAGAGGCTTGCAGCCCCAAAAAGATGAGTGGGATTAAGCAGGTGGGATTTATTAGGATGCCATGGTTCTCTACAAGGATTTCACTTTTTATTTTTTATTTTGATGGTAATTTTAAGAATTCAATTGTTTCCAAACACCCACAGTTCTAACTAAATAGTGTCTTAAGACGTCAGAGCCTGCAGTTGTGTTTGTCTTGGTGCCAAGTAGCACTGCTTTTAGATGCTGAAACCTGAACAGAAGTGAAAATGTAAATAATATGTGTGAATGAGAGAGTGAGTGAGTGCTGTTCCTGGCCGGCTGGGGTGCCCCTTTTTGATGCTGTCTGCAGCATTCCATGTTTTCTTCTCTCCCAGCCCTTCCCAGAAAGAATTATGTTTTATCTGTTTGCAGTTCATGATTTCCTCATTAGCCATGGGTTGCTTGAGAGGAAATGGGAATGCTGCCATTTTTTTATTTGCAGTGTTTTTAGAGTTCCTGTCATATGGTAGTTTTCCAATAAATATGTGGGATTTTTTGTTTTTGTTTATTTAGTAATAAATTATGAGTAGAACCAAGGATGGAAAGAGGCAGAAATAACTTGGAGCCAAGTTACTAATGACAAAGGCGAGAAGATTTCTAATATTTTAATATCGAATGTGCTTCTCAGCCCATTTTTCTTCCAATCTCACTGAAAGCTCACAGTCTTACTGTCTGTCAGTTAAGTGAATTGAGGACAAGAATGCAATGAAAGTAAGTCACCACTATTTCTAACAGAATGTATGTGGGAAGACTGATATTTCTCAAGTCTCAGTGATAGGTCCTTGCTGCTCTGATGGAAAACAAGGTCAGGAGTTTCTATCTGAGCAGCTTCAAAGGCAAGCAGTCCTAAAGGGATGTTTCTATTTGGAGGCCAGATCCAGAGAGCAGCTCGTTTTCCCACGTGGCTTGGGGCATGGATGGGAGAATGGAGCTCAGTAACCCCCCAGAAAGTTATCTGCTAGGTTAAATTTCCTTAATTCTTTGCAAAACTGAGTGAAGAGTATGTACACTCTGCACCTGGATTGCAGTTGCCTCCTCTGATTTCTTTGGTCCAGATTTTGTTTATGATTGGGGTTTGTTTGAAATTATCTGCAAATTTCAGGTCTGTGTTTTTGATTAGAGTGTCTCAGAGACAAAACACTCCTGACTCAACAGAGAAAAAGCCAGCTCCTCCTAGTGGAATTTTTCTTAAAACCTCATTGTTTTAACAGGAAAATGTGTATCATTTGTTTCTTTCATAAGCACTTTATGGGAGCAAGAATATTTTATTGTGAAATTTTTTAAAGAAAGCTACAAATACATGAACAAATTTGTCAATCCTGTTTAAAGTAATGAAGCAAAGAAACATTAAAAAGTAAATTGAGAATACTGGTATCAGGGTTTCAGTAAGGAAGAGGAAGGATATTGTCAAATTTAAGCATAGTTGAGCATAAATTTCTTAACTTTATATTTGATTATATTTAATGGAGGTTTTAGGTAGTTTCTGATAAGGCCATTGCACCCCTAGTTAATGACATTGACTGGAGGCTAGGTATTTGTCTCTTTTCCTTCTTCCATAAACACTGTGTTTTCTAGCCTTCTGTCCGTAAATCTCTGTGTAGTGCTTATTTCATGGGAGAAGTGACTTCAGTTGATTCAAACTCAGGGAAAATGGGGGAAAAAAACCCGAAAACAGTGCTTTTTATCAGGTTGCCACTGAGTAGGTTATGGTCTATATTTGGCAAATGTAGACTTACCTCTCATACTTGGAGATTGTGCAGACCAAATGAAAGTAATTTCAGAACCTTTTGGCCACCCTGACAGGTATATAATACACAGCCATTTTTGATACTATGAGATTTATAGTGAACTTCGTTTTAAATGTTGACAGTATGGGAACTGCATGTCTTTCTGTCAGCCCCAAAGCCAGCATTTTATCTGAGTCTCTCCTCTACAGCAGCCTTAGTGGATTTATTTGTTTACTTATTTATTCAGCAAATATTTATTGAACTTCTACTGTGTGCCAGCTACATACATAGCCTTGGTTTTCAGAATGTATTCAGCAAACTAGGTTCTGAGGAGATGTGCCAGCGAGGACACAGTTGACTGTAAGAAAACCCAATAAAAGGTGGCTTAAACCAAAAGGAAAATTCCAAGGTTGGCTGCTTCATTCCCTTAGCTGTGCTAGTGAGGGGACCCAGGTGCACCTTTCTGCTTTGCTGTTTGCAGCATGTTAGATTACTTACTCCTTGAATCCCTGGGTAACAAGAAGACTGCAGTGTATAATACAGGGGAAAAGTGAATTTATCCACTAATATTCTCCAGTGGAAGCTCAGTTCTTATTGTCCAGAGTTGTATAACATTGCCCATTCCTATAGTTAGTTGAAAGCCAAATGGAAATACCATGACTGGAATACACCAGCCATTCTGAAAATGTGATGTTGGGTATCTCTGAGAACTTTCAGAAGACTGATGAGGGCAAAACCGTTTTCATAGTGGTGCTAAAACGTCATTTGTGTTTCTTACTCTGATTTTCTCACTAGTCTACAGTAGAGTTGTTAAGAGTTCTTGATTTATGGTGATGTCATTGCTCTGGAATGTATTCCAGCTAGTGGAATATATTCTTGGGTTTTAAATTTTTCTTAGTTTTAATTTGTAATGTGGTAAATATTGATATATATAACTCACATAAATAAAAGTTGTCAGTAATGCCCTCAGTGATGTGTATGACTGTAAAGGGGAGTCTGAGAACAAAATGTTGAGATCCACTGGTCTCATTAATCAAGATTCACCCCTGGTGAGAAAATAATAGCAAATGAAACAACTGACAAAGGATTAATTTCTTAAATATACAACCAGCTCATGTAAGTAAATACTGGAAAAACAAACAACTCAATCAAAAAGTGAGAAAAAGACCTAAACAGACATTTCTCCAAAGAAGACATACAGATGGCTAATGAGATCAGATCAGTCGCTCAGTCGTGTCCGACTCCTTGCAACCCCATGAATCACAGCACGCCAGGCCTCCCTGTCCGTCACCAACTACCGGAGTTCACTCAGACTCACGTCCATCGAGTCAGTGATGCCATCCAGCCATCTCATCCTCTGTCGTCCCCTTCTCCTCCTGCCCCCAATCCCTCCCAGCATCAGAGTCTTTTCCAATGAGTCAACTCTTCACATGAGGTGGCCAAAGTACTGGAGTTTCAGCTTTAGCATTATTCCTTCCAAAGAAATCCCAGGGCTGATCTCCTTCAGAATGGACTTGGTTGGATCTCCTTGCAGTCCAAGGGACTCTCAAGAGTCTTGTCCAACACCACAGTTCAAAAGCATCAATTCTTTGGTGCTCAGCCCTCTTCACAGTCCAACTCTCACATCCATACGTGACCACAGGAAAAACCGTAGCCTTGACTAGAGGGACCTTTGTTGACAAAGTAATGTCTCTGCTTTTGAATATGCTATCTAGGTTGGTCATAACTTTCCTTCCAAGGAGTAAGCGTCTTTTAATTTCATGGCTGCAGTCACCATCTGCAGTGATTTTGGAGCCCAGAAAATAAAGT
>NW_011494629.1:5444429-5445290 GCF_000754665.1 Bison bison bison
ACTGTTTCCACTGTTTCCCCATCTATTTCCCATGAAGTGGTGGGACCGGATGCCATGATCTCCGTTTTCTGAATGTTGAGCTTTAAGCCAACTTTTTCACTCTCCTCTTTCACTTTCATCAAGAGGCTTTTGAGTTCCTCGTCACTTTCTGCCATAAGGGTGGTGTCATCTGCATCTCTGAGGTTATTGATATTTCTCCCGGCAACCTTGATTCCAGCTTGTGTTTCTTCCAGTCCAGCGTTTCTCATGATGTACTCTGCATATAAGTTAAATAAACAGGGTGACAATATACAGTCTTGACGAACTCTTTTTCCTATTTGGAACCAGTCTGTTGTTCCATGTCCAGTTCTAACTGTTGCTTCCTGACCTGCATATAGGTTTCTCAAGAGGCAGGTCAGGTGGTCTGGTATTCCCATCTCTTTCAGAATTTTCCACGGTTGATTGTGATCCACACAGTCAAAGGCTTTGGCATAGTCAATAAAGCAGAAATAGATGTTTTTCTGAAACTCTCTTGCTTTTTCGATGATCCAGCAGATGTTGGCAATTTGATCTCTGGTTCCTCTGCCTTTTCTAAAACCAGGGTGAACATCTGGAAGTTCACGGTTCACATATTGCTGAAGCCTGGCGTGGAGAATTTTAAGCATTACTTTACTAGCGTGTGAGATGAGTGTGGTAGTTTGAGCATTCTTTGGCATTGCCTTTCTTTGGGATTGGAATGAAAACTGACCTTTTCCAGTCCTGTGGCCACTGCTGAGTTTTCCAAATTTGCTGGCATATTGAGTGCAGCACTTTCACAGCATCATCTTTCAGGATTTGAAATAGCTCAACTGGAATTCCATCACCTCCACTAGCTTTGTTCGT
>NW_011494629.1:5445390-5445791 GCF_000754665.1 Bison bison bison
TTCTGCTTTATTGACTATGCCAAAGCCTTTGACTGTGTGCATCACAATCAACTGTGCAAAATTCTGAAAGAGATGGGAATACCAGACCACCTGACCTGCGTCTTGAGAAACGTATATGCACGTCAGGAGGCAACAGTTAGAACTGGACATGGAACAACAGACAACAACAACCAAATAGGAAAGGAGTATGTCAAGGTTGTATACTGTCACCCTGCTTATTTAACTTATATGCAGAGTACATCATGAGAAACGCTGGACTGGAAGAAGCACAAGCTGGAATCAAGACTGCCGGGAGAAATATCAATAACCTCAGATATGCACATGACACCACCCTTATGGCAGAAAGTGAAGAGGAACTCAAAAGCCTCTTGATGAAAGTGAAAGAGGAGAGTGAAAAAGTT
>NW_011494629.1:5445891-5446506 GCF_000754665.1 Bison bison bison
CCAGGATGTCTGGCTCTAGGTCAGTGATCACACCATTGTGATTATCTGGGTCATGAAGATCTTTTTTGTACAGTTCTTCTGTGTATTCTTGCCATCTCTTCTTAATATCTTCTGCTTCTGTTAGGTCCATACCATTTCTGTCCTTTTTCAAGCTCATCTTTGCATGAAATATTCCTTTGGTATCTCTGATTTTCTTGAAGAGATCCCTAGTCTTTGCCATTCTGTTGTTTTCCTCTATCTCTTTGCATTGATCTCTGAGGAAGGCTTTCTTATCTCTTCTTGCTATTCTTTGGAGCTCTGCACTCAGATGTTTATATCTTCCCTTTTCTCCTTTGCTTTTTGCTTCTCTTTTTTTCACAGCTATTTGTAAGGCCTCCCCAGACAGCCATTTTGCTTTTCTGCATTTCTTTTCCATGGGGATGGTCTTGATCCCTGTCTCCTGTACAGTGTCACAAACCTCATTCCATAGTTCATCAGGCACTCTATGTATCAGATCTAGGCCCTTAAATCTATTTCTCATTTCCACTGTATAATCGTAAGGGATTTGATTTAGGTCATACCTGAATGGTCTAGTGGTTTTCCCTACTTTCTTCAGTTTAAGTCTGAATTTGGCAG
>NW_011494629.1:5446606-5447090 GCF_000754665.1 Bison bison bison
GGCAATCTTAATTCCAGCTTGTGCTTCCTCCAGCCCAGCGTTTCTCATGATGTACTCTGCGTGTTCATCACCCATAATTTTTTTGCTTTTAAGCAGTCTTTGTTATTTTTTAATAAAGTGGCCTTTCTTGACTTAAATATGAGTAAAATAAAGTTAATTCTGCAACAAAATTGATTTTTACCTAAACTTGCTATAATTCTTAGTTTTAGTGAGCTGGTTTAAGGATAAAGTATATAGATTTAAAGGTAAATTGTCCAGGCCAGAATACTGGAGTGAGTTCAGTTCAGTTCAGTTCAGTTGCTCAGTCGTGTCCTTCTCTTTGCCACCCCATGGACCACACCATGCCAGGCTTCCCTGTCCCTCACCAACTCCCGAAGTTTACCCAAACTCATGTCCATTGAGTTGGTGATGCCACCCAACCATCTCATCTTCTGTCGTCCCCTTCTCCTCCTGCTTTCAATCTTTCCCAGCATCAGGGTCTTTT
>NW_011494629.1:5447190-5451911 GCF_000754665.1 Bison bison bison
TTCCACTGTATAATCGTAAGGGATTTGATTTAGGTCATACCTGAATGGTCTAGTGGTTTTCCCTACTTTCTTCAGTTTAAGTCTGAATTTGGCAGCAAGGAGTTCATGGTCAGATGGCTAATAGACACATGAAAAGATGCTCAAACATTGCTCATTATTATTGACATACAAATCAAAACTACAATGAGGTATCACCTCACACCAGTCAGAATAGCCATCATCAAAATGTCTACAAACAACAAATGCTGGGGAGGGTGTAGAGAAAAGGGAACTGTCTTACACTGTTGGTGGGAATGTAGATTGATACAGTACTGTGGAAGACAGTATATGCTGTGCTTAGTTGCTCAGTCACATCTGACTTTGTGACCCCATGGACTGTAGCCCACAGGCTCCTCTGTCCATGGGGATTCTCCAGGCAAGAATACTGGAGTGGGTTGCCATGCCCTCCTCCAGGGGATCTTCCCAACTCAGGGATCAAACCCAGGTCTCCTGTATTGTAGGCATATTCTTTACCCATCTAGGTCACCAGAGAAGCCCAAGAATATTGGAATGGGTAGTCTGTCCCTTCTCATGGGAACTTCCTGACCTAGGAATTGAACTGGGGTCTCCTGCATTGCAGGTGGCTTCTTTGCCAGCTGAGCTACCAGGGAAGCCCAGAAGACAGTATGGAGACTCCTTAAAAAATTAGGAATAAAATCACCATATGACCCAGCAATCCTGCTACTCGGCATGTACCCTGAGGAAATCAAAATTGAAGAAGACACATGTATCCCACTGTTCATCACAGCTCTAATTGCAATAACTAGGACATGGAAGCAACCTAGATATCCATTGACTGATGAATGGATAAAGAAGCTATGGTACATATATACAGTGGACTATTACTCAGTCATATAAAGGAATGCATTTGAGTCAGTTCTAATGAGGTGGATGAACCTATAGCTAAGTATGTCCAAAAAAGAAAAACAAATATCATATACTGACACATATATATGGAATCTAGAAAGATGGTACTGATGAAATTATTTTCAGGGCATCAGTGGAGACACAGACAGAGAACAGACCTATGGATATAGGGGAGGAGGGTTGGGGAGGAAGGAGAAGGTGGGATGTGTGGAGAGAGTAACATGGAAACTTACATTACCATATGTAAAATAGATAGCCAATGGGAATTTGCTGTATGACTTGGGGAACTCAAACTGGGGCTCGGTAACAACCTAGAGGAAGTGGGTTGGGGTGGGAAGTGGGAGGGAGGTTCGAGTGGGAGGGGACCTATGTATATCTATGGCTGATTCATGTTGATGTTTGGCCGAAACCAACACAGTTCTGTAAAGCAATTATCTGTCAATTAAAAAAAAAAAAAAAAGATTCACCCCTGGTATTTGGGAAGATCCCAGCCTTCCCCAAGACTCAATAGCTATGAGATTTCTGGACAAAAGTGATTCTCTTAGCAAAGAAGCAGTAGATGGGTTAAGGCTATTGGATGGGCAACCAGCAGTGTTTATGGAATTATTCTGAGGGAGGGGGCTTTGGTGGAAGGGCATGACTGGAACGCAGGATGTGCTCCAGGTCCTACCTCAGCTTTGACTGGAGTCACTGCTGGTCTATTCTTTTTTTTTTTTTAATTGTGGTAAAATATAGAAAGCATAAAATTTATCATTTTAGCCATTTTTAAAAAGTGTACAGTTCGGCAGCCCTGAATTACATTCACATTGTTGGGCAGCCATTACCAGCATTCATCTCTAGAGTATTTTCTTCTTCCCATCTGAAGCTATTTACCCATTAAACAGTAAATCCCTGCGTTCTCCGTTTCTCTCAGCCCCCAACAACCACCATTCTGTTTGTCTCTATGAGTTTGACCACTCTGTAAGTATCTCCTATTAGTGAAATCATATAGTATTTGTCCTTTTGTGTTTGGCTTATTCCTCTTAACATAATGTTAACACTGTATGGATTCAGGGTTCATCCATATATATATCAGAAACTCCTTCCTTTTTGTGACTGAATGATATTTCACTGTATATATTTATATATTTAGTTTACCCATCCATCTTTTGGTGAATATTTGGGTCGTTTATACCTTTTGCCTATTGTGTATGCTGCTATGAGTATGAGGAAAAAATTATCTATTTGAGTCTTTACTTCTATTATTTTGGGTATGTAATAGAAGTGGATCAGATGGTAATTCAGTGTTTAATTTTTTAAAAGTAATCACCATACCATTTTTACATAGCGATACTGTTTTGCATTTCCACTAGCAGTTGAGGTTCCAGTTTCTCCACATTCTCACCAGCACTTGCTATTTTTTTTTTTTTTTTTTTTGATGATAGCCAGCCTAAGGGGTTTAAAGTAATATCTCATGGTGGTTTTGATTTGCCTTTACCTAATGATTAGTGTTGAGCTTTAAAAAAATTTTTTTTTTCAATTTTATTCAAGTGTCCTGTTAATTTCTGTATACAGCAACATGATTCAGTTATACATGCACACACACGTACACATACGTATGTATTTATTCTTTTTCGTATTCTATTCCATTATGGTTTATCACAGCATACTGAACATAGTTACCTGCCCTATATGGTAGGATCTTGTTGGTTATACATTCTGTATGTAACAGTTTGTATCTGCTAATCCTTATCTCCCAGTACACCCCTCCTCCACTTCCTTTCCACCTAAGCTCTAGGATGTCTCTAGATGGAACCGCCATATGGGATGTGAAAGTGTCATTCAGTAGCAATACTAATTGAGGGCCAGAATATCACAGGTTAGATTATAGATTGTGTATTTTTTCACCCTGAAGCTTAGTAACTTAGGATAGGAAAATAATGTCACGTAACATTAAACGAGAGGCTGAAGTTGCTCACGTCACTGGTGGTCACTGGTCCTAGCACTGTGGTACACTCAACATCCTGTGCATCCCTGCCTGTGGCTCTTTGACGCTGGGGCTGCGTCAATACTCAGGTGTTAACACACAACTTTAGGAGCCTACTTTGCTTTCTGAAAGATAATTTGAGAACCACTGTTTTAGGGCAGTCCCTTGCCAGGTTCTTAACACTTCTTGATTACTAAATTAAGGGAAATGTTTTTATTTTTAATGGATTAGGGCACTTTGCTCCAGTCTATCTCCCATTTGTTTATTTTTTGTTACCTTTCTTCCAACAGTGCTTAAGTGTTTTGATGCTGTTATTTCCTTCTTCCAATCTAATGAATTATGCTTGGTGAATTCCTCATATCTCGTGTAAACATTTCTATGAAATTTTTGGTTATATCCTTTTTTCCAAAGAAAAATAGCACTAAGTCGTGTCCAAGTCTTGCGATCCCATGAACTGTAGGCTGCTAGTTTCCTATGTCCATGGGATTCACCAGGCAAGAATACTGAAGTAGATTGCCATTTCCTTCTCCAGAGGAACTTCCCGACCCAGGAATTGAACCCAGGTCTCCCACATTGCAGGCAGATGCTTTACTGACTGAGCTACATGGGAAGTTTTTCTAAAGAGGCCAACATAAATGGGGAACTTTTAGCCCTAAAGTATTACCTCTCTCACCTGCTACACTCTGAATCTGAGCCCTGTCAATTTGGCAACTTTCAGTATGAACCTTTATAGACAGTTTATCTTTGTGCCATCATGATTTAAGTTCATAAAAAAGTGCTTTAGCAAGCAACAAAGTAGCTTTTGACCAGTTTATAAATGAGGGGGAAAGGACAAATGCCCTTGATCCAAACCTGAGACATTTGGACTCTCTTTTCAGTATCTCAGATGTTTGAAGGACCCCAAGGCTGGTTTCCCTTGCTACTTTGTTTCTTCCCCTCCCACCTCCTGCTTTCCTCTGATGAACCCAAAACAGGGACATGAACAAGCACATGGGAGTCTTTCACAGGTTAGTCACTTCTATTCAGATGTCCAGGTCTTTCTGCTCATAGGACTGTTACTTTAGTTCAATCTACATGAGAATTTCTGAAGCTGATTTTATTTTCTTTGGGAAACATAAACTGAGACTAACAGTTACTGTTAATTTTAGTCTCTGTATGTGGAGAAGGTGAAAACATGATTTGATTCTGTATATTTAAGAAATGAAAAGGGAGATTTCCTTCTAACTTTCTATGCCCTTTGCTTTTGCTATATTAGTACATATTGGGGGGTTTGTGTGTATGGAAAATGCTTGATAAAATCCTGAGTTTTGAAGAAATGTCATTGATCATCCACCTATCTTTTATGCTCTTAAATAAAAAATGCTAAATAATATTTTGTTAGTTGTTTGTATGAAATTAATATAGGCAGAGATATCCATGTGAAGGCATATATACTGAGCAGGACTCTAAGAAAGCCAAGGATTTACACTGGGGGCAATATCAAGGATTTGATATCAATCAAAAGTGTAGTTTTCAGTTCTCTAATTAGTGTGTATATTCAGTTTAGTTCAGTTCAGTTGCTCAGTCTTGTCCGACTCTGCGATCCCATGGACGGCAGCACCCCAGGCTTCCCTGTCCATCAACAACTCACGGAGCTTGCTCAAACTCACGTTCATTGAGTCAGTTTACCATCCAGCCATCTCATCCTCTGTCATCCCCTTCTCCTCCTGCTTTCAATCATTCCCAGCATCAGGGTCTTTTCCAATGAATCAGTTATTTGCATCAGGTGGCCCAAGTATTGGAGTTTCAATTTCAGCATCAGTCCTTCCAATGAATATTCAGGACTGATTTCCTTTAGGATGGACTGAAT
>NW_011494629.1:5452011-5452537 GCF_000754665.1 Bison bison bison
ATGGTATGGACCTAACAGAAGCAAAAGATATTAAGAAGAGGTGGCAAGAATACACAGAAGAACTATACAGAAAGATCTTCATGAGCCAGATAACCACAATGGTGTGATCATTGACCTAGAGCCAGCTATCCTAGAGTGTGAAGTCAAGTAGGCCTTCGGAAGTATTATTACGAACAAAGCTAGTGGAGGTGATGGAATTCCAGTTAAGCTGTTTCCAATCCCAAAAGATGATGCTGTGAAAGTGCTGCACTCAATATGCCAGCAAATTTGGAAAACTCAGCAGTGGCCACAGGACTGGAGAAGCTCAGTTTTCATTCCAATCCCAAAGAAAGAATGCTCAAACTACCACACAATTGCATTCATCTCACATGCTAGCAATTTTGAGAATGCTCAAAATTCTCCAGGCCAGGCTTCAATAGTACATGAACCTTGAACTTCTAGATGTTCAAGCTGGAATTAGAAAAGGCAGAGGAATTAGAGAGCAAATTGCCAACATCCGATGGATCATCAAAAAAGCAAGAGAGTT
>NW_011494629.1:5452637-5468989 GCF_000754665.1 Bison bison bison
AATTCTTTGGTACTCAACTTTCTTTATAGTCCAGCTCTCACATCCATACATGACTACTGGAAAAACCATAGCTTTGACTAGATGGACCTTTGTTGGCAAAGTAATGTCTCTGCTTTTTAATATGCTATGTAGATTGGTTATAGATTTTCTTCTAAGGAGCAAGTGTCTTTTAATTTCATGGCTGCAATCACCATCTGCAGTGATTTTGGAGCCCCCAAAATAAAGGAGCAGTGACCCAACAAGAGACTGACCCAGACTTGCCCATGAGTGCCCAGGAGTCTCCAGCAGAGGCATGGGTTGGTGGTGGTTTGCTGCAGTGTTGGGGGCACTGAGTGTAGCAGTGTGTGAAACCTTTTGAAGGAGGTCTCCAATATCTTCATTACCTCCACTATAGTTTGGCCTCAGATCAAACAATTCGGAGGGAACATACTCCCGCCCATCAACTAAAATTGGATTAAAGATTTACTGAGAATACAAGAATCCCTTAGAAGAAATGGAGTAGCCATCAAAGTCAACAAGAGTCTGAAACGCAGTACTTGGATGCAGTCTCAAAAAAGACAGAGTGATCTCTGTTTGTTTTCAAGGCAAACCATTCAGTATCACAGTATTCCGAGTCTATGCCCCAACCAGTAATGCTGAAGAAGCTGAACGGTTCTATGAAGACCTACAAGACCTTCTAGAACTAACATCCAAAAAAGATGTCATTTTCATTATAGGGGACTGGAATATAAAAATAGGAAGTCAAGAGATACCTGAAGTAACAGACAAATTTGTCCTTGGAGTACAAAACGAAGCAAGTCAAAGGCTAATAGAGTTTTGCCAAAAGAACACACTGGTCATAGCACATGCCCTCTTCTAACTTCACGAGAAGACTCTACACATGGAGGTCACCAGATGGTCAATACTGAAATCAGATTGATTATGTTCTTTGCAGCCAAAGATGGAGAACCTCTATACAGTCTGCAAAAACCAGACTGGGGCTGACTGTGGCTCAGGTCATGAACTCCTTAGTGCAAAATTCAGACTTAAATTAAAGAAAGTAAGGAAAACCACTAGACCATTCAGGTATGACCTAAATCAAATCCCTTACGACCATACAGTGGAAGTGACAAATAGATTCAAGGGATTAGATCTGACAGACAGAGTGCCTGAAGAACTATGGACGTAGGTTTGTGACTTTGTACAGGAGGCAGTGATCAACACCATCCCCCCAAAAAAGAAATGCAAAAAGGCAAAATGATTCTCTGAGGAGACCTTACAAATAGCTGAGAAAAGAAGAGAAGCTAAAGGCAAAGGAGAAAAGGAAAGATATACCCATTTGAATGCAGAGTTCCAGAAAATAGCAAGGAGAGATAAGAAAGCCTTCTTCAGTGATCAATGCAAAGAAATAGAAGAAAACAATAGAAAGGGAAAGACTAGAGATAGATCTCTTTAAGAAAATCAGAGATACCAAGGGAACTTTTCATAAAAAGATGGGCAGAATAAAGGGCAGAAATGGTATGGACCTAACCGAATCAGAAGAGATTAAGAAGAGGTGGCAAGAATACACAGAACTATACAAAAAAGGTCTTCATGACCCAGATAATTACCATGGTGTGATCACTCATCTTGGAATGCAAAATCAAGTGGGCCTTAGGAAACATCACTACAAACAAAGCTAGTGGAGGTGATGGAATTCCAGTTGAGCTGTTTGAAATCCTAAAAGATAATGCTATTAAAGTGCTACACTCAATATGTCAGCAAATTTGGTAAATTCAGCAGTGGCCACAAGACTGGAACAGGTCAGTTTTCATTCCAATCCCAAAGGCAATGCCAAAGAATGTTCAAACTACCACACAATTGTACTCATTTTACATGCTAGTAAAGTAATGCTCAAAATTCTCCAAGCCAGGCTTCAACAGTACATGAACAGTACTTCCACATGTTCAAGCTGGATTTAGAAAAGGCAGAGGAACCAGAGATCAACTTGCCAGCGTCCACTGGATCATAGAAAAAGCAAGAGAATACCAGAAAAACATCTACTTCTGCTTTATTGACTGTGCCAAAGCCTTTGATTGTGTGGATCACAACAATCTGGAAAATTCTTCAAGAGATGGGAATACCAGACCACCTGACCTGCCTCCTGAGAAATCTGTATGCAGGTCAAGAAGCAACAGTTAGAACTGAACATGAACATCAGACTGGTTCCAAACCGGGAAAGGACTACGTCAAGGCTATATATTGTCACCCTGCTTATTTACTTTATATGCAGAGTACATCATGAGAAACGCTGGGCTAGATGAAGCACAAGTTGGAATCAAGATTGCCAGGAGAAATATCAGTAACCTCAGATATGAAGATGACACCATCCTTATGGCAGAAAGTGAAGAAGAACTAAAGAGCCTCTTGATGAAAGTGAAAGAGGAGAGTGAAAAAGTTGGCTTAAAGCTCAACAGTCAGAAAACGAAGATCATGGCATCCTGTTCCATCACTTCATGGCTAATAGATGGGGAAACAATGAAATCAGTCAGAGACTTTATTTTTTGGGGCTCCAATATCACTGCAGATTGTGACTGCAGCTATGAAATTAACAAGATGCTTGTTCCTTGGAAGAAAATCTGTGACCAACCTACATAGCATATTAAAAAGCAGAGACATTGCTCTGTTATAAAGGTCTGTCTAGTCAAAGCTATGGTTTTTCCAGTAGTCATGTATGGGTGTGAGAGTTGGACTATAAAGAAAGCTGAGCACTGAAAAATTATGCTTTTGAACTGTGGTGTTGGGGAACACTCTTGAGAGTCCCTTGGACTGCAAGGAGATCAAACCAGTCAATCCTAAAAGAAATCAGTCCTGAATATTCATTGGAAGGACTGATGCTGAAGCTGAAACTCCAATACTTTGGCCACTGGATGCGAAGAACTGACTCATTGGAAAAGACCCTGATGCTGGGAAAGATTGAAGGCAGGAGTAGAGGACAACAGAGGATGAGATGGTTGGATGGTATCACTGATTCGATGACATGAGTTTGAGTAAGTTCCCTGATTTGGTGATGGACAGGGAAGCCTGGCGTGCTGCAAGTCCATGGGGTCTCAAAGAGTCGGACGTGACTGAGTGACTGAAGTGAACTGAGAATGGCCTTGCCCATCAGAACAAGATCCAGTTTCCCCCTCTCCCATCAGAAAGCTTCCATGAGTCTCTTATCCTTTTTCATCAGAAGGCAGATGGAATGAAAACCACAATCACAGAAAATTAACCAAACTGATCACATGGACCACAGCCTTATCTAACTCAGTGAAACTATGAGCCATGCCGTGTAGGGCAACCCAAGACGAACGGGTCATGTGGAGAGTTCTGATGAAACATGGTCCACTGGAGAAGGGAATGGCAAACCACTTCAGTGTTTTTGCCTTGAGAACCCCATGAACAGTGTGTAGATTAACTGGGATTTAAAAAAAAAACAAACAGTGCATTTGTGAAAAAAAAGTTGAAATCTCCCTGAATCTGAAGAGCCATCCCTATTTTACAAGGCATTTCTTTCTTTTTGAGATGCCTTAACCCTGCCTGATGTATGAACACAGATCACCTCATGCTCTCACCAGTTATTCTCTTCTGTGTGGTAGATTGGATGTCTTTTCCTTCTTGTGGCAGTAGCCCTTACAGGGCAAAGCAGTAGCCATATAATATAGCTAAGGGACTGGATATGGAGGGAGAAGCCTTGGATTTTCTCTTCTTCAGAGCCAAGACTGGGAAGACGGAAACATTATATGAGGACAGGCATGAGAAAGACAAAGAAAGCACTGGAAATATATCCCTGGCCACTTCTGGTGGTTTTTAATTTTTCTAGAGAACTTAGCTGAAAATAGAAAATGCAGACTATTTCAACAATTTAAAACCTTTTATTGTGCTCATTTGGTAAGTTATGTCTTGATGGCTGCAGTCCATGAGGTCGCTAAGAGTTGGACACGACTGAATGACTTCACTTTCACTTTTCACTTTCATGCATTGGAGAAGGAAATGGCAACCCACTCCAGTGTTCTTGCCTGGAGAATCCCAGGGACGGGGGAGCCTGGTGGGCTGCCGTCTGTGGGGTCGCACAGAGTCAGACATGACTGAAGCGACTTAGCAGCAGCAGCAGCATTTATGAACTGTACATTTTCTTTTTTTCCTTACCTTTGGGGCGATGTCTGTACAGTAAATATGTAGCTGGAAGTTAAAAAAATTTTTTCCTGTTATTGTGGAAGGTAATACATACAGAAAAGTGCATAAGCATAATTTATACTTTAATAAATTAGTAAAACATTAATACCTATGTTACTTTCATCTAGGTCAATAGATAGACGATTGCCAGCATCCCGGAAACCATTCACATGTACCCTCCAAAAAGGACTGCTTTCTTTCCTCTAAAGGTAGCAGATTTCATGGCTTTTTTAGGGTAATCGCTACAGTTTAGTTTTGCCTGTTTTTGAATTATATAAAATTATATAAATGAATCATATCTTATGGATAGCTTATTTTTCTCAACCTTATGATTGTCAGATCATCTCTATGCCTATAGTAGTAGTTCCTATATTTTCATTGCTCCATAGTATTCCCTTTATGAATATTTTGTTTATTCTACTCTTGATCGGCACATGGGTTGTTTTCAAATTGGGCCTGTGACGAATAATACTTCTTTGAGCATTCTGGTAGTGTACATAAACACTTAAGTTCATAGGGTGCTTTGAGGGAAGATGTGTACTTTGTAGATCGTTGTCTGATTATTCCACAGTTTACTGTGAGATGTGTGGAAGTTTCTTGCTATGAGTCTCTGAAATTGCATGGGTCAAAAATTGAAAAAATAAAGGTTAGACTGTGTGGTTGAGGTATTGCTGGGGACGCTGAGCTTGAGGATAGCTCTAGAGTTTTCTTTGAAAGAACATTTAGAAATGTTTTTTATTGATGCCGATTAAACTCATACAGGTAACAGGCAAATCTATGCTGTTCATTCTGATTTGGTAACTAAATGAACCAAAGTACCGTTTGAAAGGAGGAAAGGAAAGAAAGAGAAGCAGGAGAAAGTGGAGGGGGAAGAAGAGAAGGAGGAAGATAAAGGGAAAAAGAAAAAGAGGGACCAGAGGTGCGAGACGGGACTCATGATCATGATTAGAGCCTGAATCCCTCATGTGAGTATCAGAAGTAGAAGACAAACTCTTAGGGTTTTGGGGTCAATCTAGACAAATTAATTCAAATGATAATATAAAATAAAGACTAGTTAATGAATCTTTCTTTAAAAAAAATTTCCTGCTGTGACTGCAGTATTTTCCTTGTAGTTATGTTATTTCTGTGTTATATTTTAAACTTTGCATTTTGTTTTACATTTCTATGTTATTAGGTGCATGCAGATTTAGAACTCTCACATATTCCTGGTTAATTCAACATTTTGTCATTACGAAGTGATCCTTTTTACCTCTAGTAAGCTTTTTGCCCCCAAAGTGTGTTTAAATAGAAACTGTTTGATTTTTTTGGTTAAGTTAGCATGGTATTTTCCTCCTATTCTTTTAACCTCTCTATAATCCCAGTACCCTTATGTTTTAGATATGTCTTTTATAACAGCATATAGCTTTTTAAAAATTTTCTAAACTGATAATATTTGGCTTTTGCTTGTAGAATTTAATCCATTTGTGTATTATGTAATTACTGATATATTTGAGTTTAAAGTCAACCATTCTTATTGTGTATTTTTTTATTTGTTTTGCCTATTTTGTATTCCTTTTCTGTCCAGTCTTGCCCTCTTAGGAATTAAGTGTTTTTTACTATAAATTTTTCTCCTCTGATAACTTGGAAATTATATACTACCTTTTATTCTCTCATTAGTGGCTAGCATAGAAATTATGATACGCATTTTTGAATTATTAAAGTCAAACGTTAACACTTTTTTCCTCATTTTCCTGGATAATGCAAGGAATTTAGAACTCTATAAGTCTGTCCTTCTCCTAGAGTACGTACTATTGTTTGGTATATTTTAAATTTAAATTATATATATATATAAAACTAATGATACTGTTCTTATTTTATACTCTAAGTACTAATTTTAAATTTCCCATGATATACTATTTTTTATGGTTTCCATTTCTTCTAACATCTCTAGACTTCCACCTGGGGTCATTTCCATCTGCCTGAAGAGCATCGTCTAGAGCAGATTTACTGGTGAGAAATTCTTTCAATGTGTCTGAAAGTCTTTCTTTTACCTTTTTATTCCTGAAGAATCTTTTCGCTGGATGTAGTATTCTCAGTTGGTCCTTTCTTCCTTTCATTGCATTGAATATATGCTTTCTAGCTTTTTCTTACTGTATTTCTATGTATCTTATCCATTCTTCTGTAATTTCACATTGTTTTTACTTTCTGTGTTGAATTCTGGTTAGTTTCTTCTAATACATCTTCCAAGTCCATCAAATCCCTTTGCAGCTGGGTCTAATTAACTGTCAGACCCATTTGTTGAATTCTTCATTTCAGTTTTTTTTTTTTTTTTTTTTAGTTCTAGAATTCTGCTGTATTGTTTCTTCATCTGCAGGGTCATTTTTTATAATTTTTAGTTTCTTGATGAAATTTTTTATCTTCACAAGGGACCCTCTTAGTTACTTTATATATTTTTTAAATTTATTTATTACCAGATAATTGTTTTACAGAATTTTGTTGCTTTCTGTCAAACCTCAACATGAATCAGCCATAGATATTATACATATATCCCTTCCCTTTTGTACCTCCCTCCCATCTCCCTCCCCATCCCTCTAGGTTGATACAGAGCCCCTGTTTGAGTTTCCTGAGACATACAGCAAATTCCCATTGGCTATCTATTTCACATATGGTAATATAAGTTTCCATGTTACTCTTCTCCGTACATCTCATCCTCTCCTCCCCTCTCCCCATGTCCATATTTCTGTGTCTGTTTCTCCATTTTTGTCTAGTTTTTAAACTATCTTGAGTCCCTCTCTGTTTCATTTTGTGTTTGTTTTTGTTCATTGTTTTGGGGCTTTTGTTTATGTTTTTTTTTTCCTTCCTGTATGTTTGTCTTTAATTATGCAATTTTTGTTGGATTTGAAAAATTTAACTTTAGAAATAATTAGAAAACTACGATGATATTACTTTTTTTCAGAGAGGGAGTTGTTTGCATCTTCCAGGTGGCTAGCAGCATTAGTAACCTGGGACCACTTTAATTAAGTTTTGGTTTCATAGCCGGGCTATAGTCTCCATGTTGACGAGTTCATTTCTGGGCTACCCATGGTCTCAGGGTGCATCTCTGTGGGTGCAGTCCTCAGTGTGAGGTGGTTTACCAGGACCTCACTTTGACAGGCTTGGCCTCCTACTTTTACTCTCTAGTAAAGTTGTCAAAAGAGCTGCTTTGCCATTTAACCACCTCTGCAGGATTGGAAAAGTCTCCTTTGGCCTGTGCAACCTTATGTGCCAAGATCTTTCTCTGAAAATTCCACACTCTCTTGCTGTTTGATGATTTTTGAATTATGTTTTTATGTTTCACATAGCCTTATAGAATAACTTTCAGCAGGAAGGTTGGTCTTAACTCTGTAGTCTGAAATAGAACTGAAATTGGGTACAATTTTAACTAAGTATGTTTACATTAAATATAGTCTGTATCATACTTTTGTCTGCCTCACCTATCCTGGTTAATCAAGAGAACGTGTTATAGATTTTACCTCCAGCCATTTTAGAGTGGCTAAAAGAGCCTGATAAAACGTATTTGGAAGATATTGGAGAACTGTGAATGTACTCACAACTCAAGGGTTTAAGATCTTGGGATGAAGGCAAGTCCTAAGTTCTGAACAGACATTTTACTGCAGTTTTTCAACCTCAGGGCCTTGCCATTCCTTGAGATGCTAGAACCTAGAAGAGGGCCTGTGCCACTAAAAGTGAGAAAAGTTAGCAGTATTTTTGTCAGTTTCACAGGATTGTGGAGGCATACATTGGAGTTGCAAGGGAAATTTTGTTAATCTGACTACCTAAAAATATAAAGCTTCTAAACATCAAGAAATATAAACACAGGAGAATGGATAAAGTTAGAAAAATCAGTATTTATCATCCTCTAATAGACCTAAAATGTCATCAGTGGATTCTAAAGCCATTAGCGAAAAAGTGGTGGTGAACTTTATAATGGATGGATTTGGTTGATAATACCTGAAACCACTCATCAGTTTCAACATTATGATATGTGGGACTACCAAATTATGTATACCTTCTCATTTAATTTGAAGAACACAAATCCACAAGTGAAATATTCTTGCAAAGGAATTGACTCTGAATCTAATGACCCCTCTAGATCTAGCTGTCAGTTTATGAACAATAAAGAAGAGAACAAAACACATCACACAATACCACAAGAATGCTAAATGTACAAGTATGAGAAATTCTGTAGGTCATATGTGTTGGTTTCTCCAGGGGTTAAATGAAAAGGTTAAAACAAATAAAAGTGGGATACTTGTTACAGGTTAGAGATTTACATTGTTTTGTTACAGCTTAAAGGAAAGATATCAGTATTGACTGCATGCAATGTGTTGATGTTGTTTGGATTGTAATATAAACAATCCAAATATAAAGGGAATTTTTTAAGAAATCTGAACATAGAAGGGCTGTTAGATATTATTAGTGGCTTTATTGGGTATGAAAGAGGTGTAGTTAAGTTTCTTTTTTTAAAAGTCTTTTAAAAAAAGATATAAATAAAGGTATTTTGAGTAAAGTGATATGGTATCTGTGCTTTGCTTTAAAAATGGAAAATCTCGATAATTGTTTGAACTGGTTAAAGGGTAAATAGGGTACATTTGGCTGTTTTCTCTACCATTTTTTTGTATACTAAAACATACTTATTGAACAGTTATCAAAAAAAAGAGAAGAATAAACATCATAAACAGAATTTCGCTTGTGCCCCATAATTTGTGTTTTAAGTGAGATCATTATAAATTACTCTTCCTTATTGAGTGAAAGTATATGGTTTATGTCGGATCAAAAGTGCATAAACTTGTTTTATCTGTATAGTGTATTTCCCAGTTGTTAGTTGTATCTGTTAGACCCATGTAACTCTTCCAGTTCTGAGGAGGCAAACCTTAGTCTCATTAAAACCATGCAGAAGAGAAGGGAAGTTCTTCAGAGCAAAAGTGAGGTGCATATGTAGTTATCCCTCTATATCTGCAAGGTGTTTATTCCAGGACCTTCACAGATGCCAAAATCCACAAATGCTTAATTCCCTTATATAAAGTGGCATAATACTTGTATATAACCTATACACATTCTTCCATATACTTTAAATCATTTCTAGATTTCTTAAAATACAATGTAAATGCTATATAAATAGTTGTAAATATAAGATAAAACTTATGTATATAGTAGTGGGTGCATGGTAAATTCAAGTTTTGTTTTTGGAAACTTCTGGAATTAAAAATTTTTTCTATCCATGTAGATGCAGAACCTACAGATAAGGAGGGCTGACTATACATTAAAAGAACAGGATAGGGTGTTGGGGGGCAGAAACAACAGATATATCCACTGTCTCATGTTGGTTACTCAGGACATTTGAACCTATTGCTTTCCATACACAGAATTTTTAAAACAGTTTCCACTAACATAATTTAGCTCTCTCTTCCTTCCGAAAAGGGAGATAATTCAAAGTAATGCCTGGTTAATGCATTTAGCTTCAAGTCCAAGAGTTCTGGATAATGTCAGTTCCTCTTCCCATCTTTGTTATTTTCTGTAAATTATAGATTTTTAGCAAATCTATCCACTTATAATATACTTTATATATGCAGTAGTAGAAGGGGAAATAAAAGAGAAGGGAATTTTTAAAAGTTATATGACATAGCAAGCAAGACATATACAGATAGCATCCAGAAACCTCATTCATGCATTTTGACCAAGCAGGCGTAATTTGCACATGATGACAGAGTGCTGCTGGGCACACCCAGCTTTGTGGCTTGGAGATCAGTCCAGTCACTGAGGGCTGTTATAAGCTTTTTCCAGAATCCAGATCTTCCACACAGGTTTTCAAGAGCATAGGGTGTCGTAGCTGACCAGAGCTGGGTCATAGCTGAGTGGCAGAGCAGTTCAGTATGGACAGATAAGCTGTGCAGTGATTGTTGCTCTGGGCTCTACCCATATGTTCTCTTTCTCTGGCAAATGGATAAGCCAATGAGTGGTCTGAAACCCATGTAGTACATGTTACCTTCAGAATCCCAGAGGTATCAGCCAAGCATTTTGCCTCTTAGTGGGTGTGAGGTAGGTATAGCAGTTATCATTCACCTTATTTTTGTTTGTTTATTATTTTGAGTCAGTAACTAGTACACATGGCATTAAATTGAAAAAGTGCAAAAAAGTGTACAGTAAAATTACAGAAAAGATTTCCTTTCCTGCACTTACCTTCCAGCTACCTCAGCCTCCACAATGGAGGCAACCTCTGGTACTGGATTCTTGTGTATCTTCATTTTAAAGGACACATTGTCATCTGACACAGATCGTTGGATTATAAGAAACTTCTGGAGTGGCAGACCCTGTATGTTCATGTAATTTGTATCCCACCATATGGAATACAGACAAAGCACCTGTATCTTCATACTTTCCAGGTTCTGTCAGCCTGGTATCTTCACTGTGGTAGACTAGTGTAATGTGCTGTATCTGGAGTTGATATCTCTGAGGCAGGTAAAAGGCAACTGCTTTCTCATATCCTCAGTTTATCCCCATGGAGAAATGGAGATAACCCGTTCATAACTGAATTCTAGGTGCCAAGGGTATTAATTTGCCCCAGTCAGGACTCACATCCAAAAGTGCACCTTGAGTTGGAGTGACCACTCGATTATGACAGTGTGATATTGCTGACTAAGACCCATTGGCCCCTCATCTGGGAAGTGGGGTTCTCTCTTGAGTTGGAGTAACCACCCGATTATGACAGTGTAATATCACTGACTAAGACCCATTGCCCCTCATCTGGGAAGTGGGGTTCTCTGCAAATCATCAGATGTTTGACTGTTTTGATAGTCCAGTGCTTTCACTTAGCCATTCCTACTAGAATATCTTAATGATTCAGGGCCCTTGTGTGAAGGTGATGCCTCATTGATCTGTATTACCCTCTTCCATGGACTTCTGGTTTCCAGTTCCATAATAGGAACAGGAGTTTCGCTGCCATTTTACCTGACTTGGCCTAGGAGCCGTTCTAAATTCCCCTCCTTTCTGCAAAGATGTGTTGTCTGCAGCCCACTATCTGGTATCAGTTTGTATCAGATATTATATAACATCAGAGATATCAGTTTGTGTTCTTGTGTTAAAAATCACAGAAACCAACAGTCATTAATTTAAGCAAAACTATTATTATTGGAAGGCTCCTGGGTAACTGACCGAATCAAAGAGAACGCTGCAAACTCATAGTTTGTTAAGGACATGCATAGAGATCTAGATCAAGAGACTCTTTGGATGGCTTAATTCCACCCTTATCACAAGCTACTGAAGATTCAGATTCCCAGCAGAGTGTCCGCTTTGTTAAATTTGAATCATCCTCTCACTCCTTGGCTTGATGACATAGGTACCATAAAATGATTAAAGGATCTGCCAAGACTTGGGGAATGTAAGAGAGATACTTTCCTAAAGGAAGAGTAAGATGTTGTAACTAAAAATGGAGGAGGAATGGTAAACAGACAAAACCAACAGATGTCCTTTCCAGAATGTTCAGATTAGGTCAGCATTTCTCAGTTGGGGCATCACTGGCCTTTGGGGGAAGACCATTTTCCTTTTTGAGCTGTTGTTCCAATGCATTGCAGCATGTTCCGTGTCCTTGACTCTGGGATACGAAATGTCAGGACCACCCTTACTGTTCCCATCACAGCCAGAGCACCACCCATTTCACAATCACTACCATCAGGCTGCTCCCACTGCCACCCTCCCCAGATAGGCTGTGAAATAGAGCATCCAGGACCACTACACTGCATGATCTCTAACGCATTTTGTTGTAACATTTAGCTTAGAACTATACTTTGGAAAATATTCCCTCATTCAACAGTTATTATTGGCCATGCTAATGCTAAGTCACTTCAGTCGTGTCCGACTCTGTGCGACCCCATAGATGGCAGCCCACCAGGCTCCCCCGTCCCTGGGATTCTCCAGGCAAGAACACTGGAGTGGGTTGCCACTTCCTTCTCCAATGCATGAAAGTGAAAAGTAAAAGTTAAGTCACTCAGTCGTGCCCGACTCTTAGCGACCCCATGGACTGCAGCCTACCAGGCTCCTCTGTCCATGGGAGTTTCCAGGCAAGAGTACTGGAGTGGGGTGCCATTGCCTTCTCCGATAATTGGCCATGCATGGGCTAAATTCAAGGATGACAGAGGATGTATTTACCAGTAGAGGAGATAGTAAGTGAGTGAACAAATAAATGCCCAGAGTAATTAACTGATTTGCCAAGAGCTGTGGAGGAATCAGCAGAAAGACCTGGAAGCAGGGTTTCATATGTTGGTAAATAGATGCAAGGCCTTGACTGGACTGGTCAGCTGGCTAGAGGCAACATAGGAGGTGGGTGGGTATGCTGGAGCTCTGTTTATCAAGGTCTTATTAGAGACTCTGGTAAGGAGCTGGGATAATTTATGCAAGGAGTTGAGATTTCTTTCCAAGGAACGTATTGAAGAGATTTTTAGGCAAGAGTGGGTCTGATTTACATTTGGAAAAGTTGTTTTTGTTGACAGTGTAGAAAATGAATTGGAGAGGAACAGGTGGGACCAGATAGAAGACTCTAGGGAAGAAATAGACAGGAATGGGGTGGGATAGCAGCAGTGGAAATGGAAAGAAATGAATGAGGTCAAATGAAAGCATGAATATTTATTTTAGGAATAGAATGAACAGGTATTGGTGATGGCTTGGATGAAGATAATAGGAGAGAATAATCAGATGTCTGGATTTTTGACTATTGGGTGCCATTTATTCTCTGTATGCATATATTCTCTATTATTAAACTTTTTAAGAAACTTTATGGTACTTTTCAAAACTAAATTTTTAGTACTATTTTAAAATTTTCATCTTCCTGGTCTAGATTTTTTTCTTTTGCACTGTAGCCAAATTGTACGACCTTCTTATTTTTTTCTTACTTTCTTGTTTAGTAATGAAAACCTCCTTTGTTGATGTTTTTGGCATTTAATTGGGAGCATTTTATCTGTTAATTATTGCTTTTGAAGATTTAAACTCACTCACCCCTTGCAGAGTAGTCTTTTGAAATTAGATAGCTGACTATCATCCCTGCCCCAGGAAAGTAGGAGTCTGTAAAAGCCTGCACCTGCTGAAGGTAGCCTTCCATTCTCTCCCCTGTATGCTTCCTAGGGCTGTGGGTGGCGAGGAGCTGGGGTGGTGGGGAGGCACCTGGAGTTTATTTACCCGACTCTGCCTGAGGCATATGTTATCTGTGTATGTAACTCTACGATTCTTTTTAACATGTTCTTCAGATGTGTAGTTAGGTTTATGGGTTTTTATTTTCTGTCACTTAGGACAGATATACCTTCCCAATAATTAGAGTTTATCTTACTTTACCAAAATATGATTTCTTCTTGTGAATGGAGATGAAGCATACACAGCAGTCTTTAAATAAATTAAGCAGATTGTTCAAATCCGTGCATGTGGAATGAATTATTTTACTTTTTTCTAAGAATTGAGAAACCAGGAAGAAAATTCATTAGACAGTAATGCCCAGAGATTTTTTTTTTTTACACCTAAATGAGAAGCCAGAAATGCATATAAAACATAAGAACTCCAAAAACATTTCTTAGACACAGACTATTATGAAACTTCCATGGATGTTTTTGATTTCCCATTACATTAAAATACTCAAATGAACTTCATATTCAGAACATTTAAAAATAGCTCAATCTTAAATAGAAGATATAAAGTATTATCAGCTGTGCTTTTTGTACATAATTAGTGATGTGCCTGTGGAGGTATAATGACTTTTAGTGTAATGATATTACTCATGATAGAAAGTTCAGATGGTAAAAATTGGAGATACAGCTGGGTGACACATTTTAAAATAACTCAAAGATGACTTCACAGAAGGCATGCTGTTTTGATCCCTTGTAATCCTCCTTGTAACCCACTGTCAAAACTCATCAGTGGTTGTGAAGACACTGAGAAAAGATTCTTTCTTAATGTTTTATTTCCCCCTCTTTCTTACAGATTTGACATATGTTTACTGTTTTCTTCAGTGTGTAGCCAACCACCGTGAAGGCACAATACTTCGTCCATTTTTCTGAGATGGCTGAAGACTCAGCAGGCCTTCCTTCTAATTATCAGTTTTGGATGCAGAAACTTTCTGTCTGGACCCAGGCCTCCACTTTGGAAACCCAGCGAGACATCTGCCTTCACCTGCCACAGTTCCAGGAGTTCCTGAGGCGGATGTATGAAACCTTGAAAGAGATGGTGAGTAGTGGATCAAAATGAAGTAATAGTGTTATTCTGTGACATCAGGAACTCTTCACCAGACTTCATTAAGCCTGAATGCAGTCAGGGACTTGTGGTATTGACCTCACATACTGAAGGATTAGACAGACAAATTACCTATAAGTAATGGAGACAGGAAGTGGTTTGCTAGTGTCTGATTTATTATGACTCCAGTCTTTTCCTTCTTGAAGAGTTATATTGTCACATGAGACTTCCTGACCAATCAAGTTGTTTTTAAATAAACAAGACTTTGACACTTGTTGTCAGGTCATAATTGGGGTTCTTTTAAAGGTCTTTGTATCTCTCAAATATTGAAGAGTTTGAAGAAATGCTTACTCTTTTCTCAACTCTGTTCTAAAATGGACTCAACTAAGAGATGATAAAATTTAAGATCTCTTCTTTCAGGTATTTTAAGTGGACTTTTCTTGTGACTACTAAGATTATGAGTGTCTTCACTATTGTTATGTAAGTTATTGTGTTCAAAATTTGATGTATTTTTGTTTTGACATAAAATTTCTTAGTTTTATTGCAATAGGTATTTTTGTGAATTAGTGCATTTTCATATTATGAAAACATTATACTTATTTTCTAATTTCAAAATGAGAAGCAAAATTACCATTTAATATAGGTATTCTTGTGTTAAAATTTTCTTTCCTTAATCAAAGGAGCAAGTAGGAAATTTGAAGAATAATTCATAGTGATGATGTCAGTTCTCATGTCTCTAGAAAGTAGAAATGTTGCAGTCTGTATGAACAACTAATGCTAACTTTTTTAACAAGACTTTTGTAACTTGACCTTAAAGTGATTCTGGAAAGTCCAGGGCTGACACTAATGCTGAGACATATGTGAGGAATTTATTGCTTCAGCAGTAGGAAATGCATATCATTTCAGCTTATGTGTACATTATCCCAATTTGGTCTTATTTCATTTTTTAACTTTCTTGAAAGGTAAAGAAGTAGGAAAAGGGGCATGTGTATGTTTGAACCTTAGGCTGTTTTCTATTTGATGGATATTTTTGTGTATGTTAGGTTTTAGGTTGTTGTGGACAAGTATGAGGTCATTTAGCATATAGTAATCACAATAGTAATAAACAGAGATATATATCTGTATGTTTTGGCTGCTCTTATTTCTTTTTACAAGTTCCAGAGTTCTTGTCCTTCTAAACCTTACTTGAGATAGTGCTACTGGAGCTGACTCAGGAAGTTCTCTTATTATGTTAGAACTAAAAAAAATGAGGGTGAAGATATGGTGTTATGTAGATATTCAGTTCAGTTCAGTTCAGTCGTTCAGTCGTGTCTGACTCTTTGCGACCCCGTGAATCGCAGCAAGCCAGGCCTCCCTGTCCATCACCAGCTCCCGGAGTTCACTCAGACTCACGTCCATCGAGTCAGTGATGCCATCCAGCCATCTCATCCTCTGTTGTCCTCCTTTCCTCCTGCCCCCAATACCTCCCAGCATCAGGGTCTTTTCCAGTGAGTCAACTCTTCGCATGAGGTGGCCAAAAAGTACTGGAGTTTCAGCTTTAGCATCATTCCTTCCAAAGAACACCCAGGACTGATCTCCTTTAGAATGGACTGGTTGGACCTCCTTGCCGTCCATGGGACTCTCAAGAGACTGCTCCAACACCACGGTTCAAAAGCATCAATTCTTCGGCGCTCAGCTTTCTTCATAGTCCAACTCTCACATCCATATATGACTACTGGAAAAACCATAGCCTTGACCAGATGGACCTTTGTTGGCAAAGTAATGTCTCTGCTTTTGAATATGCTATCTAGGTTGGTCATAACTTTCCTTCCAAGGAGTAAGCGTCTTTTAATTTCATGGCTGCAATCGTCATCTGCAGTGATTCTGGAGCCCCCCAAAATAAAGTCTGACTCTGTTTCCACTGTTTCCCCATCTATTTCCCATGAAGTGATGGGACCAGATGCCATGAT
>NW_011494629.1:5469089-5470591 GCF_000754665.1 Bison bison bison
TTCATGTTTTAGAGAATTATATAATATCTCTGTCCTCGCCTGTTATAAGTAATTATAAGAAGATTGAACTTGATGGGGAAGGGACAGCATTTGCATTTACTTCCATGAACGTACATGTGTTGGTATAGTATGTATACTCACATTCATTCACTTTGCCACCGTCTTCATCTGTTGTTTTTCTTCTTCACTTACACTCTTCTTGCTTCCCCTTCTCCCTTGGGTTGACTCTTCCTCCCTTGAGTTGACTCTTAGCTTTTTCAAATTCTTGATCTAAAATGGCAAAGGCATCACTGTATATGTGTACCAGGGCCATGCCTGTCCTAAATTTATATATTTCAACTCAGCTAGTGTTTCTTAAAAACTTTTGACCAGAAATACATTTTCTGTACACGTGTATATATGTGTAGATACGGTTACACACACACACACACACACACACACACACACATTTCATGAAAATATGCTTACTTTTATTACCTGCAATTCGTATTCACAATACCATTTTAATGGTTTTCATGACCCCAAACTCATTTTACAATCCATCAACGGATCATGACCAAAAGTTTGAAAATCATTGAGCTAGGCCATTGGTGGCAAGAGAAAGGAAAAGATACTCTTGAATTTCCTCCATTTAAAGGCATAATTCATTGTTAGATACTTCATGAATTGAATAACCACTTTTTAGCAAAAGGAAATAATATGTCCTTTAAGTGTACCTAGTGGTGAGGAACTAAAAGCCTCTTAATGAAGGTGAAAAGGAGAATGAAAAAATTGGTTTAAAACTCAACATTAAGAAAACTAAGATCATGGCATCTGGTCCCACCGCTTCATGGCAAACAGAAGGGGAAAAAGTTGAAACACTGGCTTTATTTTCTTGGGCTCCAAAATCACTGCTGCTGCTGCTGCGTCACTTCAGTCGTGTTCAACTCTGTGTGACCCCTAGACGGCAGCCCACTAGGCTCCCCTGTCTCTGGAATTCTCCAGGCAAGAACACTGGAGTGGGTTGCCATTTCCTTCTCCAATGCATGAAAGTGAAAAGTGAAAGTGAAGTCACTCAGTTGTGTCTGACTCTTAGCGACCCCATGGACTGCAGCCTACCAGGCTCCTCTGTCCATGGGATTTTCCAAGCAAGAGTACTGGAGTAGGTTGCCATCGCCTTCTCCCCAAAATCACTGCAGATAGTATGAAATTAAAAGACCTTAGAAGAAAAGCTCTGACAAACCTAGACTGCATAGTATAAAGTAGAGACTTCACTTTGCTGACAAAGGTCCATATAGTCAGAGCTATGGTTTTGCTGGTAATCATGTACAAATGTGAGAGTTGGACCATAAAGAAGGCTGAGCAGCAAAGAGTTCATGCTTTTTGTAATGCTCAAAATTCTCCAAGCCAGGCTTCAGCAATAAGTGAACCGTGAACTTCCAGATGTTCAAGCTGGTTTTAGAAAAGGCAGAGGAACCAGAGATCAAATTGCCAACATCCGCTGGGTCATGGAAAAAGCAAGA
>NW_011494629.1:5470691-5472816 GCF_000754665.1 Bison bison bison
CTGGAAAAACCATAGCCTTGACTAGATGGACCTTTGTTGACAAAGTAATGTCTCTGCTTTTTAATATGCTGTCTAGGTTGGTCATAACTTTTCTTCCAAGGAGTAAGCATCTTTTCATTTCATGAGCTGTACCCTTCTCCAGGGGATCTTCCCAATCCAGGGATTGAACCCGGGTCTCTCACATTGCAGGCAGATTCTTTACCAGCTGAGCCACAAGGGAAGCCCAAGAATACTGAAGTGGGTAGCCTATACCTTCTCCAGCAGGTCTTCCCAATCCAGGAACCGAAGTGGGGTCTCTTGCATTGCAGGTGGATTCTTTACCAACTTAGCTCTCAGGGAAGCCCAAAATAAAGTTAATTTTGCAACAAAATTGATTTTCCTAAACTTGCTGTAATTCTTAGTTTTAGTAAGCTGGTTTAAGGATAAAGTATGGTGATTGCTTGTTAAACTTTATTAGAATTATTTACTTAAAGTTCTTCTCTAATCTGTTTTTCACCTATTTTTGTAAAATACACATGAAATAAGAAGCATTCAAGTTCTCTCAACCTATATTGACAGTTCACTATTTTTGAGTTGTGTAGTGTCCTTCTACTGACCAAATATAATTTTCTTTTATAGGATTCAAATGCAATCATTGAAAGATTCCCCACAATTTGCCAGCTGTTGGCAAAATCTTGCTGGAGTCCTTTTATCTTAGCTTACGGTAAGAATCCGAAGCGTGTCCTCTAAAAATCCAATCTTTTAATGATAATTTTAATCTTTGCATTGTTTAACAGCATTCAGAGCTTTAAATGATAAGCATTTCTCTTATTTGTCATGAAACAACTTATCAAATGTATTCCTTGTTCTTTTACAAAGATGGGATTCTTTTTTGTTGTCCATATATGTTTGTGTACATGTGTATGGATACACACACACACAGATGTGTAGGAGAATAGAAAGTCTTGAATTAGGCAGCAGATGCTCCCGGATGATTCTTGCAGCCTCATTTTTTAATTCAGTATAAAATGATTATAGTGAAATAATTTCGTTTCACAATTTAATATTAACTCATGTGCTCTTTTCCATGTGTAAAATTCTTTAGTGTCTGAATCCTGCCTTGGCTCTGCCATTATTTAGGGAACACATTTTGGTTTTATCCAAGGTTAGGAGGTTAGAAGACACTTTGAGGGAGATGTCCCTTCACTGACCTCCTACCTACCTGTCTAGCCACATTTCCTGTTGCAATATCATGTGCCTTGTAGCTAGGTTAAATTAGTAACAGTGTTTGATGTCTGGGCCTGTGACATGCAGTTCTTTTTGCTTGGAACTTTGTTGTCATCTCAAATCCTCAAAACTTCTTTGAAATAGCTTTGCTAGGACTCAGTTAGGAACCTTCCTGAGTGTATCCACAGTTGCCAGCATCTCCCTTAATTATAACTCTTACTATACTGCTTTATAATTATTGGCTTGCCTGTCTAATGTCCTGGAAGACTGAACGTCGCAGGAAATGTGGTTTTTGTTCTCTTGGTTTTCACAGAGCTTAGCATAGGGTGGAGTAGGCATATCTGAAAGTGTACATAGAGATTTAATGTCTTGATTTGACTATGTTGTTAGCTAATAGAATCTTTACTTTTCATGTTTTTAAAAGTAAAAAACTAATTGCATAATATAATGATGCTGTGTGCTCAGTTGTGTCTGACCCCATGGACTATAGCCTGCCAGGCTCCCCTGTACTTGGAATCTTCCCACTAAAAATACTGAAGTGCGTTGCCATTTCCTCCTCTGGAGGATCTTCCCAACCCAGGGGTTGAACCCACATCTCCTTCATCTATGGGTAAGATATACCCATCTGAATGCAGAGTTCCAAAGAATAGCAAGGACAGATAAGAAAGCCTTCTCAGTGATCAGTGCAAGGAAATAGAGGAAAACAATAGAATGGGAAAGACTAGAGATCTCTTCAAGAAAATTAGAGATATCAAGGGAACATTTCATGCAAAGATGGGCTCAGTAAAGGACAGGAATGGTATGGACCTAACAGAAGCAAAAGATATTAAGAAGAGGTGGCAAGAATACACAGAAGAACTATACAGAAAGATCTTCATGAGCCAGATAACCACAATGGTGTGATCATTGACCTAGAGCC
>NW_011494629.1:5472916-5474603 GCF_000754665.1 Bison bison bison
ATCAGCCCTGGGAGTTCTTTGGAAGGACTGATGCTAAAGCTGAAACTCCAGTACTTTGGCCACCTCATGCGAAGAGTTGACTCACTGGAAAAGACCCTGATGCTGGGAGGAATTGGGGGCAGGAGGAGAAGGGGACGATAGAGGATGAGATGGCTGGATGGCATCACTAACTCGATGGACGTGACTCTGAGTGAGCTCTGGGAGTTGGTGATGGACAGGGAGGCCTGGCGTGCTGTGATTCATGGGGTTGCAAAGAGTTGGACACAACTGAGCGACTGAACTGACCTGAGAGTTTGCCTTCAAACTTGGCAACTGAAAACAATAAATATCTTTTGTCTAAAAATATGCTGCTATCAGTTTGAAACTATAGAATTAATTTAGCTTTCATTTAGACTTTCAGTTCAAGATATCAAAAAATAATTGGGTGACAAATGTATGTTAGTATATTCCTTTCCCCTACACTAATTTTTAGAATGCAGATTTGCACTGATGACTGCCCACATGATGAATCCCAGGCAATTTTCTATCCCCAGTGCCCCAGCCCTGGTACCTGAGCCTCCAGGGAGGAACCTGACAGATGCCATCCCCTGTGGACAGTGCTGGTGGCATTCATGAATAACAAGTGGTGGCTTTCATTTTTAAGTCTCTAAAGCAAAGTAAGCTCATTAGTAGTACATTTCAGTGCATTGATTCTGGGCAAAAAAGGCACCTCCTTAAGGCTGGTTGAAAGTTATTCTGGCTCTTCTTGTTGAGAGAAAAGTAAAAAATAATACACTTGTTGAAATAAATGTGCAGAGTCACTTAATACCTGGGGAAAGATCTCATTTTTTGGATTTTTTAGATTTGTGCTTTATCGCTAACATTTTCATTCTTCCTCTTTTTTCTTTTTATTGGTGAAGTCTGATTTTTTGGAAATGCTTCCCATTGGGTTGCATTCTCTTTAACACAGGAAGTTGCTTGCATAAGCCTATCAATAGATGTATTATCACACTTGTGACATGCAGATAGTTATAATTTCTTCGGATATTTAAAACAGTACAACAGATTTTAATCAATGGCATTGGTTCAGCCTGAAGAACTCTAGAATCTTCAGAGGGTAAATAACATGATTCTTGCAATAAACTGATTTCAGGCAAGCTAGTGATGGTATTTGAGCTCATAAAAACTAGGAAAAATATGAATATCTCTCAGGATAACTCCTGGTAAAGTTTGTTCAGAAATGTTAGTTATTAGAAGAGCATAGGCTTATGAATGTTTATGGGGGGGGGTGGCGAGATGGGTTTAAAATTAGTATCAGAGTCCTTTGATGTGTGGTAGAAAATGCAGAGGTAGCTTACTATAGTTTGTGTTCTCCTTATTTCTTGTTAAGAAGCCATCAGAAATGCTCTGTTTATGAAATTGCAGTTGATAACAAAGTAAAGAGCATCAGGTGATCTGCAGAGGTGTGATTACAGGTGCTGGGTTTCCTCAGCCTCAGCTCCATGGCCTTGTGGTAGAGTCCACAGTAGCTTGGCTCTAGTTCAGATACTGACATCTTCAGTTTTTAGGCCTCGTTTTTGCTTTCCAGTTGTGTTCTAAAATCTCCAACTTGAATGGACTTAGTTGCCAAAGGAGAAAAGAGAAAATGGCTTACCAAATAGATGTGCTGTCCACATAGAAGATTTCAAAGGTCGACATTGTTATCACA
>NW_011494629.1:5474703-5477339 GCF_000754665.1 Bison bison bison
GTTATCACATATTTAGTAAAGTTTTACGCTTTAGAGTAAAGCATAAGTGATCTCAGGTGGCTGCAGCTTGCAAAAGCTTGGAGGGGGACTTGGGTTTCCAGCCAGAGACTGAGGCTGGGTTGTGGCGGTGAAAGCCCCAGATTCCTAGCCACTAGACCAGTGGTTAGTGACAAGGGCCCTGGCCCTTCAGCTTCGCAGAAAAGGATTCCCACAACGACAGAAAGTGGTGAAACAAAGTATTTATTAAGAGGGGGAAAAAGTACAGTTGTGTGGATAGACACACAGGCAGACTCAGAGGGAGAATCCCTGAGTGCGTCCTTGTGGCAGTGTGAATTACTTTTGTGGGGCATTTCTTCCGTTTTTCCTTTGGCCAGTCATTTTGATTTACCTGGTTCACGGTCCATGTTTGGTCTATCTCAGGATCCTCTCGGGTGTGCACACACGTCTTAGCCAAGGTAGATTTTACTGAAAAGGTGTCTGGGTGGGGAACATCCTTTAATACAACTCTCCTTTGACCTCTGAGGAGCCTTTTCTTCAAGTGTGAGGTCAGGGAGGTCTCCTGACTTCGAGAATAAGAAATATGTGGACTGGGCAAGGCCCAGCTTTCTCCCTTAATTGTCCTGGTATCCACAAGGAATGAACCTCCAGTTGCTTTACTCTGAGAAGGAGCCCATCTACCTCCTGCCTCATGAGGAGCATGTGAAAGGCTTCTGTTTCGTCCAAACCATCTGGTATTGAAAAGAATGTTTTTTAAAACAATTCTTTGTGTTAAATTTATTTCTAACAAGTGAAGGTATTTTGGCCAATTAGATTAAATCAGAAATATTGACTACCACTCATAGCAGTGATGTTGCCTTAAAAAGGTTGAAATTACTAATGGTTTGAAAATAAAATAAAGAACTGATCTTGAAAATAAAAAGGACTGATTCTCTTAGTTCCTTCCATCTTTCTCTTTTGGCTTTAAAAATTGCTTCTGTGACAGAAAAGGAATTGACCACACAAAGGCTAAGCATAAGTAATCCTTGAACCCAAGAAGGAAAAAAAACCCCACAAAATTAAGTTTCACGCATGATCCCGGATGCTTGTTCAGTGAACTTCGTAGTTTGTGATTTTTCTAAAACATTTATAATAAATGTGTTTCCTTTAAATATAATGTTTACAGATTTTATACTGATTATATTTTCTTTCTATTTTATCAAGCCTACTTACTTTAACCTTCATTTCTGCAGATGAAAGCCCCAAAATCCTAATATGGTGCTTGTGTTGTCTGATTAAGAAAGATCCACAGAATTCTAGAGAATCAAAACTTAATTCCTGGACACGGGTAAGTGCACAAAAGCCCTGTACTGCTTTAAATTCAACTGATTCTTTAAAAATGCTGCTTTGATAGTCTAGAAACTTTCAAACACATCCTTCACTGTTACATTATCTTGCTGGTTATAAAGTTTTTCAAGAGATTTCATTTTTGTTTGATTGTGACTTCCGTATGAGATAGATCCTCAGGGTGAACCTCCCTATGCCTACAAAAGCTAATTTTGAGCAGTTTTAGAAAGTTGCTCTCAGGTAATTAAAGAATGTACTCTCTTTCCTTCTATGATAGCAACTGTTTCTTCCTACCAACCTACATTAAATACTTATATAATTCCTCTTCAGATACTTCTATGCCTCTCTCAGAATGCATTCCGTACTAAAACTGAATTTTGTAAGTACCCTGGGAGCACTTTATTTTGTGTCCTAAAGTTGGTACTCTGGTCAGTGTGCTCAGACTAGCATCTGGTACTGATTGGCTGTTGCTGCAAACACCGTCAAATCAGTTACCCAACCATGCTAGTTCAGGTAGCTGACAGCTTCCTGAATTCCCGCTGTCTGTTTCTGCTTTCTTTTGAATGATGGGCACAAAGAGGAGAATTTTGTAAAGCTGTGCTTAGCTGCCCTCACCACCAGTAACTTGGCTGTTCTTTCTTACCTCTTGCTGTCCTGCTGCAGTAACCCCAAGGACTTACATGAATGTCAAACTCCACTTACTATGCATATGGTCCAGATTAGCTGCTTAGTATTATGAAATCACCCACCCAAATTAACGCACATGGTTTTGTCTGACTGGTGATATCATTCCATTCACTGCTTTTTACCATTCCTTTGTTTTATACAAAGTGGCTGGCAGAGATAACAAAGACAGTGTATTTTTTGTTAGATTAAAAGGAGAATTGGAAGAACGGTAAGAAGTGAAAAGGATTGAGTGAGGGAAGGGAAAAAAATGCACCTTTTAATTGGAAAGAAAGTTAATGTTAAGAGCTAAAGAAAGGAACTGATAAATAGAATTAGGGAAGAAAAGATCCGAAAAACAGGCCATAGAAGTAGAATAACATATTTAGTTTTTAAATTTTTTAATCATTGCTTTTGTTGAGTGTTTGCTCTCTTAATGATTATTTAGGACATATATTTTTATTGGCTAGCTCATTCAGTCCTGGAATAGGCCATCTAATAAAGTATTTTTAGAGTGATCAGGTTCAGTTCAGTTCAGTCACTCAGTCATCTGACTCTTTGCGACCCCATGAACTGCAGCACATCAGGCCTCCCTGTCCATCACCAACTCCCAGAGTCTACCCAAACCCATGTCCATTGAGTCAGTGATG
>NW_011494629.1:5477615-5506375 GCF_000754665.1 Bison bison bison
ACAGACCATAGCCTTGACTAGATGGACCTTTGTTGGCAAAGTAATGTCTCTGCTTTTTAATATGCTGTCTAGGTTGGTCATAACTTTCCTTCCAAGGAGTAAGCGTCTTTTAATTTCATGGCTGCAATCACCATCTGCAGTGATCAGGTTAACTTTCTTCATTTAACTAGTGATTATATTAGCCTAGTTTTGAATTTTTAGCCTTGCAGTTTATTCTGTAGGTTTCCCTTATTTAATTTTATGTCCATTTAATAAATACATACTCATTAAGAATAGCCCAGGCAGGTAAATTTAAAACACTTAATTCCTGTGTGTGTTAGTCTCTCAGTTGTGTCCGATTATCTGACTCTTTGTGACCCTGTGGACTGTAGCCCACCAGACTTCTCTGTCCATGGAATTCTCCAGGCAAAATACTAGAGTAAGTAGCCATTCCCTTCTCCAGGGAATCTTTTCAACCTTAGGATCGAAACTGGGCCTTCTGCTTTGCAGACGGATTCCTTACCGCCTGAGCCACCAAGGAAGCCCCACTTAATTCCTACCTTCAGAGAATTTACAGACTCTACCAGGTCATTCTAGGGCAGTGCCAATGGGTTATTGGTAGAGCTGTGTACAGGGGTGATGGTGACACAGCGGATGGACACTTGTTCAAACTTGGGCATTTGGAGACCTTTCCTGGGGGAATTATGCATCAGCTGAGTTTTGAAGGATGACTAGGAGAGGTGCCGCTAGTGATAGAGTCTGCCTGCCAGTGCAAGAGACACAAGAGACTCGGGACCGATCCCTGGTTTGGGAAGATCTCCTGGAGTGTGAAATGGAACCCCACTCCAGTATTTTTGCCTGAAAATTCCACGGCAGAGGAACCTGGCAGGTTACAGTCCATAGGGACACAGAGTCAGGCACAATTGATCACAACACATGATGTATTCAGGGAGCTTCAGGTGCTTAGATATGCCTGAGTTTGGGATTTTATAAGGTTGATAATGAAGCATAAAGCCTTATGTATGATTATAAGAAGTTTTTATTTTGCCTTGAAAGCAGTGGGAAAACCGCCAGAGTATTTTCAATAGAAAAATCATATGGCCAGGTGTGAGTTTTAGAAACTAAATAGCAAAAGGAAGTTGATTTGGAAGGCGTCAGGGATAGCACTTTCAAAGCTATTGTAGTGGTAAAAGCGAGAAATTGTGAAAACCTGAATGAAATGGAGAGGAGGGGCAAGATTTATGATATTAATAAGGTAAATATGTAAAGATATAATGACAGATTAGGTGCAGCTATACTTAGGCGTAGGTGGAGTTGAACCTAGTGTTTTCAGGAGAGTGGCTGATTTGCACATAGGCGTTGACAGTCCTCAGGATTTGGGAACAGTGAAAGCCCTGGATAGGGGTGAGATTACCCAGGAAGAGTATCTAGTGTGAGGAGGGGAATGGGCCTAGGGACAACCTTGGGAGACTCTGGCATTTAAGGAGTGAGTGGAAGAAAGTTACACTGCACACTAGAAAGGGGGAGTCCAAGAAGTAAAAGGGGAAATCAGCAGCATTTCAAGAAGGAATGAGTGGTCATTTATATCTAATACTAGTATGGCACTGTCCAACAGAAACAAAGTACATTCTAATAGCTGTTTTCAATTTTTTATTAGCTGCTTTAAGAAATGTAAAAAGAAAAAGTTGAGACTAATTTTAATAATTATTTTTATTTAGCCCCATATATCTAAAATACTATTATTTAAATACATAATCTATATAAAATTATTAATGTGATTATTTTATAATATTTTTGTATATTGAATCTTGGAGATCCAGTGTATATGTTACACTTAATTCAGTGTATATGTTGCCTGTTAGTTCAGAGGCTAAGTTTTCATTTGATATTCTTGATCTATTTTATAAAATACAGCATTGAAAAAGTAGGTTCACATATCCAAATTGTTTCAGAGAAACTTAAAACTGAATCAACTGTTTTCAAATTTAAATTTAATTAACAGTTAAAAACTCATTTTTCCTCATTATACCTGTTACACTTGAAACTGCTCAATAGCTGAAGTGAAGTGAAATGAAGTCGCTCAGTTGTGTCCCAGTCTTTTCGACCCCATGGATGGTAGCCCACCAGGCTCTGCCATCCATGGGATTTTCTGGGCAAGAATACTGGAGTGGGCTGCTATTTCCTTCTCCAGGGGATCTTCCCAACTCAGGGATCGAACCCAGGTCTCCTGCATTGCAGACAGACGCTTTTACCATCTGAGCCACCAGGGAAGCCCAATAGCTGAATAGGTCATAAAGAGTTGGACACAGCTGAGCAACTTTCAGTTTCTTTATGGCTGTTAGTATTTGCCTTAATATATTGGAGTGTTCCTGTGTTGAGTATATATATATTTTTATAATTGTTGTATCTTTTTTTTGGATTGATTCTTTGACCATTATATAGTGTCCTTCTTTGTCTCCTGTAACAATCTTTATTTTAAAGTCTATCTTATCAGTAATGCTTCCTTTTGATTTCCATTTGCATGGAAAATCTTTTTCCATTCCCTTACTTTCAGTCGGTGTGGGTTTTTTGATCTGAAGCTGGTCTCTTATAGACAACACATATACAGGTCTTGTTTTTGTATCTATTCAGCCAGTCTGTGTCTGTTGGTTGGAGCATTTAATCCATTTAGTGAAAAGTGAAAGTCGCTCAGTCATGTCCGACTCTCTGTGGCCCTATGGACTATACAGTCCATGGAATTCTCCAGGCCAAAATACTGGATTGGGTAGCCTTTCCCTTCTCCAGGGGATCTTCCCAACCCAGGGATCAAAACCAGGTCTCTTGGATTATAGGTGGATTCTTTACCAGCTGAGCTACCAGGGAAGCAATCCATTTATGTTTAAGGTAATTACTGATAGCATATTCAAAAGCAGAGACATTACTTTGCCAACAAAGGTTCGTCTAGTCAAGGCTATGGTTTTTCCTGTGGTCATGTATGGATGTGAGAGTTGGACTGTGAAGAAGGCTGAGCACCAAAGAATTGATGCTTTTGAACTGTGGTGTTGGAGAAGACTCTTGAGAGTCCCTTGGACTGCAAGGAGATCCAACCAGTCCATTCTGAAGGAGATCAGCCCTGGGATTTCTTTGGAAGGAATGGTGCTAAAGCTGAAACTCCAGTACTTTGGCCACCTCATGCGAAGAGTTGACTCACTGGAAAAGACCCTGATGCTGGGAGGGATTGGGGGCAGGAGGAGAAGGGGACGCCAGAGGATGAGATGGCTGGATGGCATCACTGACTCGATGGACATGAGTCTGAGTGAACTCCGGGAGTTGGTGATGGACAGGGAGGCCTGGCATGCTGTGATTCATGGGGTCGCAAGGAGTCGGACACGACTGAGCGACTAATCTGATCTGATCTGATGTTCCTACTGGGGCTTCCCTGGTAGCTCATCTGATAAAGAATCTATCTGCAATGCAGGAGGCCCCGGTTCCTTTCCTGGGTTGGAAAGATCCCTTGGAGAAGGGATAGGCTATCCACTTCAGTATTCTTGGACTTCCGTGGTGGGCTCAGATGGTAAAGAATCCACCTGCGATGTGGGAGACCTGGGTTCGATCCCTGAGTTGAGGATCCCCTGGAGAAAGGCATGGCAACCAACTCCAGTATTCTTGCCTGGAGAATCCCCATGGACAGGGGAGCCTGGCTACAGTTATGGGTTGCAAAGAGTCGGACACCACTGAGTAGCTAAGCACACTGAGTACAGCGCAGCACGTGTTCCTATTGCCATTTTCTTAGTTGTTTTGGATTTGTTTTTGTAGGTCTTTTTTCTCCCTTCCTCTTTTGTTCTCTTCTCTTGTGATCTGATGACTAACTTTAGATTGTGTTTAAATTCTTTTTTCTTTTTTTTTGTGTGTGTATCTATTGTAGATTCTCAGTTTGCAGTTACCATGAGGTTTTGATATAGCAGTTTATATATAAACAAGATTGTTTTAAATTTCTAGTCTTCTAATTTCAAATGCATTCCCAATATCCTGCATTTGTGCTCTCTTCTCACAGTTGCTGATTTTGATATATTGGTGTGCAGATGATTTACTACATTTATGTTTGCCTTACTGGTGAGCTTTTCTGTTCATAATTTTCTTCTTCCTAGTTGTGGCCTTTTCTACTTAAAGAAGTTCCTTATAGCATTTATTACAAAGTTGGTCTGATGGTGCTGAATTCTCTTAGTTATTGCTTGTCTGTAAAGCTTTTGATTTCTCTGTTGAATCAGAATGAGAACTTTGCTGGATAGCATATTCTTGGTTGTAGGCTCTTCCCTTCCCTTTTAAATATATTGTGTCACTCCTGAACTTCCCTGGTGGCTCAATGGTAAATAATCCACATACAATGCAGGAGACATAAGTTCTATTCCTGGGTCGTGAAGGTCCCCTGGAGAAGGCAATGGCAACCCACTCCAGTATTCTTGCCTGCAGAAAAATCCCATTGACAGAGGAGCCTGGCCGGCTCCTCTGGCAGTCCCTTCTGTCTACAGTTTCTGCTAAGGTATCAGTTGATAACCTTACAGTATTCCCTTGTATGTTATTTGTTGCTTTTAGTGTTTTCTCTCTTTAATTTTTGTCAGTGTGTTTAGTATGTGTCTCAGCATTTTGCTCCTTGGGTTTATTCTGCCTAGAACTCTGCACTTCCTGGACTTCAGTGACTATTTCCTTTCCCATGAAAGAGAAGTTTTCTGCTATTATCTCTTCAAATATTTTCTCAGGTCTTTTCTCTCTCTCTTCTTCTGGAACCCCTATAATGCAAATGTTATTGCATTTAGTATTGTCCCAGAGGTGTTTTTAGGCTGTCTTCATTTCTTTTAATTCTTTTTTTCCTTTATTCTGTTTAATGGCAGTGATTTTCACCTTCCTGTCTTCCAGCTCACTTATCCATTCTTCTGCCTAAGTTAGTCTGTTATTGTTTGTTCTAGTTTATTTTTCATTTCAATTATTGTAGTGTTCATCTCTGTTTTTTAAGTTTTTCTACATCTTCATCAAACATTTCTTGCATATTCTCAAACTGTGCCTCCATTCTTTTTCTGAGATCTTAGATCATTTTCACTCTCATTACTCATTACTCAGATAGGTTGCCTGTCTCTGCTTCACTTGGTTGTTCTTCAGGGGTTTTATCTTTTTCCTTCATCTGGGACATATTCCTCTGTTTTCTCATTTTGGTCCGACTTTCTGTGATTGTATTTTCTGTTCCGCAGGGCTATAGTTCTTCTTGCTTCTACTGGCTGTCTGAGAGGCTTGTGATGGTGGGTAGGTCTGGATCCTGCTCACTGGTGGATGGATATGGGTCTTGTCTCTTGGGTGGACAGGGCTATGCTTAAGAAGACTTTAAGCAGGCTAACTGCCAACAGTTGGAGCTGTCTTCCTCTTCTGTTTGTTGTTTGGCCTGAGGTGTCCCAGCACTGGAGTCTGCAGCCTGATAGGTTGGGCTAGGTCTTAAGGAGAAAATGGTGACCTCCAGGAGCGCTTGTGCCAATGAATGCTTGCCAGGACTGCCACTGCTAGTCTTGTCCCTGCACCTCTGCAGGAGACTGTCAGATACTCACAGGTAGGTCTGGCCCAGTGTCCTGTGAGGTCACGACTTTTGTTCTTGGGTCCTGGTATGTATGGGATCTTGTGTGCACCCCCCCACCAACCGTGGAGTTTCAGTTGCCCCCAGTCTTGTGGAATTCCTCTGATCAAACCCCACTGGCCTTCAAAGCCAGATTCTCTGGGGGCTTCCCTTCCTATTGCTAGACCCTCAGGCTGGGAAACCTGATGTGGGTCACTCCTATAGGAGAATTTCTGTTGTATAATTATTTCCCAATTTGTGGGTTGCCCACCCGGCAGGTATAGGACTTGATTTTATCTTGATTGTGCCCTTCCTACCATCTTGTTGTAGCTTCCTCTTCGTCTTTGAATGTAGGGTCTCTTTTCTGTTAGGTTTCAGCATTGTTGTTTGTTTTGGCAATAGTTTTTAAGCAGTTATTGGTGATTTTGGGGTTTTTTTAAGAAGCAGTGAGCTCACATCCTTCTACTCCATCTTGCCAGCCCTCCAATGATGGCACAGATAGCATCCAATGGAAGATGGTGCAGAGGCAAATTCCATACTTGTCCTAGAAATTCTGCCTGATGCTTACTATAATGTTAATCTTTGTTAACATATTGTTTTGGAAATACATTAATTTCTCTGGAGTTTTACTAGTAACCACAAATGTACCATCAAATAATACCACCTCAATAGCTATTCTTACAGTTTAGAGACTGATTGAAGTCATAGGACTTTTTTCACATCTCTTTGGAATGATTGGTTTTTGAAAAACTTAGTTTTACCAGTGAATCCACTGAACTGATACTTTTTGAGAACTTACTGTTTTCCAGGCAGTAAAGAGCCCAACGATACCATCATAGATGTGAAAATAGTCTTTTCTCAGAGTTTATAATCCAAATCTAGGCCTGCCAAATATAGGAAATACCTGTCTTCTTTGAATAAGATTATACCACTATTATTTTTAATCTGATGAGATGGAAATGGCAGAATACCAGAAGTGGAGATCAGTTAAAATGCTTTTATTCAATCTTTATACCATTTCAAAATGCAGTAGTAAGTAATAATCAGATGTTCCTGTATTCCTTCTGTCCTCTTCGTGATTTTTTAGAATAATAATGAAAAAACTTTAAAATTACAAAATCTAACCAATATACAAAACACTGCATGAACCATAAGTGCCAAGCTTAATAAATTGTTCCATATAAATATCCTTGCAATTCCCACCAGGTCAGGTAATAAAACAGAATATTGCCTGCCTCCTAGAAGCTCCCTGTCCCCCGAGGGCCCTTTCCCATTTGTATGCTTTAGTGCATGGCTAACAGTAACTACTATCCTGACCTTTATTTACATTGCTCTAGCTTTTACCGCTTAATTATGCTGTTTGGCCTGCTATTTTAATTTGGTAAAAACAAAATAATGCAGTATGTGTTTGCACTATTGTGACTTATAAGAAATATCTATTTGGTCATTCAGATGATCAAAATATATTTTTTATTTATGTTTTGGTCTTCATCTTCATTTCCTGGACCACAGCTCCCAAAACCCTTGGAATCACCTAGGTGTTGAGAGTGATAAAAGGTGTTTTGTGTTATGTTAATAAGGTGATGTTTAGAGGGTCATATGTTAGCTTTTGTTAATATTGTGTTGAGAGCTGGTTCCCAAGAAAACCAACCTTGTGAGCAGAAGGTTGGAGCTTTCAGTCCCACTCTCTGACTTCCTGGGAGGGAAGGGGGCTTGAGGTTGAACCAGTTGCCTTTGGCCAGTGATTTAGTCAGTCATGGCTTTATAATAAAGCCTCCCTAAAAACCTGAAGGACAGCTTTTTGCCCCTTTTCAGAGAGCTTCTATATAGAACAAGAATGATACTGCATGCCATCTTGACAGGCCTCAAGTTCTACAAGGACAGAAGCTCCTTTGTTTGAGACATTGCCCTGTGCATCTCTTTATTTGGCTGTTGGTTTGTGTCCTTTAACGTCATTTTATAATAAGTTGATCATCTAGTGTGTAAATGGGTTTCTTGAGTTCTGTGAACCACTCTAATAAATTAATTGAACTCAACAAGGGAGTGTGGGGACCTCTGATTTAGCCAGTTGTTCAGAAGTACAAGTAATAATCTGGGTTTGGGATTAGCATCCTGAGTTGGAGGAAGTCATTTGGACCTTTAGTTTGTAGCCAGTCCATCAGAAGCATAGGTAACAACACAGGCTTTGATGATGATGATGAAAGTCATTCAGTCGTGTCTGACTCTTTGTGACCCCATGGACTGTATAGTCCATGGAATTCTCCAGGCCAGAATACTGGAGTGGGTAGCCTTTCCCTTCTCCAGGGGATCTTTCCAACCCAGGGATCAAACCCAGGTATCCCACATTACAGGCAGATTCTTTACCAGCTGAGCCACAAGGGAAGCCTAAGAGTCCTGGTGTGGTAGCCTATCCCTTCTCCAGTGGATCTTCCTGACCCAGGAGTCGAACCGGGGTCTTATGCTTTGCAGGTAGATTCTTTACCAACTGAGCTATGAGGGAATGGCCTCTAAAGTACCTGTCATACCTTTTTAAGGATGACATTTAAAATTTTATTGTTGTGAGATTTATTAATCTTTTCCTCTGTGATGAGTAAATTTGTATCTTATTTCAGAAAATTTATCCCACTTCAGAATCATGAAAACCTACATTATCTTCTAAAAAAATATTTATTTGTGTTTCCCATTTATGTCTGTGATCTACCTGTAACTGTTTCATTGTGTGACCTAAGGTAGGAGTCTATTTTCACTTTGTTTCCACATAGATACCTCATTGTCCCAGTACCATCATTGAAGAGTCTTTATTCTTTCAGTGAATCACAGTTTGTTGTGATACACATAGTCAAAGGCTTTAGTGTAGTCAGTGAATCAGAAGTAGATGTTTTTCTGGAATTCCTTTGCTTTCTCTATGATCCAACAGGTGTTGGTAATTTGATCTCTGGTTCCTCTGCCTTTTCTAAATCCAGGCTGTACATCTGGAATTTCTTGGTTCATATAATGCTGAGGCCTAGTTTGAAGGATTTTGAGCATTAACTTGCGAGCATGTGGAATGAGTGCAATTGTGCAGTAGTTGGAACATTCTTTGGCATTGCCCTTCTTTGGGATTGGAATGAAAACTGACCTTTTCTAGTCCTGTGGCTACTGCTGGGTTTTCCAAATTTGCTGGCATATTGAGTACAGCACTCCAGCAGCAGCATCTTTTAGGATCTGAAATAACTCAGAGGGCATTCTATCACCTCCACTAACTTTGTGGTAGTGATGCTTCCTAAGGCCCACTTGACCTCACACTCCAGGATGTCTGGGTGTAGGTGAGCAATCACACCATCGTGGTTATCCAGGTCATTAAGATCTTTTTTTGTATAGATTTTTGTGAATTCTTGCCACCTCCTCTGTCTACCCTCTTGAAAAAAAGATGCAGTGATATCTGGGTATTAGCGTTTTTTTTTTCTAGTCAGAGATAACTCAGTAGCACTGGATTGCGCCCTGAATGGCTGCTGCAGTTGTCATGTACTGTTCTACGTTCGGATCCTGTGCCTCAACAGCTAACAGTGCCTCCTAAGATAAAGAAAATTCGCTTGCTATTTCCTGTATCATGAATCTCCTTGCTTCTGCAGTTACTCCTTCCTCTTGTCTCTCTTCACTCTTTGTGTTGCACACCAAGGAGTTCAGTGACATTGTCCTCTTGCAGATCTACCCCCAGCTTTTCACTGAGAGTCACTAAATTGCTGAAGACCTCTTTGGACTCTTCATCCATTTTCTCAAATCCACAAAACTCATGAACAAACTGCAAGCAAAGATTCTTCCAAATCCCATTCATTGTGATGGCAGTAACCTCATGCCAGGCAAAGTCAGTGCCTGATTAGTCACTGCCTGATAAAAAGTGTGACATAAATAAATATTTTTTGAAAGTCGCTCTAACTCTCTGGTCCATAGGTTGAATGAGTGCCATAGTATTTGGTGGTAGATGCAATACTTTGACATTGGGATGAAGGTCTCCATGAATGGAGCGTTGTCAGGCAGCAAAACAGTGTTGAATGGATGTAGTTCTCCAAGCAGTATTTCTCTACCTCCAGGATAAAGTGGTGGAAAAACCAGCCCTGGAAAATGGCCTGCATAAGCAAGGCTTTGGGATTATAATCTTCTACACAACAGGAAGGGAGCCCTTAGCTATGTTTTTTAAGGGCTCCTGGGCTCTCTCAGTGGGTAAACTAAGAGAGGCTTCAGCTTCATATAGCACCAAGCAGGAGTTAGCGTGTCATTTGCTGCATTATAGCCTAGCATCAGCTTTTCCTGCTTACTGAGGTAATTTCAGTTTGACATCCTCTTCCAGTACAGTCCTGTCTCATCCACGTTTAAAACTTGCTCAGGTGAATATGCGCCTTCATCAATACTTCTCAGGGTGGTTCATGAAATTCCTGGACAGCTACCAAATCTGCACTTGCTGCCTTGTCATTTACTTTAATGTTGTGAATGTTGGCTCTGTCCTTGTTCTGATGAAACCAGCCATGGCTGGCATTAAAAGATATGCCCTCTGACTCTTCATCATGTTCCTTCTTCAGATCTTCGGAAAAGCTTTTAGCGTTCCCTTCAGTTGGCATTAAGCTGAATGGGACTTGATCCTACTGCAGCCACACACTGAGAAGTTTCTCCATCTCCTCTAACACTTTTCTATGCTTCTTTGATATTATTGTTGACATCATTAGCACAGCAGACTTCACACATTCCATGATATTATCCTTATTCTTTAGAATCATGCTGATGGTTGAACAATTTGTTTTATAGGTATAGGCGACATCTACCATCTTTTTGCCTCACTCTTCTCTCTGAATTACTTTCACTTTTGATTCCATTGTTATTGCTTGGCACTTCTTAGCAGTACTAGCGACGTCACTGCTGCTTTTACACTTGGTTCTAGACATCCTGGGGTTGAAACAGAGATACTGTATGGTTGTATTGTATACAGTACTGTGCAGTAAAGTCCCCAAAGTACAACCACGTCTAGAGGATGCATGCACGTGACAGTCTACACCAGACGTACGAACTCACTTAGCTGACTGGACGTGAGAAAGTTTAAATTTTGAACGTTCATATGTAAGAGACTTACTGTGTATAGTAAAGGTAGTAGATTAATCACTTATAAAGCTAATATGAGGCTTAAAAGACAAAGTAGCTATGATTACAATAATTAGTTAAATGATATACAAAATAAGAATACAAAAAAAATGATATAAAATGTGTTATGGGGAGAGTAAAAATGCAGAGCTTTAGTGCATTCAAATTTGAGTTGTTTTCAACTTAAAATACAGTATTATAAATATGTTACAACTGACATCGATAAAACGCATAGGCTCTTAAGAGACCACATTGAACAACTGAACATACCAATAAAATGGACAACCTAAAAGAATGGATAAATTCCTAGAAACATACCACTTATCAACAGTTAATCATTAAGAAATGGAAAATCTCAATATTCCAATTACCAGTAAGAGGATTGATTCAGTAATTAAAATTCTCCCAACAATCAAAAGTTTAGAACCAGATGGCTTCACCAGTGAATTATAGTGATAGTGAAGTCGCTCAGTCGTGTCTGACTCTTTGCGACCCCATGGACAGTAGCCAACCAAGCTCCTCCGTCCATGGGATTTTCCAGGCAAGAATTCTGGAGTGGGTTACCATTTCCTTCTCCAGGAGATCTTCCTGACCCAGGGATCGAACCAGAGTCTCCCGCATTGTAGGCAGACGCTTTACCATCTGAGCCACCTGAATTATACAAAGCATTAAAAAAATCAAATTACCAAAATATACAAGAGGAGGTAATACTTCCCAACTCATATTGTGAGACAAAGATTACCTTTATAACAAAACCAGATAAAGACATCACAAAAAAATTATGGTCCAGTGTCTGTGATGAATATAGATGCAAATATCCTCAATATAATTTTAGCAAGCTGAATTCAAGAATACATTAAAAAGATCATACACCAAGATGATGTGGTATTTACTCTGGGATTTTTCAGCATTTGCAAATCAGTTCAGTTTAGTCACTCAGTTGTGTCCAACTCTTTGAAACTCCATGGACTACAGGATGCCAGGCCTCCCTGTCCATCGCCAACTCCCAGAGTTTACTCAAACTCATGTCCATTGAGTCAGTGATGCCATCCAACCACCTCATCCTCTGTCATCCCCTTCTCCTCCTGCCTTCAATCTTTCCCAGCATCAGGGTCTTTTCCAGTGAGTCAGTTCTTCACATCAGGTAGCCCAAGTATTGGAGTTTCAACTTCAGCATCAGTCCTTCCAATGAACACTCAGGACTGATTTCCTTTAGGATGGACTGGTTGGATCTCCTTACAGTCCAAGAGACTCTCAAGAGTCTTCTCCAACACCACAGTTCAAAAGCATCAATTCTTTGACGCTCAGCTTTCTTTATAGTCCAACTCTCACATCCATACATGACTATTATAAAAACCATAGCTTTGATTAGACGGACCTTTGTTGGCAAATGAATGTCTCTACTTTTTAATATACTGTCTAGGTTGGTCATAACTTCTGTTCCAAGGAGCAAGCCTCTTTCCATTTAATGGCTGCAGTCACCATCTGCAGTGATTTTGGAGCACAAAAAAATAAATGTCTCTCACTGTTTCCCCATCTATTTGCCATGAAATGATGGGACCAGATGCCATGATCTTAGTTTTCTGAATGTTGAGTTTTAAGCCAACTTTTTCACTCTCCAGTTTTATGTTCATCAAGAGGCTCTTTAGTTCTTCACTTTCTGCCATAAGGGTGATGTCATCTGCGTATCTGAGGTTATGGATATTTCTCCCGGCAACCTTAATTCCAGCTTGGCTTCATCCAGCCCAGCATTTCTCATGATGTACTCTGCATGTAAATTAAATAGGCAGGGTGACAATATACAGCCATGATGCATTCATTTCCTGATATGGAACCAGTCTGTTGTTCCATATCTAGTTCTAACTGTTGCTTCCTGACCTGCATACAGATATCTCAGGAGGCAGGTTAGGTGGTCTGGTATTCCCATCTCTTGAAGAATTTTCCAGAGTTTGTTGTTGTCCACACAATCAGAGGCTTTGGCATAGTCAATAAAACAGAAGTAGATATGTTTCTGGAACTTCCTGCTTTTTCTATGATCCAATGGATGTTGGAAATTTGATCTCTGGTTCCTCTGCCTTTTCTAAATCCAGCTTGAACATCTGGAAGTTCATGGTTCATGTACTGTTGAAGCCTGGCTTAGAGAATTTTGAGCTTTACTTTACTAGTGTATGAGATGAGTGCAATCATGCGGTAGTTTGAGCATTCTTTGGTGTTTCCTTTCTTTGGGATTGGAATGAAAACTGACCTTTTCCAGTCCTGTGGCCACTGCTGAATTTTCCAAATTTGCTGGCATATTGAGTGCAGCACTTTCACAGCATCATCTTTCAGGATTGGAAATAGCTCAACTGGAATTCCATCACCTCTACTAGCTATGTTCATAGTGATGCTTCCTAAGGCCCACTTGACTTTGCATTCCAGAATGTCTGGCTCTAGGTTGGTGATCACACCATCATGATTATATGGGTCATGAAGATCTTTTTTGTATAGTTTTTCTGTGTATTTTTGCCACCTCTTAATCTCTTCTGCTTCTGTTAGGTCCATACCATTTCTGTCCTTTATTGAACCCATCTTTGCATGAAATGTTCCCTTGGTATCTCTAATTTTCTTGAAGAGATCTCTAGACTTTCCCATTTTGTTGTTTCCCTCTATTTGTTTGCACTGATCACTGAGAAAGGCTTTTTACCTCTCCTTGCTATTCTTTGGAACTCTGCATTTAAATGCATTCAAACTCTGCATTCAAATTTGCAAATCATTCAATATGATTCCCTGGTGGTGCAGATGGTAAAGAATTTGCCTGTAGTGCAGGAGACCTGGCTTCGATCCCTGAGTCAGAAAGATCCCTTAAAGAAGGAACTGGCTACCCACTCCAGTATTCTTACATGGAGAATTCCATGGACAGAGGAACCTGGTGGGCTACAGTCCATGGAGTCGAAAAGAGTCAGACATGACTGAGTGACTAACAATATGATACACCATGTTAACAAATTGAGGGTTGAAATCATATATCCTTTCAATAGATGCAGAAAAAGCACTTGTCAAATTCAACATCCATGTATGATAAAAACTCCCAGCATAGTGAGAGTAGAGGGAATGTGCCTCATTGCCCTTCTTTGGGACTGGAATGAAAACTGACCTTTTCCAGTCATTGTGGCCATTGCTGAGTTTTCCAAATTTGCTGCCATATTGAGTGAAACACTTTCACAGCATTATATTTTAGAATTTGAAATAGCTCAACTGGAATTCCATCACCTCCACTAGCTTTGTTCGTAGTGATGCTTCCTAAGGCCCACTTGACTTCACATTCTAGGATGTGTGGCTATGGGTCACACCATCGTGAATATCTGGGTCATGATTTTTTTTGTACATTTCTTCTGTGTATTCTTGCCACCTCTGCTTAATCTCTACTGCTTCTGTTAGGTCCAGACCATTTCTGTGCTTTATTGAGCCCATCTTTGCATGAAATATTCCCTTAGTATATCTAATTTTCTTGAAGACATCTCTAGTCTTTCCAATTCTCTTGTTTTCCTCTATTTCTTTGCATTGGTCACTGAGGAAAGCTTTCTTATCTCTCCTTGTTATTCTTTGGAACTCTGTATTCAAATGAATATATCTTTCCTTTTCTCCTTTGCTTTTCACTTCTCTTGTTTTCACAGCTATTTATAAGGCCTCCTCAGACAGCCATTTTGCTTTTTTGCATTTCTTTTTCTTGGGTTGGTTTTGATCCCAGTTTGCTGTACAATGTCACGAGCTTCCATCCATAGTTCATCAGGCACTCTGTCTATCAGATCTAGTCCCTTAAATCTATTTCTCACTTCCACTGTATAATCATAAAGGATTTGATTTAGGTCATACCTGAATGGTCTAGTGGTTTTCCCCACTTTCTTCAATTTAAGTCTGAATTCGGCAATAAGGAGTTCATGAACTGAGCCACAGTCAGCTCCTGGTCTTGTTTTTGTTGACTGTATAGCGCTTCTCCATCTTTTGCTGCAAAGAATAATCAGCCTGATTTCAGTGTTGGCCATCGGTGATGTCCATGTGTAGTCTTCCCCTGTGTTCTTGGAAGAGGGTGTTTGTTATGACCCTGTACTGCATTCTTGAAAGTTGCTAGTAGAGTAAATGGTGAAAATCGTTCTCACAAGGAAAAAAAGGTATGGTGATGGACGGTAACTAGACTTAATGCAGTGGTCATTTCACAGTGTACAGAAATACAGGATCATATGTTGTGCACTCAGAGGGGAAAAAAGTGATTCTTGAGTGAACCCCAAATTGTGTTTTGTTACTTTTAGTGTAACACATCAGCATCAGGGCATTTCTATAGAAAGCATTCTGCTTTGCTAGGAAATCAGTGTTTTTAGATACAATGGTGTTTTATACCTCAATATTTAAGAGAGGTAGGGGACTCAGACTGAGAAGGCCATGGCACCCCACTCCAGTACTCTTGCCTGGAAAATCCCATGGATGGAAAAGCCTGGTAGGCTGCAATCCATGGGGTCGCTAAGAGTCGGACACAACTGAGCGACTTCACTTTCACTTTTCACTTTCATACATTGGAGAAGGAAATGGCAACCCGCTCCAGTGTTCTTGCCTGGAGAATCCCAGGGATGGGAGAGCCTGGTGGCTGCCATCTATGGGGTCACACAGAGTCGGACACGACTGAAGCGACTTAGCAGCAGCAGCAGGGGACTCAGAGGAAATAGACAGTGGGTTTGGTGCAGCATAACTGCACTAGGTATTGGTCAGCCAGGGGAACATGATTATGTCTGTGTTATTGGTGATTTCTACTATTATTTGTTTTTGTTCTGTTTTGGATTTGAAAATGCTAGCCTGGTGCAGCTAGGATATCAAAATTTAGGGAAAGAATAATTGTCCACATTTGAATGGTATTTTAAAAGTGAAAATAGCATTTTTATGGGGGTGATTAGTAGAACAGGAGAGGCAAGGGGAAATTCTGGGAAAAGACTAGAATGAAACCTTATTTGTTCAAAATATACAGTGAATAAATAATGAATTCAACAAAATACTTTTAGTTTCTTAAAAGTTGCTTTTATTGTTATTGTTCAGTCCCTTAGTCATGTCCAACTCTTTGTGACCCCATGGACTGCAGCACACCAGGTTTCCCTGTCCTTCACTATCTCCTGGAGTTTGCTCAAACTCATGTCCATTGAGTCAGTGATGCCATCCAACCATCTCATTCTCTGTTACACCCTTCAGTCTTTCCCAGCATCCAAGTCTTTTCTATTGAGTCGGCTCTTTGCATCAGGTGGCCAAAGTACTGGAGCTTCAGCTTTAGCATCAGTTCTTCCAATGAATATTCAGGGTTGATTTCCTTTTAGATTGAGGATCTGATCTCCTTGCAGTCCAAACGACTCTCAATAGTCTTATTGAACATCACAGTTCAAAAGCATCAATTCTTTGTCACTCAGCCTTCTTTATGATTCAGCTCTCACGTATATTACTTAACTACTGGGAAAACCATGGCTTTGAGTATGTGGACCTTTGTTGACAAAGTGATGTCTCTATTTTTTAACACATTGTCTAGGTTTGTCATAGCTTTTCTTCAAAGAAGCAAGCGTCTCTTAATTTTATGGCTGTAGTCAGCTTCTGCAGTGATTTTGGATCCCAGGATGAGCAAAAATTGCTTTAATTCATACTTTATTGTAAACATAGTTGTTTTTTCCACTCACTGTGCAACTTGTGTTTTGAAAGATGTGTTTGAAGAGGGTGTCCTTTAAAAGACCATCGTCAACATCATGGTGACATAAGACTTCCCTCAGTTTAGTCTCCCTATGACGTCTATAATTTGACAACTGTCTGTGAACAAAAGTGCCTCTGTGGGAGCTGTGGGATCTAGCACCATATACTGAGTGACCCAGGAGGAGTCTTACTGTTGGAGGATGGAGAGGATGAAAGTGCCCATTGAAATAAGAAGGCATCTTAAGATCGAAAAGTGAGTCAGGCAGTTCCATGTAATCAGTGGAGCAGTTTATTATAGGGTAAGTTACTCACAGATGGAGTCTATATTGGGTGGATAATGATCCAGAAGCATTCACAGATCCACTCTGCATTGCTCAGGGGCCATAAAGTTAAAATTAACTTAAGGTATGGGGACAGGTGCTTGAAAATAGGGTCTGCAGTCCTAAGTGAAGATTTATGAATAGGTAACTAGTCTTGTGAACTCCAGCAATGTGTCAGGAAAGGTTTTCATCATTGTTTGGGAACTGGAATCCACTTTGTCCTAATGATTATTAAACAATATCCTTTAAGTACAAAGCCCTTGACAACAGAGTAGAGATTCACTGCACAGTACAGTTCTGGGTAGGGTCAGTGAAAAGACAGGAGAAACTGTATGGACCCAAAGTAGCATCAGATATGCTAACAGCCATATGCTTGGTCACCTGTGTAGAAATAGGGTAAAAGGCAGGAAAACTCTGGTTTTGGAAGGGAACAGCAGGAGCCTGTGAACCTGCTCCATTTCTGGGGCACCTGGAAAACACTAACTTGGGCAGATACTGATGAATTCAGGAGCCTCATGGAAACCTAAGCTTCTAGAGGAGAAATTCCACTACTTTGTTGGAGAAAAAATAAATTTGGACACAGTGGAGTGGGGCCTCTGTGAGAAAGAACAAGTTGAAAATGGAACTCTAAGGCAAATGAAGCAACCCCAGTCGCTACGATGATCTCTGATTTTATGTTGGTATGGACTGTGATTTCAGACATTAGAGATTTAGAATCAGAGGAAATGTGGCTGGATTTTCAGCCAGTTTCTTTAGCATGAGTGGTAAGACTAGGCCTGAGGAGCCTCTAGGAAGAGACAAAAATGTTAAAACATAATAGATCATGTAGTTCTCGTTGAATATAAATTATATTACTTTTCTTATAAGCTAGGAAACCTTGAGCATTCTTATTTATAAATAAATTAGAATATACTGTATATCATATATATTTATGCATACCACTAAGCATAATATCTAGGGAGTTGAGAGGGAAAGAGACTAAATTCTTTTTTATTGTCTTTTTCGGGTTACTTATTTGAGCCTTACTGACTTCACCTAGAAATGGAGATTATAGCAGATTCTACCTGATTAATTTTTTTGAAAATTAAATGAAATAATCTATGTAAAGCCCTTAAAAGAGAAAGAAAGAAAAAGAGGGAGGGAGGGAGGAAGGAAGAAGGCATCCTTCCCAGCCTCTGTACATTTTCAGTATTTTGCACACTTCTGAGGTGAGATCATGATATATTTGTCACCTCACACTCATTTCCATAGTAGCAGGCTGAAATGGCTTAAACCAAAATAATGAGTGTCACTACAAGATCTTGCCAAAAGAGAGAGTGGCCTTCAAGTGACACCTGACATCCCATATTATAGTTTGCCATACAGTAAAAGAGTGGCCAATATAAATTTCTTTGCTAAATATCCCTTTCTCTGATGTGTATCCCCACAAAAACTCTTCTTCAAGTCAGTTATGAGTGGTATACCTCTTGTTTTCTTCACATTTGAAGCTTTCATATATAGTATAACCTTGATTTGGTGAATCATTTTTTAAAAAGCTTCTTTGCAGCATTCTTGGGAAAAGTGACATAACTTAGATATTTTATGGACGTGGTTTTCACTTTCTGCAAATACTGCAGTGTAGGCCATTTCAGGAAAATAATGTACAAGGATAAACTAATGTTCTAAAATACTGTTTGCTAAGACTTGCAGATTCAAAGGTTCAGGCTTAAAACTGAATACTATAATAAAAAGTCAAATTGTTAAAATGGAGTGTAGTTACAGTAAAAAAAAAAAAAAAAAAGACTTTCCTACTGCGGTTAGACAGTTTTGCAGTGAAGATGATGGTCCTTTATTCTTCCATAGGCCAGATGCAATGTAGAAAGCAAGATCTGTGCTTCTCCAGACTTCTGCCCATGAAAACAGCCTTGACCTGGTAAAATCACCCACTCACGTGAAAAGCATTTAGACTTGGCCCACAGTTCATATAGTATGTGTGATTGCACTGTGTCTACACTTCCTACAGCAGAACACTGGTAGTGACCAGTGACAGAAAGGTCTTTCACTGTCCTCCAAGCTGCTGGGGGCATCAGAAGGCAGAATTTTCTTCATGTGGCTTTGGAAAAATATTTCCACTTTTTCTTAATTGAATATTTACAAAATTTATATTACTAAAAAAATTTAAGGAAGCACTGTTTAAGCAGTACTTGTCACTTTGTGTGCTGTGGTTAGTCGCTCACTCATGTCCAGCTCTTTGTGACCTCATGGACTGTGGCCTACCAGGCTCCTCTGTCTATGGGATTCTCCAGGCAAGAATCCAGGAGTGGATTGCCATGTCCTCCTGCAAGGGAGCTTCTCAATTCAGATCTCCTGCATTGCAGGTGGATTCTTTACTGTCTGAGCCACCAGGGAAGCCACTGATCACCTTCAGTTCAGTTCAGTCGTGTCCGACTCATTACGACCCCATGGACTGAAGCACACCAGGCTTCCCTGTCCATCACCAACTCCCAGAGTTTACCCAGACTCATGTCCATTGAGTCGGTGATGCCATCCAACCACCTGATCCTCTGTTGTCCCCTTCTCCTCCTGCCTTCAATCTTGACCAGAATCAGGGTCTTTTCCAATGAGTCAGTTCTTCGCATCCAGTGGCCAAAGTATTGGAGTTTCAACTTCAGCATCAGTCTTTCCAATGAACACTCAGGACTGATGTCCTTTAGGATGGACTGGTTGGATCTCCTTGCAGTCCAAGGGACTCTCAAGAGTCTTCACCAACACCACAGTTCAAAAGCATCAATTCTTCGACGCTCAGCTTTCTTCACAGTCCAACTCTCATATCCCTACATGACTACTGGGAAAACCACAGCTTTGACTAGACAGACCTTTGTTGTCAAAGTAATGTCTCTGCTTTTTAATATGCTGTCTAAGTTGGTCGTAACTTTTGTTCCAAGGCACAAGTGTCTTTTAATTTCATGGCTGCAGTCAGCATCTGCAGTGATTTTGGAGCCCCCCAAAATAAAGTCTCTCACTGTTTCCACTGTTTCCCCATCTATTTCCCCTGAAGTGATGGGTCCAGATGCCATAATCTTAGTTTTCTGAATGTTGAGTTTTAAGCCAACCTTTTCACTCTCCTGTTTCATGTTCATCAAGAGGCTCTTTAGTTCTTTACTTTCTGCCATAAGGGTGGTGTCATCTGCATATCTGAGGTTATTGATATTTCTCCCAGCAATCTTGATTCCAGCTTGTGCTTCATGCAGTCCAGCATTTCTCATGCTGTACTCTGTGTATAAGTTAAATAAGCAGAGTGACAATATACTGCTTTGATGTACTCATTCCCTATTTGAAACCAGTCTGTTGTTCCATGTCCAGTTCTAACTGTTGCTTCCTGACCTGCATACAGATTTCTCAGGAGGCAGATCAAGTGCTATAGTATTCCCATCTCTTGAAGAATTTCCCACAGTTTGTTGTGATCCATACAGTCAAAGGCTTTGGCATAGTCAATAAAGCAGAAGTAGATGTTTTTCTTGAACTCTCTTGCTTTTTCGATGATCCAGCAGAAGTTGGCAATTTGATCTCGGTTCCTTTGCCTTTTCTAAATCCAGCTTGAACATCTGGAAGTTCATGGTTCACGTACTGTTGAAGCCTGGCTTGGAGAATTTTGAGCATTACTTTGCTAGCATGTGAGATGAGTACAATAGTGTGGTAGCTTGAGCATTCTTTGGCATTGCCTTTCTTTGGGGTTGGAATGAGTTAAATTCCACAGAATTGAGTTGTGTCTGTTTTCTTTATTGTATTTCTAGCTTATAGCAAGCACAAAATTTAAAATTACTAAATGGATTAAAATTAAGTAAATTTTAATAATTTTGAAATATGTTCATTCTGTTTTTCCTAAAATATAGATTAGCGCACCTGTTTTGTTTTATTTTGAGATGAATCTGTTTCAGGATCAAACAGGGAAAGAGCCATGAAAGAGGGACAGATTGTTGTGGTGGGGAAGGGCATAGGAAGATGTGTGTATGTACATACGCTCTAAGTCGTCCTAAGCTTACATCTTTAGGTCAGACCTCTCCTCTGAGCTCCAGAATTATAACTGCTTCTTTGATGTCTGCACTCAGATGTCCACGAGCATCCTAAACTGAATATCTCCAAAATGAATTCCTGTCTTTTCCCCCAATTTGTTTTCCCTACAGACCTCCTTAACCCAGTTAAAATCAACCTTCGTCCTTCTTATTTTTCAAATCAAAAACTCTGGAGTCATCTGTGGCTATTCTTTTTCTCTTACAATTCAGTTATCAACAAATCTGTGGATTCTCTCTATGAACTACATCCAGAATCTGACTACTTTTCACCAGCTTGAGTGCTACTGCCTCCGTTCAACCTACCATCACTTCTCATCAGGACCACTGCGATGTAGTCTGTCTGTCTTCCTGCTTTCACCTTGCTTTCCTATGGATTCAGCCTGAATGATCTTTTAAAAGATACCTCTGCTTGTAAGAATTCTTTATCAACAATATATATATATATCAATTATTTTCTTCCAATGTGGCTTGAATTTTCATTTTCTGATGACTTTTCATTTCCCAATATACTAAAAACTTTGTTTTGATGCAGTACATTTTATCAGTGTAATATCTCTCATAGTTCATATTTTTTTGTGCCCTCAGAAATCTTGTCTGCCCCAAGGTCACAAAGATTTTCTCCTATGTGTTCTTCTACAAGTATTATAATTTTAGCATTTCTACTTAGGTCTGTTAATCACTTCAAATTCATTTTTGCATATAGTATAATGTAAAGTTTGAGATTAATTTTTTTTCCATATTATGCATTGGAGAAGGAAATGGCAACCCACTCCATTGTTCTTGCCTGGAGAATCCCAGGGACGGAGGAGCCTGGTGGGCTGCCATCTATGGGATTACACATAGTCGGACATGATTGAAGCGACTTAGCAGCAGCAGCAGCAGTATCTAATTATTCCAACAATGCTTTTTAGAGACTATCCTTTTCCCATTAAATTTCCTTGGCACATTTGGTGAAAATCAATTGAGTGTGTGTGTGTGTGTGTGTGTGTATTGAGGGGTCTGTTTCTGGACTCTCTTGGTCCCTGGTATACATGTAAAGTAATTTCTGAGCTGTGAAAAATTTGTTAGTAACCCGTTTTCACCAGCACCACTGTATTGCTTGCTCTGTTCTCTGTGCTAAGTCTGTATGTCATATATATATTTCTGTCATTGAATATGTAATATGCTATAACTACTTGTTAATAATAATAATGATAATGAGTATATAAAATATGAAAGCTCCTCTGCTCAAAACTTTCTGAGAGCTTCACGTATTATTCAGAGTGCAATGCAGTGTATGTTTTGCTTACAAGGCCCTGTGTGACCTGGCCCCATGTGCTCTTCCTGATCTTCTCTCCCATTTTCTCACTTCACTCCAGCCATACTGGCCTTGCTATTCTTCATGTATACGCAGCAACCCCCTCCCTGGAGTTTATACAAGTGTTTCCACAACTCTTTCCCAGGGAGCCACATGGTTCTTCTGACACCTCATTCAGGCCACAGCTCTAATACCACCTTATCTGAGAGGCCTTCCTTCTCATCCTGTCTCAAGCACTTGCTCGTCTTATTTTGAACTATTTTTCTTCTTAATGCTGATCATCCTCTAACATACTAATTTTTTTTCTGTCTCCCTGTTACCTTGCAACTAGGTTAGATGTTTCATAACAGCAGAGACTTTATTCTAAAACCTAGTACATAGTAAGCATTTACTTATTATTTGCTGAATTAGTAAATAAATGAGTACGATTTTAGATGGTAAAATATGGTAGTGGTGGTAGGTAGAAGGGGTTTCCACTTGGAAAGAAGAGAATGAACAGAGAGAAGGTTGACCATGGCCAAGAAAATACAAATACTCCTAAAAGTGAATATTTCCTAAGTAAATGTATTTATTTCTTAATTAAATATATGTATTTCCTTAATATATGGATGGATGTTTGAATAGCATCACCGATGCAATGGACATGAACTTGAGCAAACTCCAGGACATGGTGAGGGACAGAGAAGCTTGGCATGCTCCAGTCCATGGGGTCACGAAGAGTTGGACATGACTTGACTACTGAACAGCAACAAATTCCCTCAGTAAACGTAAATGCAATAGTGGCTTTACTGTTGAAAATACATTTGAGAGTATATTAGGGCAGAACTTGATACTGATTAATTGTTAGGGAAAGGAGAGAGAAACAGTTAAGAGTAATGTTGAGGTTTGGGAGAACTAATAAACTACACCTCTGTCTTCTCCTGAGATAAGAAACAGTTAAGATGTAAAATATCAGAGGTAGGCAGTTGGAAGTCAAAACGTCAGTCCCTTAACTGTTTCAAGAATGTAGCTTATTGTTCAGTTGGACTTCTCTGGATTTAGGCTCCTCATCACTGCTAAGATGAACCACTATAGCTATGACTGCCTGCCAAGGAATAAGCCTTCCTGGCTAAGCATGGTTCAACAGTAAATCAGATCACATCCTTTCTTCAGGTGGTAAGTCAGAAAGACACATGGAGAGGAACGTGTGGTACTGAGCATTTTTAGTTTCTTCTCCCAGACTGACCAGTTCTTTTCCTGGAGAGGAGAGAGTGAGGGGATTGAAAGATGATGTCATAGTTTGGGCTCTCTGGGAATCTGACTTTGAGATGGAGTGTGCAGGGAGCGTCTTGGGGAGTGACAGTTGTAGAAGAAAAAGGAAGGAGGCAGGACAACAGAGAGAAAAGATTAGCTGCAATGTAGTCTCAATAGAAGCCTCTGCTGTGCAGGAACAGAGATGGGAGAGCCTTAAGAGCTGTCCTGTTTGGAGAAGGAGGACTGGGCCTTTATACCTCTGTGTTCATCAGTCACTGAGATATGGCCACCTCTGGGAAAGGGACGTGATCTTGGGTAAGGCAGAGACAGCTGAGAATGATGTGACTTCACAACATTCTTCACAGATACCAGAAGTATTCCTTCTCTGCTTTTTCCTCCTAGGGAGTGGGGAGGACATTTTATTTTCTCTGGAAATATGAGGACTGAACAATTTATTTCCCTCTAAGAGAGAACTCCTGGGTGTCTGACTTGGGCATTGTGGTGGATGGTAGTACTATTCACTGAGAAATGTAAGAGGCAGAGAAGGCAGGATCCTTGAAATAAGCCAAGAATGTACAAGAGACAGAAGGAGGAGATCAGGTCATCCCAGCTGTCCCCTATTCCTCTTGCATGCCATGTTCAAGCACATAGTCATGTAGAGAGCCTGTCTTCTCCCCTGCCTTCCTTACTGCTCTTTATTGTCCCTGTACATGCTTGGAACCATAGTGCAGGGAATATAATACAAACTGAGTCCTTTTCCATTTATCTTCATGTCTGTAATTGAATAGAACTGGCTGGGAACAGGGAAAGTGTGAAAAACTTTATAATTTTCTTCATGTATGCTTCCTTGGAAACCACCAGAGCTGTCTGCCATACTGTGTTTGGGCAGTGGAGTCTGGGAGTAGGCTAGGTTCAGCAAATACTTGTAAATCCATAAAACGGCATCTGCCTTACAAAATACGATGTTTTTAGTCTGATAAAGTTTTCTCAACATTTCATAGTTTTGCAGTGTAAATACAATGTTTAGGATTTTTCAGGGCTCTGGAAAATGTGAAAATCACTGCTATCCTCATTCCCAAGTATTTTAAGTTCATTTTATATGATCAGCAGTTCATTGCATATATAATGTCTAGTTGTGAAATTTTTTTTGTCTTTATATGTCCATGTTGTTGAGGAAGTTGAAATACACTGAACTTGTTATTAAACTTCCCATATTGAAAGTTTGCTTCCTCTGAAGGGACAAAATGAGATACCATATTTGTTCTTGGCTAGGTTTTTCTGTTTTTCATTTCATTTAGATGGAGTTCTGCTTATTATAACTCTAAATCGTATCAGATTGTTTTTTAGTAAGTTGCCACTGCTCAAATAGGCCAGATCAAGACATTTATTGCCAATTAGGAGCAGGATGTTTGAGATGTTTAGTGATGTTCTCCGGATGACCTGTTTTATGTTTTCTGTTTATTTTGTTTTACTTTTGTTTTATGATCATGTTGGCTTTTCCATTAAACTATAACTTTAATTGAGTTGGCTTAGTAAATAGAACATTGACCAGATCCCCTTCTCAGATCTCTCCTCATTCCACTCCCCCCACCCTCACTTCTCTTATTGTGCCCCAACCTTAGTCTGGAGTGAGTGGAATTTTTAGATCTGTGCATTACAGATAAAATATAAGTTTCTAAGATATAGGCTCACCATATTTCAATCTAAATTGCCTGGATAGTTCTTCTTGGGCTGTTCAGGGATAAATCCCTATGAAGAGCAAATTTAAACAGTAATGTCTGTAGCGAAGTGCATTTCTTAGTGAACGGCCACTGGTGAGGGGCTCTGTGGGTGCCTGTACTGCATGTGGCAGCATGGTCTCTACATCTGGTTTAAAGTTCAGTTATTTCCCAGACTACATGTGTATTTCTTTAGGAGACTAACCTCTCTCTCAGGATCAGACATTATAAGCTGGTAACTATAAGTGACTTACTCTTTTTGACCTAGACATTGTATACTCTGTCTTAGTTTGACTATTGTTCCTATCAGATCTGGTTCTGTTTAACAATATGGACAACATTGGAGTTTCCATAAATTAGCAGCATGACAAAAGAACCAGGCATATTTAAACCCATAAATCTTGATTTCCAGATCTTTTAAAAGCTTTGTGGTTTAAATAGTCCTTTACTCTATGGTAGACATAGCAGTACTTACCAAAATTCTGGCTATCAGAAGGCTTTCATAGTTCAACAGGAACTAAAAAATGACCTCAAATGAGTCACTCTTTTAAGAATCAGAAAATCCAAATCTGTTCTGGCCCTGCTAGTGAGACCTTTTATGAATCACATGCTCTCACTTCTTTGTTTTTAAAAAAAAGAATAACAAATACTGTATGATTCCACTTACATGAAGTATCTAAAGTAGTCAAATTCATAGAAACAAAGTATGGAAGCAGCGGGGAGAGAAAGAGGATTTATTTACAGGGCATAGTTTTAGTTCTGCAAGAAGAAAAGTTCTGGAGATTTATTACACAATAGTATAAATATACTTAATACTACTGAACAGTACATGCAGTACTACTGAATGGTTAAGATGGTGAATTGTATGTTATTTTTATCATAATTTTAAAATGTTTTTATTTTTTAAATTATTAGTGTTACTGTTAATTGAGTGCTTAGTGTGTGCCTTAGAAGCATTATCTCAATAAATATTCACAGCTCCATTAAGTGGGTATTATTACCCTGTTTTATAAATGGGAAAACTCATACTTAGTAAAGTAATCTACTGGCTAATAAGTGGCAGACCATTCTGGATCTAAGTGTGACTCTAAAGCAATTCAAAAAACAGAGTGCTACTGCTCAGCACAAACCAGACTGTGTGTGTGTGTCAGGCCTCAGTCGTCTCTGATGCTTTGAACCCCGTGGACTGTAGCACACCAGGCTCCTCAGTCCATGGAATTCTCTAGATAAGAACAGTGGAGTAGATTGCCATTCCCTTCTTCAGGTGATCTTCCCACCTGAGGGATCAACCCAGGTCTCCCACACTGTGAGCAGATTCTTTACCATCTAAGCCATCAGGGAATCTATGAGTTTATGATTCTTAGATGCCCTGGGGACCCTGCAGAAACCTTGCAAGAAAGAAAAAAAAAGTTTCAATGTTTGGGTGTTCAAAGACTACTCCTTTATCATTTATAGTGAATAAAAATTGCCGTACTAGATTTAGTTTGTGGTACATCAGCAGTTCCAAGTGCTGTTTATGGTAGGCCAAGATGTAAAGAGCGATATTGCATAGGAACCTGGATTGTTAGATCCATGAATCAAGGCAAATTGGAAAGTGGTCAAACAGGAGATGGCAAGAGTGAACGTTGACATTCTAGGAATCAGCGAACTAAGATGGACTGGAATGGGTGAATTTAGCTCAGATGACCATTATGTCTACTACTGTGGGCAGGAATCCCTTAGAAGAAATGGAGTAGCCATCATAGTCAACAAAGCAGTCTGAAATGCAGTACTTGGATGCAATCTCAAAAACGACAGAATGATCTCTGTTTGTTTCGAAGGCAAACCATTCAATATCACAGTAATCCAAGTCTATGCCCCGACCAGTAACACTGAAGAAGCTGAAGTTGAACGGTTCTGTGAAGACCTACAAGACCTTCTGGAACTAACACCCCAAAAAGATGTCCTTTTCATTATAGGGGACAGAAATGCAAAAGTAGGAAGTCAAGAAACACCTGGAGTAACAGGCAACTATGAACTTGGAGTACAGAATGAAGCAGGCAAAGACTAATAGAGTTCTGCCAAGAGAACGCACTGGTCATAGCAAACACCCTCTTCCAACAACACAAGAGAAGACTCTACACATGGACATCACCAGATGGTCAACACCAAAATCAGATTGATTATATTCTTTGCAGCCAAAGATGGAGAAGCTCTATACAGTTAGCAAAAACCAGACTGGGAGCTGACTGTGGCTCAGATCATGAACTCCTTATTGCCAAATTCAGACTTAAATTGAAGAAAGTAGGGAAAACCACTAGACCATTCAGGTATGACCTAAATCAAATCCTTTATGATTATACAGTGGAAGTGAGAAATAGATATAAGGGGCTAGATCTGATAAATAGAGTGCCTGATGAACTATGGAATGAGGTTCGTGACATGGTACAGGAGACAGGGATCAAGACCATCCCCAAGAAAAAGAAATGCAGAAAAGCAAAATGGTTATCTGAGGAAGGCTTACAAATAGCTGTGAAAAGAAGAGAAGTGAAAAGCAAAGGAGAAAAGGCAAGATATACCCATTTGAATGCAGAGTTCCAAAGAATATCAAGGAGAGATAAGAAAGCCTTCCTCAGCGATCAGTACAGAGAAATAGAGTAAAACAATAGAATGGGAAAGACTAGAGATCTCTTCAAGAAAATTAGAGATACCAAGGGGAACGTTTCATGCAAAGATGGGCTCGATAAAGGACATAAATGCTATGGACCAACAGAAGCAGAAGACATTAAGATGAGGTGGCAAGAATACACAGAAGAACTGTACAAAAAAGATCTTCATGACCCAGATAATCACGATAGTGTGATCATTCATCTAGAAATTCCAGACATCCTGGAATGTGAAGTCAAGTGGGCCTTAGGAAGCATCACTATGAACAAAGCTAGTGGAGGCGATGGAGTTCCAGTTGAGCTATTTCCAATCCTGAAAGATGATGCTGTGAAAGTGCTGCAACTCAATGTGTCAGCAAATTTGGAAAACTCAGCAGTGCCCACAGGACTGGAAAAGGTCAGTTTTCATTCCAATCCTAGAGAAAGGCAATGCCAAAGAATGCTCAAACTACCACACAATTGCACTCATCTCACACGCTAGTAAAGTAATGCTCAAAATTTTCTAAGCCATGCTTCAGCAATACATGAACCGTGAACTTCAGATATTCAAGCTGGATTTAGAAAAGGAATCAGAGAAAGAGGAACCAGAGATCAAATTGCCAACATCTGCTGAGTTGTCGAAAAAGCAATAGAGTTTCAGAAAAACATCTATTTCTGCTTTATTGCCTATGCCAAAGCCTTTGACTGTGTATATCACAATAAACTCTGGAAAATTCTGAAGGAGATGGGAATACCAGACCACCTGACCTGCCTCTTGAGACACCTGTATGCAGATCGGGAAACAACAGTTAGAACTGGACATGGAGCAACAGACTGGTTCCAAACAGGAAAAGGAGTATGTCAAGGCTATATATTGTCACCCTGCTTATGTAACTTATATGCAGAGTATACATCATGAGAAACGCTGGGCTGGAAGAAGCACAAGCTGGAATCAAGATTGCCAGGAGAAATAACAATAACCTCAGATATGCAGATGATACCACCCTTAAGGCAGAAAGTGAAGAGGAACTAAAGAGCCTCTTAATAAAAATGAAAGAGGAGAGTGAAAAAGTTGGCTTAAAGCTCAACATTCAGAAAACGAAGATCATGGCATCCGGTCCCATCACTTCATGGGAAATAGATGGGGAAACAGTGGAAA